>NC_136516.1:7075000-7245000 GCF_053919585.1 Euprymna scolopes
TTTAAAAAAAAATTGTAATCTATTTTTACTAATGAGTAATTTTTAATGATTTAAGGTGGTTTATATTTATTAAATTTAAACCAACGTTTATGATTACATGTCAGAAGCTCGTGTCTTGAATTTACTAGTTTGGTTGTATTTTTTATATCTTCATATTTTAAAATTTTTAGGGTTTCTTTTGTACATAGTTCACATATATATATATTTCGCCTTCGAATATATATATATATATATATATATATATATATATATATAGGCAATTTGTCTCTAAAGCATATTTCATTGAATAAAATCGACGCTTTTTGTCTGTTATTATATTTTTTTATCTTTTCACACTTAATAATAACGGTATTTATTTTTAGTAGGAACTGGATGATGTATTTCTTGGAAGTCCAAGGACTTTACAGTCTATCTGGATTCATCGTCAGGGATAGATTAATCTAACTGTTTTTTTTTAATCTACCTTTTAGTTCACATTATAATTGATAATGTACAACTCATATACCCTAACAAATAATAAAAATAATAATTCACTACATAAATTTAAAACCACCAAACCTTATTATAATTCCTCCTTCTCTTCGACTGACTTGCTTGATAGGACTTCGTATGAAGAGTAAACTGCTTTTTAAGAGATTGTGTCTCCGATAGTAAAGTTGAAAAGATATACATATGTTTGATTGACAGGACATTGACGAAGAAATTAAAGATATATCACTCCGAAATCAGTGTTATATTTAACCACTTGACTAAAGAACCTTGCCTCAATTTAGAAAGATTTCAGTTGATAAAACATCTATACTTGAACATGCCAATAAAAATGAAAACTTGAAATGTTAATAACATTAATAATAAAAAACTTACAATCTACCATCAATATAATAAACTTTACCAATAGTAGTAAAATTCTGAATTTTTTGTAAAGTTATTAAAATATTTAACAAATACATAATACACACACCCTTAAAAATCTATAATATAAATCTGAATGTCTGTGTGTGTATGTGTGTGTGTGTGTGTTTGTGTATGTGTCTGGTCACGAATAGGCTCCTGTATGGTTGACTATTTAAAAAACTGATTACATATAATGATAGAAGATTATCGAGACACAGGAATAGGTATGTTTGATCTGGCATAATGATGATTTATTAAAATCGTGGGGTCTGCATACGCGCCTGGTCCACAAAGTATGAAAATAAAAAATGTAAAAATAAAAAAAAACGATTACAAATGTTTTTTATATAGATGTACATAAGAATACTTTGATAATATGTTTTAACTTAAATAGGGATGGTATAATAAAATTGTGGGATCTGCGTTAGCGCCTGACCTCCATAGAATGGAAATATATCACAAAGTTTTACAAGGGTTTTTAATATAGATCCACAGAATATTGTGATAAGTGTTTCAGTGTGAACAGGTACGGTATAATAAATTATGGGGTTTATCTATTTTATTTTTACTTTCATCATATTTTGCTTTGGTTTTGATACCCCCAAATTCGAAGCTATCTCTTTACAACCCTTCCTTTTCATAACCTATCATACTTTCATAAATCAGAGTCCATTTTCTGTAGGCTGTTTTTGAACCCAGTCAACGACGGGTACTTTTGCTAGTATATTTATAAACGGTTAAAAGTGAGGTATATTGATCTATTTTATAGGATAAATTCAGAAAGATTGGAAAATATTCAGCCTTACACAAAGATGGCGTTTACAAAATAAACTCATCTATAAACACTGCCAGGCACATAAAGTACTTCGTGTGAAATTTACTAAAAATCGGCTCAGCAATTTTAAAGTCCATAGGGAATTAAATCACGCACATACACACACGCAGAAAAAGTTTTTTTTTTAATATAATAGTAGAGCTAGATATAAGATAATCAGCTTTTATTTATATCAATCATTTAATTCACGAAGCTCGATGCAACTACAGAGCATAAATGAATAAATGAAAAAGTCTTCGTTCCAAATTTCAAGATGCTGACCATCTTACTATTTAATTAATTTTAAGTCCGTTGATATGCATATTTCTCGACAACACCTGTTTCTCAGCACAAAACAATTCATGTATTATTATATCAATTACTTAATTTATTCTGCCCTTAAATCGTTAGAAGAAAAGGACATATGAATTTTAAAAAATAACGGCATATGTGCATGATTACGAAATCCGGGAATTATCAACGTACTTAAGTAAAGTACATGGTGAATATCTTCAAATTTAGAATATAGAGTTTATCATTTATTATTTATAATCTCTGTCGTTATATCGAACTTCGTGAATTTAAGAATTGCTATATATAAAAGGTAAAAAATATTTGGAAAAAAAAAAATATATATATATATATATAGTGTAATATAATAGTTCGAGCTTTCAAGTTTTCTCCATTGGTCATTTATTACTTTTCAAAAAATATCCACGACAGAATTGTTTCTTGCTGCGACTTCAAAATTGTGTTATTGCCGCATATTTAGTCACGTATTCAGCGGATTTTTACCTTTATAATCTTATAAAACACTATTTTGGGCAACTTACATGGTTCATGTCACCGACACGCTTTGTCTAGTTTCGAGGATTATAGACATACTGGATTTATATATATGTGTGTATAAATATATATATATATATATATATATATATATATATATATATCCATCTATATATATATATATAATTTAAAGGAGAGTAGAATAATAGTCTAAAGAGCTAAGTGTATTTTAATGTAATAGTGAAATTACTAGTTTAATTAAAATACAGGAAATGCTCGTTGTAATTTAGATATATAATAAGCTCGATAGTTAAATGTCCTAGAGCTAATTCAATATTAAGCAATGTGATTTATAATTTAAAAATTAAAAAAAAATGTTTTTAATTTAAAAATCAAATTTTAATTAAATTAAAAATCAGTTTCATAAGAAGGAACAACAACAAAGTCAATTATCTGTACGATCATTTCGGAAATCCGTGCTTTTTATTTGTGGTATACATGAAGTCACGTAGAACAATTATACATAGTTTTTTTTTGGTAAGCACGGTCTCCTCATCAGCAAATTTAGGAGGATTTCTATTGAATTGAAAAGACACCAAAAATAAACCTAGCATTAAAAGTAAGGCAGATGAATCTTTTAGTTTTTCTTTTTTTGAAATCAGGAACTGTGTTTAAAGTAGTCATTTAGATGTTTGCTATAGCTTTTTATTTTCCGAAACGATCGTACAGATAATTGACTTTGTTGTTCTTCCTTCTTATGAAACTGATTTTTAATTTAATTAAAATTTGATTTTTAAATTTTAAAATTTTTTTTTTAATTTTTAAATTATAAATCACATTACTTAATATATATATATATATATATATATATATATATATATATATATATATATATATATATATATATATATATATATCCATCAATAAGATCAACAGGATAACCATTATTGATGAATATTTCCTTGATCTTATCGAGTTTGGCGTCTAATCTTTTAGACTGTGTCTGTCTCTATTTCGGTGCGTCAACCTTCTTTGTGCCGGCAAAAGGAAATATATATATATATATATATATATATATATATATATGTGTGTGTGTGTGTGTGTGTGTGTGTGTGTGTGTGTGTGTGTGTGTGTGTGTGTGTGTGCGTGCGTGTGTACGTATATATATATGTGTGTGTGTATCTGTGTACTTGTGTATGAGTGTTATGCATGTATATGAACGGCTTTCTCTTGATTTCATATGTACCTATCTGTTCATGCGTGTGGAGATGTTTGTGTTAGTGTGAATAGCTATTTATACTCTTGCATTAACATATAAACGCATATTCGCATATGTGTGTGTTTGTGTATGGGTTATTTGTGTATGTGAAAGGCACTTGGTATGTAATTTGCATGTAATAAATATTCATGTGTTCCGTGTACAGTTATCGGCCAAAAAGATGAAGAGGGATTTGGAAAATTAAGATGAAGTGTCATTTTGAGTTGAGCTTTTAGACATGAGGTCGGATGAGGTCTATTGGTAATGAGAATTGAGGTGTGAGATTATAAAATGCCGTTGAATAAACACAAAAAAGTCACGTGTCTCTCTCATTTATTTTGTCTATCTCTTTTAATAAATCTTAGTATCTCTGTTTCCTTTTTTTTCTCTTTCTATGTGTGCATCATTTACAGGATTTTTACAATTAATGCAAAAATAGAAATTCTTCTCCTCTTTTTCCTTGTTTCTCTATCTTTTTCATCTCTCTCTCTCTCTCTCTATTTTATCTATCTCACAATCTTTCTTCCTTTCTTTTCTTTTTATCTACAATGTAGAAAGTTATATTTCTCTCCCCCAAAGAAAAAAAAAACACAGATTTATTCAAAGAAATTTTATTGCAAAAATCAATTCAAGTAACTTGATTATGTAGTAGAGCCGACATCTATTCAATATAGCCGCCTTCAGCCTCAATTACCACCTGGTTACAAGTTCGGAACTGGGAGCATGCCTTTTTTTAAAGTGCTTGCGGGATCTCGGCGAATACTCGGCGGATTGCAGCGATCAGGCTGTCTTTAGTGTTATGGTAAGTGATGCTGGTGATGTTCTCGACGTATCACCAAACGAAGTAATTCAGCTAGTTCAGGTTGAGAGAGAAGAGGGAGTCAGTGAGAAAAGGGTTCAAAATCATACCACTCCTTCTGAAGCCAAGTCTGGGTCTCTTTAGACTTGTGGGCCGGCACCGAGGCCTGCTAGCCCACTCAGGGTCTGCCAGCAGCCTCATGACTGCACCAGAGAATCGCCACAATCTTCATCAAAACCAGGTACACTTTTGGTGTTGACTTTCATCCCGACTTCGAAGATTTGAGGTGGCATGATGTGGCCCTTACTTGAAACCAAAGTGTGGGTCGTCCGATGCGTTAAGCTGTGCCCTCAAGCGATGAACCGTCCAGATTTGCATTTTAAAGGTGTTGGCAATGGTCCTGTTGTCATAACTTTGATCAGATCTCACTAGTTTAACATTGTGTCATTTTCAGACATGATAGAAGCTGTTATCGCTCTGGCCTACTAGTAGATGTCTGCAACAAACAAGGAACCCCCGTTTTCATCAAATGGAAATGGAATTATGTCCTCTTTTCTATAGCGACATTTTTATCATTTTACCCTGTATATATCTAACGCTAACTCCTTACCACTCTCTATTTATTTCTCTTCATCTCATCTTGAAAAGAAACTAGACCTCTGAGATTTATATAGGTCATTGCTAATGCTACGGTTTTCTCCGTCTCTATCTATATCTCCAGCTGCCTTTCTCTTTTTTCTTCTCTCTTTCTCAATCTTTTTCTTCTCTTCATATGCGTATCATTGAACTTATATTTTTACTGTCTCCTTGATCTAAAATCCACCAACTGTCCATGTTATTGTTTTGTTTTCTTTCCTTGTGTAAAACCAAATAATGGTTATCAAAGGAAGACTTAGAAACAAGTTTCCACTACAAAACAATCAAAGCAAACAATATGAATGAATATTTAAAGATATAACCAACTTGAAGCACAAAAGAATTTACCAAATGATCGGATTTGTAATTAAATAACCTAAAAAGACTTTATATGCCGTAAAACAAAAACAAAAAAAAGCCAATCACTTTGGGTAAATATTTGAAAAGAACTTGATGTATGAACCCTTTTTCCAAAATGCCTTGATTTGTCATTCATTCATCCAACTTGTGTCCTGTCTAGTCGATCATTGACAGCTACGGCTCTCTATCTATCTCCCTCCAGCCATTCATGGATTCATTGTTGCTCATTATTTTTGCTGTTGCCCAGGTTTTCAAACTGTCAGCATATGTTAATCGCTGTCGTCCTCTGATTCCTCTATCCATCATCTTCTCCGTCAATATAATATGTTCTATTCCGTCAATATAATATGTTTTATTCCGCTTTTCTGTAGACATAGTTCATAAACCTCATTTGTCTTTTTGTACTGTTCTTATAATTTATCTTTTTGTGTTTGACCTTTCTAATACCTCTTGATTTGTTATCTTTTTCTGTCCAGGATATCTTAAAAGTCTCCCCATAAACGGCGTTTCAGTTACATCTAGTCTCTTTCTCGGGCTGTTGGTCAAGCACTAACAACTGTATAAAAAATAAGACCATACATACGATCGAAGCATTTTGAATCTCATATCTATTAAAATGGTATTAAAATAGTGCATACGCCATAAAACGAAACAACCAAAGAAAACATCATAGAAAATATATTAAAAGATACATAGAACATGCAGGGCAAAAACTTTCGTTAAAAATGACTGAATTTGTCATGAAATAACATGAAAGGGTTGATATGCCATAAAACAAAACAACACAATTAAAACATGATGAAGATATAAGTACGACATGTTATATGTTTGCCGCGGCAAGTTGTCCGATGTGTTTTTCAGTCTATACAATTTCTAAAAATCAACTTTTGTTATTGCCTCGATATATAGACTTGGCAGCGAAATAAAACACACGTAGCTGATTACAAAAAATATTTTGTTTATTCAAATCAACCTTTTCGATTTCAGAACGAAGGACACATGGCGGGGATGCTTTACAGTGGAAAAAATGATGTTGCTTGTCCTGCCTGTAGTCGCCGCTCTCTTCTTTTCTCGTTGTATGCCCCGTCGATTTTATTAGTACAGCTGACGTCAAAACATTCCACCGCGCATTGTCTTGAGATGTCGGTCAGTCTAGCTAACCTAATCTTTATAGAGTTTACATCAACCATTTTGACATCTTTGCGGTTCTTTCCCAGAGCATCTAGATCTAGGAGCTGACCGACGTTCTTTTGGCGTCTTTCCCGGGGCACACGTCAAATAGGCAACACTTGAAGGTAAAACGATTTTTCAAAATTGCTAAAACATCATGAATAAATATGTAAATCGGTAAAAACTTGAAGCGTAATAATTTTGACTAAAATTACCCAATTCAGCATTAAATCACCTGAAAAGAGTTGATATGCCGTTAAACAAATAAAGGAAACATTGAATTATTTTGACAATTAATCTACAACTAGACGTTACTTTCATTCACGTGCGTCTCTTCTATCCTTTCAGCTGCCCTCTTTCCTTCTCTCTCTCACATTCTCCCTGACTGTATCTATAATTGTAATAGGGAATGAATTTAGCATTCATTATTCAAATGTTTTATCTCTCTATTGAACATATTAGCAGTGTTAAATTCTAAGAAAGCAACCGCTGTGATTGACGTGTGTCCGAAGCCAAGATGCTTCATTAAAATCCTTCAAGGTTTACGAAGCCAATGCAGTTGATGTCAGCACTGTTAGAAATTGGGTTAATCGATTTCAGAATGACGACAGAGATATCAGTGACGAAGCATGCTCTGAACTTTTGTAACCTGACCATCGTTTGTCCCTGGCTAAAGTACACTGAGAACTAGGCTCACGTTCGGGAAAAATAAATTCTTTTTTTTTTTTTGTATTTTCACCCTTAACAAGGCACATTGCCATTTGGTGTAGGGGGATACTATCAGAGGCAACAGCTACTGGGATACTATGTAGGAAGTTGGCCAGTAAGATGTCGGTGCACGTTACGCTTGAACTTCTGCATGTCAGTACAGTTGGGGAAGCAGGGACCTGGAATGGGATTCCAAAGTCTAGCGGTTCTGGGAAGAAACTATTGGAGTAGAAAAGTCTTTTATATCTAGGGATCTCTACTGTGTAGGGGGTGGGATTTAGCTGCCTGTCGGGTTTTTCGAGGATGTTTACGTCGTGGAGGCACAAGTGCTTGCAGTTCGTCAGAGCATTCACCATTAAAAAACTTGTAGAACAGGCAGAGGGATGCAACATTTCGTCGATGTGACAGAGGCTGAAGCTTAGATGACAGTTCAGGACCTATCAGATTGGCGACTCTCTTTTGAACCTTGTCTAGGAGCGAGAGACTAGCAGCAGATGAACCAGCCCAAATATGACAACAATATTCCATACATGGGTGATGGCCTTATAGAGGTGCAGGATACCTTTCGGGTGTTAGTAGTTTTCTAGCACGGTAGAGAGAGCCTACCTTCTTCGCAGCGGTCCTGGCAATGATTTCAATGTCATTTTTCCAACTCATGATTCCTGTTAACGTTAGGCCAAAGAGTTTAAAAGATGTGCTTTCAGATACGTCATTCGCTATTGGTATTGGTGGTGCACAAAATGTCAAACGTTTTAATAGCATAACTCCCGACTTCGTAGGTATTTAACTTTTTCTTTTTTTAGTTAAAAAATAGGAGGCCTTTCTTATAGAACCATCCTCGTATCTATTTATTTAACTGTCTATATCCCTTTTCTTATGTAACGTTGCAGTTAAAAACAAAGAAAATAAACAAATAAAAATCCGGGTCGGCATTTTTTTTCTTTTTAAACAAAAGGTTTTATAACCGTTAATCTCCCGGTTCGATACCATTTAAAAAAGTCTATCACTTCTCCAATCGTACGCCAGCAACAGCCGGCCCATTCTCGTTCTCGACTTAACACGTCCATTTTCTTCAACGTCGCACGTTTTTTCTGTCGACCACGTGGTGAATTTTTCTCCCTTTTTTTATTCTCGCGGACACTTCCTAATTTGCATATTCTCGTTTTTCGACTACTGTTACTGCTGCTGCTGCTGCTGCTGCTAATCTCCTCACGAGTATGCCATCATTCGCTGAGTCAGATATTTTCCTAAATGCTCATATGAGGTTTTTGCGACCTTTTTGTTATACCATCGTTGTTTATCGATGAAAAATCAATTTCTTTGTTTCACTCTCAGCCAACTTCCTATCTCTTTCTCTATCTTTGTGTGTGTCATCTGAGTTGTTGTTTTTTTTTTTTGCTATTATGTAGAACATTGTATTTCTTCTTATTTAATGTGTATACACCTCTTTATCTCTCCTTCTCTACCTTACTATTACTCTATTTCTCTCTATTATAGCTCTCTCTCTCTCTCTCTGTCTATTTGTCTCTACCTCTCTCTTTTATGCTTCTTTATACATCTATCCCTCTTTCTCACTGACACTCGTTATGCCTCTATCTTACTCCCTTTTATTCTTTTTCTTCCTCTCTATCCACGTTTCTATGGTCATGTCTCTTTTCCTCTCTTTTCACACCTCCTTCATTTCTTCTCTATTATTTCTTCTAGATAGGCGACAGTTTGAAGGTCGGCCACGAAATTTATCTACATTGACAGCCACCGAATATGCACTTTCTCGTTTTCTTATCGTTCTTGGAATAAAAATAGAAATGACGTGTAAATTTATTGTCAAGAGCGATACAAGTAATAAAATAGAAACACGTGCCTCTTATGATGCGTCCACTTTATTTGGGCGTTTAACATTTAAAGCAGTGATATATATATATATATATATATATATATATATATATATATATATATATATATATATATATATATATATATATTGTAGTGATTCAAGGAATTTAAAAAAAAAACTTATTGAAATTACGTGTTTCATATCAAATATTTTTATTATTCTAAGCAAGACAAAGAATACTTTAGAAAATTAATCTCCTTAACCTATACGGTTTCGATGTCTACCATTTCATCAGAGTAAAAAATATTAGCAAATATTTATAAAGGTATGTACCCTATTTGCTAAAGTCAGTGAGATATGGAAAGTCAAAGTGAAAATAATGAATCAGAAGTCATGTAGCAAGAGGATTTGAAGAAAAGGATATGAAAATCGTAGCTCCAGATTGCGTGGTAAAATCCATGGTGAATGTTCTTTAGAGCAGTTGGGTAATAATACCAAGTTGTATATTGGGTAATACGCATAAGTTTTTTTTTTTCAAATTCATTGAATCACTACATTTAATTTGTTTGCTCTATCTTACATATCGAGCAATTCTTATTTAGATGGGATAATACGTATAGAATATTACTGCCTGTAATATTTTGTAAATCTTATAATCACAGGTTTCCATACGAACTGATTGTTAAATAAAATCATTCTTAAGTATATATATATATATATATATATATATATATATATATATATATATATAATAAATAAGTTAAATATATCTTGGCAAGATCGTCTCAGAAAGTTAGGGCAAGCTATCTGCCATATCTACTACCATTTAAGGACGTCTACGATTTGCTGGTCATTGCCAAACGAGAGCTCCGATGCCTCCATTCCGTCTCGAAAGACAAAGGATACCCCCTGTAGGGGCAGCTACGCGTGTAATTGTATGGCAAGGGTTGCGCAATCTTCAACCACACATCTCCTGATTCGGCATTGCTTGAGTCCAATGGCAAGGAGAGGTCCAGGATGACTGGAAACAATGCCGAGATAAGCGGAGAGCACATGCAGCACCTGGAAGTCTGAAATGGTCACTCATCTGGTACTGGACAGGCTCATCGTTGCTTAACTTGGATTATCTGACGGAAACCGGTGTGTCAACGTGATTATGCCGTATTCCAGAGCTACTGCTGTTGATTCCACGGCATGGGCGCACGAGCATAAGACGATCTACAGGGTGGTCAAAAAGTCAGGTAACATGTTAAAGGTAGAAAAAACAATATGATCCATTATAATCTCTATTCGTTTAATATTATTTGTTTAAATATTTGAGTGTAATATATAAATTACCCCTCCTGATTTCTGACTTTGGGGCTATGTAAAGGATAGCGTTTATGGCAAGAAGCCTGATACAATAGCGTCTTTAAAGTTATTTATTGAAGAGGAGATTGCGCGGATATCAGCTGACATGATTACACGTGTTACACAATCAGTGGTTAATCGCTTCCAGCGATTGATAGAGAGAAATGGACGACAATTAACAAAATAAACATATTTCATGTTTGTTTCATTTTATATTTCAATGTATGGTACTTAAATATACGTGTATTGCTAATATCGTTTTTCTTTAAAATGTTACCTGACTTTTTGACCACCCTGTAGATCAATGTATATCCAGCAAATATCACATGACACCAAATGTGGTCCGGAAGATCTCGGGTAGCTGATGGAAAACAGGTAAATCTGAAGTAAGAGAGTAACATTGGTTCGAGCAAGGAGCCCGCCCAAATAAATAGATAGCTGGAAATTAAATATTAATTTTCATCGACCGACTAACAGAGCTTATATAACGTTTGCATAGCGAACTGACGTAAGGGGCACATGGCAAGCACATAGTCGATTCAAACAAACACGTACTTGTTGGCACGTGTGTGACCGCTGATAAGGGATAACGAAAACCAAATCAGTTAATGAAGTATTTTCACACATTGTCTGGTCTTTATTTTTTCCGTAGTCGCTTCCCAATTTTTTAGTCTTTTATCTGCATAGTCGCATGGTCTGGTGTCTGTTCATCATAATTTTACTTAAGACGAATAAAACTCGTGCAAACAGAAGAAGACCTGTTGACAGTTTTAACGCTTAACCACCAAATTTCACTTTTAAGTTATTTTACAAAAGGAAATATTTCTTACTCTTATGACTTGTCAGCCACACTGATCTTCAAAGTACAGGTCTATGCATGGTTGAATAAGTGAACGAGCGGTTTGTTTATGTTCGTGCGTCATTTACAAACTAACCTCCGTCAGATGTGAGTTTCATGATTAATAAATTTATTTATTGAATAAAAATTCTTGCACTAAATAGTTAAAGGTTTTATTATGGAGAGACGTTCGTTCCCGTGTTCGTCTCGTCTGCCATGTACTTTATAAAATCCTGCCGCCATGAGACGACTTAAATGTCTCTACCCCCCCATAGTGTTGTGTAGTGATACATTTTATAGAGAGACGGGGAATTGTAATAGAGGTAACGATGAGGGAGACAAGACTTTATAACAGTGTGAGAGATGATGATGTGTTCCTTATTGAATGAATGTGTAATACTGTTCTTTTACATCAGACTGGTGAGAATCATTACTTATGATGGCGGAGGGAGACACATTACATGGAAGGGGGTTATACAAAGTTCATATTAAGATGATTAACACATTACCTTCAATTGTTGAATGATGACACGAAGACAACCAGTTACAAAAACACGAATATGTTCTTTTTTCATTTGACTGGTCGAATGATTTGACGTCAGAAATTCACATTGGTTCTACATGGTCAAACTTCTACTCCTTCGTCTCTGAGGGGACCCTCGTCTGACCATGTCAGCTCTTTCCGACCTACTCTGCTGACTGTTCGAACTTTACTGCCCGACTGTCTTGATCTGACTAAAACTAGCTCTTATATTCAGAAATTTCTTTTTTTGTTATGACGTCAGATGTGTGGTTCCAAAACGTGACCAACTCCCGTGGCTAAGCACCGTTTCCAAAACACGCTTCTACAAACAAAGAATTCTCAACTTACCTATTTTTAACCTAAACAATTTTTTAAAAATATTTTTATTTGTATTTTTTATTCTTTTTGGCTGACCTTTTTAATTCAGTTTTCATAAAAGAATGACGCATTCTTTTTACAATACAAACAATATCTAACTATTTCATATGGAATTTAACAATTGCTTACAAGGTTCAAGTCTCGGCTTATCCTAATCTCATTTTTCACTTATCTAATGTTCTTCGTACAGGAAAGGGGACAGCTCTTTTTTCTTCTTCTGATCCTCGCTACGTGGTCATCTTTCCTTTTTTCTTTTCCATTCTCTTTATTCGCTGTGATGACACTTAGCGTATTGGCTTGATCATTTGCATATGTGTCATGTAGCTGCTGCTATTACCAACTTAGCCGACTCTGTTACATTTGTAAAAACGCTATTATTTTATTTAAAACTAGCCTGGGTTCCCGGCGTTGCCCGGGTGTTTAAAGGTGTGTGTGGAGCAAAACAAAAAAAGTGGAAGGCAGGCAGGCTCGAACCTGGACCGTGGAGCGGAAAAGAAAGTTGAGGTGTGTGTAAGGGGGTTGGTTCAGAAAAAAAAGAAGAAAAAGCGTAGTAATCGCGAAGGAAGAAAAGAGAGTGTAAAAAGAAAGTGGCGTATTCGCTGTTGCGCCGAACGCTAAAGCGGAAGTGACGTAGTTTTAGATTAAGGCTAGACAATCAAAAAGAGGAGGATGATTTTCGAAAATGTCGGCGAAAAAAGCGACCGCTCCTTAAAGAAAAGTTCTCAGTTGAGGGTGAAGGAACTAACGTTTATGTGCAAATTTTTCGATATTTGTCGTCCGAAGTGTAAACTTCAAAATGATACTGATCTCGTAAAAATCCGTCGCATCTCTCGAAAGTTTTAGGCAGACATACAAACATACATACATACATACATTTAAACAGACAGGTGAGATTTATATTATAGATTAGCCTGGGTGCCGGCGTTTCCCATGTGTTTGGAGGTATGTGTTGAGCAAAAAATAAAAATAAAAAGTGGGAGTGGTAGGCAGGCTTAAACCCATAGCGTGAAGGAGGAAAAGAGCCTGAAAAAACGTGACGTCTTTGCTGTTGCGTCCATTGTCAAACTAGAAGTTGCGAAGGTTTAAATTAAGGCAAGTCAATCGAAAAGAGGGGATGGTTTTCGAAAATACCGGAGAAAACCCGACCCCATCTATTAGAAAAGTGCCTAGTTGAGTGTGAAGTAATTAATGTTTTTGGCCAATATTTCGACCTTTGTTGTCCGCACGGTCGAGTGGTAATACGTTATCGATTTCGTGAAAATCCTTCGCCTCTCTCGAAAGCTTTAGGCAAACATACAAACATACATACATACATTTTAACAGACAGCTGAGATCAAAATTTACTTTCAAATTAAAGCTGTACGAACATAAACCTGTATTTCAACTGGGACATTTTATTTTTAATCGAAGCGTCAGAGATTAAATATTTAATTAGTAATTTAAAATTTTATTAAAAAATAAAGTATTTAAGACTGAAGGTACTTTTTAGTCGCGTGAAATTAAGTCACTCCGTCGGTCCGTCCGTCGGTCGGTCGCTCTGTTGGTCGGTCTGTCCGTAACACTTTTGTGCTTGGCCTTTTTGGTTAAGATCAAAGATCTGTTGTTAATAGATTCTGTCCTTAGCCTTTTACGGTTTTCTTGGCATTTTGGCCAAGATCGAAATGTAGTATCTGCTCCGGCAGATACTGCAAGCAAAGACCATATGTGGGGGCAGCCCAACATATAAAACCTTGGTCAATGTAGGGGCAACCCTTCATACCAATTGTCACTATCCAGCTCCCCTACTCCCCGGGGAGTTGGTCCCCATTTTCCCTTCACTCCTCACATTAAAAATCGGCCTTGTGCGTTATTTGCTCGGTTGGGGAGTAAGCAAATACCCTTTTCATGGCGTTTTTGCCAAGATAATAGTGTAGTATCTGTTCTTACTGCATGATCTACTTATGTTTGTAACTTTGTGATATAAAGTGGTGGATCGCTTTTCGGTATTAATGTAATGTAAAATGATCACCCATTCACAAGCAGTCACTCTCAACGCCATGCATGCCATTCTCCAGATCATTCAAGTTATTTTTGAAGGATTCCAGTTATTTTTTAAGCAATCAAGTCATTCTTAAGGTCATTCAATTCATTCTTAAGTTCATTAAAGTCATTCTAAGTCATTTACTTTTTATTTATTTAAGTCATTTCAGCCCATTTTCCGGTCATTTTAGTTTATTTTTAAGAATTTCGTGTCAATCCTACATTCACGCATTCATTCATTACACGAGAGCGCGCAACTAATGGCTATCGGCCTTGTTTCAAATTAAACATTGTATTTCAATTCGAGCCTTACAGATTGTGAATTTTATTTCAATTTGAAAATTCTATATTAAAATTTTAATTTTACGGACTAAAAATTTCATTTAATGTTGAAATTCTATTTCATATTTAAGCCTTACAGAATAAAAATTCTATTTCACATTGAAAATCCTTTTTAAAACTGAATCAATTTTAACTGAACATCCTACTTCAATTTGTAAAGTTAATTTTCAGTTTAAACGTTACAGGTTTAAAATATTATTTAACATCGAAAATCTATTGAAAACCGTGCGGAATAAAAAAAATATGTGTTTAATTGAGAATTTATTTGAAATTGAAGCGTTATAGACTAAATATTATATTTCCAATTGAAAGTTCTAAATTGCCTACAAATTTTATTTCATATTAACAAGGCCGATAGCAATTAGACGCGTGCTCTCGTGTAATGAATGAATGCGTGATTGTAGGATTGACATGAAATAATAATAATTATTATTATTATTATCATTATTATTATTATTATTATTATTATTATTGTTGTTGTTGTTATTATTATTATTATTATTATCATCATTATAATTACTGTCTAGTTTACCGCTATTATTATTATTATTATTATTATTATTATTATTATTATTATTATTATTATTATTATTATTATTATTATTATCATTATAATTGCTGTTATTATTATTATCCCCGTTATTATCCCCGGCATTGCTACCATAACCGCTTCCATTATCTCCATTTTCACTGTTATTAATATTAACTTTGACTTTATTTTTATCACAACTATTGGTAATATTATTTTTAATGATTATTTTTAATGTTTATCTTTAATTTTGTCTTTATTTTTATCTTTATTTTTATCTTCAATTTTACTTCTAATTAATTTTTATTATTACTACAATTATTATAATTTTCATTATTACTATCTTCCTCACTATTATAATTACCCTACTATTATTGGCATATTTTTACTACTCTTATAAGTAGTAATGGTCTTCTTACTCCTCCACCTTGCCACCTATATAGATTCTTAACCTTTTGCATCAAGTTAACGCACTCATAGACATTGCCATCCTAATCTCCGGCCGCCCCCTTATAATCATACTCCCTATATCATAACAGAAAAAACTTAAAAATATTGCCGCATATTACCTTTCAATTTTACAACCTTGCATACCCCCCCCAAAAAAAAATTATAAGCGATTTTATAGCCGCCATTTGCCGTTTAGGTTGCACCAGTTAAAAATACCACTGCATAGAAAATAGAAACCTCACAAACCGTTAAAATAAATTACCACGCAGCAACAATGCACACCCAATTTAACCCTAATACATATACCCCTAAATCTCAACAATATATTAAAGACCATATACAATCTTATATATCATGCTATATATAACAAGCTACTCCTTATTTATTTAGAATTCAATAAAGCTTCCCCCAACATTCTATAATTCCTCTTAATCTTTTTCGTCCCTAATGAACCCTACGCTAGACGCCGCATCTTCCCCATGATACCCAGCACCTTCTATACTTTTGTGATGAGAAGCATTAGGCTTCAAAATGCCCTGGCAAAAAGAGTCCCCTCTATCCCTCAAATTTTGCCTGTATTCCATTATTCAATAAATGATCCATTCTATATCTACCAATATATAGTTTTGTGACTTCATTTCATACTCTTGTTGTCCTATTATATATATATATTGTTTATTTATTACTATATATTATATGTATTATTATTACTACATATTATAATCATGAATATATTATTATTACTATATAATATTACGATATCTATCTATCTATCTATCTATACATATATATATATATATATATATATATATATATATATATATATATATATATATATAGTAATAAATAATGGCGAAAAATGCTAGCCAGTAAGCATGTTAATCGAAAAACAGTTTAAGGCTCCCAAAATTCATACTGCGGTTAGTACTTGATAATATTGAAATGGGAGTTATACTCTTCTGAATGTTACTGGTTCAATCCTCACTGCAAACATTGTTAAAAATAAAATTGCAAATTACTTAGCGCCTTTACCTAAAGAGAACATGCTAAAAGAACATGCTACTTATTCTAAATAAAGTTCTTTTCTAGATTCTATATGGATTTTTACATATGAATATATTTTTAGATTGTATAAAGATTCTCAAGCATTTCCTTTTTTTAGCGAGCACACACGTTTCACATACATATAAACAACAATGCTAAGTGTTATGTATCAGATTAAAGCATCTAGAATCTACCACCAATAGCAATGGCCAACGACTCTTTATCTGAGAGTCCATCTTTCAAACTCCTTGGCCTAACGTTCACAGGAAACATGAGTTGGAACAATTACATTGAAGACATTGCCAGGGCCGCTGCAAGAAAGGTAGGCTCTCTCTACCGTGCTAGAAAACTACTAACACCCGAAAGTATTCTGTACCTCTATAAGGCCACCATTCGCCCATGTATGGAGTATTGCTGCCACATCTGGGCTGGTGCATCTGCTACTAGTCTCTCGCTCCTTGACAAGGTTCAAAAGAGAGTCGCAAATCTGATAGGCCCTGAACTGGCATCTAAGCTTCAGCCTCTGTCCCATCGACGAAATGTTGCATCCCTCTGCCTGTTCTACAAGTATTTTAGTGGTGAATGCTCTGATGAACTGCAATCACTTGTGCCCCCACGACGCGAGCACCCTCGACAAACCCGACAGGCTACTAGATCCCACCCCCACACTGTAGAGGTCCCTAGATGTAAAAGATCTTTTTACTCCAATAGTTTCTTCCCCAGAACCGCAAGACTCTGGAATTCCATTCCAGGTCCCTGCTTCCCCAACAGTACTGACGTGCAGAAGTTCAAGTGTAACGTGAACCGACACCTTGCTGCCCAAATCCCTACATAGTACCCCAGTAGTTGTTGCCCCTGATAGTAGCCCCCTACACCAAAGTGGCAATTTGCCTTGTTTGGGGTGAAAATGTAATAAAAAAAAAAAATAAAAAAAAAAGATGATTGCTTCATATTTTCGCGTTTATGCATAAAATCCTATTTGAAATTAAGGCGTGACGAACAGGCGAATAAAAATGTAATGCATGTACGAAACAGCATCTGAAGATAAAAAAACAGAAATTATACGAAACAGCCAGTGATGATATGATGCTAACTCTAGTTCGCTTCTGTTTATGCAGGTTAAGGAAAAACTAGAGACGTTTACACGACGAACAGCACTAGAAGCAAACCGGCAGAGATGTAAGAGAAAGCGCAACGGATAAGAATGTTCGCGTATGCGTCGAATCCAACTCGAAGAAAGGCTGGGGACGATTTATGGCCTACGCCGACAGGTCGTTCTGCACATGTGCAGAGACCCGTATACAAATTGATGGCCAAGTTTGACATCCAAGTGCCTTGCAGAAATAAAGTAGTGGATCGCAAGACCATTCACCGTTTTATATCTCTGCCCATAAAAACTCTTTAGCGCTGTGAACGGAAAGCATATAAACGTTCCTGCAACTTCTCAGAAATGTTTCACTATTGCTTCGGATCGATGCCCCCCCCTCTCTTAACAGCTTCCATGAGTTGTCGAAAAAAAACCCACCCTATCTTTTAATGCGTTTTTTGTAAAATTGGTTTCCTGTTCATTCTTGTTAACAACGCTATGATAACGTAAAATGACTCTGGCTGGGATCGTTTTTTTTATTTGTTTTTTTTTATATGTCGAAATCGCTCCAGACAAAACGAAGAGCCACTTATGTAAGAATCTAACCAAAAGGAAAGACAAGAGATACTTATTTACCTTAGTATTTAAAAGACTAAGGCTGCAGGTATGAGGAAAATAATCAGTAGAATAGAAACTGTATTACATTGAGGTATGAGATCAGCGAATTTGTGAAGACCACTAGATCAACGAGTCAAATAAGCTGAAACAAAAGAAGCAGGAAATAGGTTAGACAATGTTTTAAGAACACACGCGATAAAACACGAAAACGACTCTGACTGGGATGGGTTTTTTTATATACGAAATCGCTCCAGAGAAAACGTATAGCCCTTGATGTAAGGATCTAACAAAAGTAAGTATGATTATCCCAAAGACAAAATATGTTTATTGACTTTAGTCTTTAAATAGTCAAGGCTGTAGGTAGAAGAAAGCAATCAACGAGAAAAGAGTTCCATAGGCCTGAAGTTCTCGGAAAGAAACTCCTCAAATAAAACGATGGATAACATTGAGGTATCAGAACAGCTAATGAGTGAAGACCAGGTCATCGGCTCAAACGAGCTGAAACAAAGGAAGCAGGAAATAGATTAGACAATTTTGAACAGCAGATGTCATGATAGTATTTATAGCAACACAACATTTGAAAGAGCAATGCAGGTTACAAATAGGGAAAGATGTATGGCCAATCAAACTACATATAATTTGTGTCTTTTATCAGGAACCCTCAAATGGAACAGAGATTCAACAGCCCAAATATGACAACAGTACTGCATACATCGTCTGTTGGTAGATTTTTAGATATACGTTGTATTGTGGCGTTCCTGTAGTGGGTGTATATAAGTACGTGTGTCTTAACGAGTGTAACGTCTATTGATCCTATCTATGATCGTCTAGTAATGTCCGTTGTGCGTATATCATATTCATTGTGCGTGTATATAAGTGTTCATGTCCGCGGGTGTCTTTAGTGTTTGCAATCATGTACGCGTAAATATATATTTATACATTGTTAAACGTTATTTTTTAAAAGTTTAATATGCGTAAGGATATAATAGAAATGGTACACAACATGACTAACGAGCTATGTTTTGCTTTAGATTCTATCTGATGGCAACCAAGTCATATTCCTTTCTGCAGAAAAAAAAATTGAACCAGCAACATTCAACAGCACCTGTTGAAAGTTTACGAAAGCGATGCAGTTGATGCCTTCATAGTTAGGAGATGGGTTTGTCAATTTCAGAGTTAGATATGAATGACAAAGCGCGCACTGGACTTCTGCGAGCTAGACATCATTGATCGCTGCCAAAAGTGCACTGAAAATGGTGATGACTATGTAGAAAAATAATTCTGGATCACAAAATGTGGCACGTTTTAATGGTAACACTTTGGTATTTGTAACTCTTCAACGTCTTCGTTTTTGAGTTTAAAAATAGGAGGCCTTACTGGTTTATCTCGCTGCCACGTCGAGAAAATGTAACACAAAGCTCGGAGAATGAGATTTAAAAAGTCAGCACCCTCGACGAAGGATAATACTGGTCTACAAAAAAACGTCTGGACAGTCCCGTCGGCATTTCCCAGTAGAGACGCATTGGGCGATTTGCCATACACAAATACCCTTCTCGGAGAGAGATCGCAATGTATGGGAAGGCGAACATCCAAGAACTTCACAGGACCAACAACATGCTATTTTTAGAAATTATTTAGGCTCCGTTTATTTTGGCGCTGAGGAAAAAATACTTTGTTCGAGTATCTTGATTAGATACTTTTACGAAAACAGAAACAAAAACAAACAGCTGATTAAGAAGTATATATATATATATATATATATATATATATATATATATATATATATATATATATATACTAGCATTTAGGCCCGGCGTTGCCCGGGTGTTTGGAGGTGTATGCTGAACAAAAAAAATATATATATTAAATTTTTTTAACTTTGACCCCTATTATGACCCCGTAACATTTATTGTTTTGAGCTCAAATCAAGTTATTAAGTTAGATCCATGTCCAAGGAACCTATATCTAAACTTTTAAGTGTTTAAACCCCAAATTATCGGAGGAGTTTGGTATAGTTCTCAAAGAACAAATTGTTGAACTTTGACACCTTAACAACCAAATTTCTTGCCGAAAACCGATCAGGTAGATTTTCCCAAATCTCAGTACCCTTTATATCAAATTTCGAGTCTGTTGACTATAAATTGACAGAGTTATTGCATAGGGAAATGTACACAGACACACACACAGACACGTTCACTTTTATATATATATATATATATATATATATATATATATATTACTTTCAATTACATTTAATGTATTTGGTAAAAAATTAACCAATTGGTTTTAATGTCATTAAGAGAAATGGTAGTAATAATTTATGTAAATAATACATTTAAAAAAACTTTTTGACTGAAGTACTTGAAACCTTAATCGATATTTGTAATCGTTTTAGTTATATCGATCTCAAATATTGTTCATCCATTCTTTTTGTAGACTGCTATCCCCATCTTCATAGTCGCTGTTGTTTCGTCACGTTTCGACTACCTCATCCTCTGACCTTCTACAGGTGATTAACCGCGAACGGATACAAATGCGGAGACTTGTAAGATATCCTCTGTAATTACGGCCTTCCATAGTTATTGATTCAACACGTTTCGGTAAACTTATGCTCTGATCTTCTTCACGTGATTAACCACGACAGGATAGGAATATTAAGTCTCGTAATTTATCCCCAGATATTACTGCGTTCCATAGTTTTTGTCTCGCCACGTTTTGACCAACTAATCCTCTGCTCTGCTTAAAATGGATTGAAACCGCTATCTTCAGACAATGTTCACCTGGATCCATAGAGACTAAACCACTCCATCCACTGCACCACGTGTGCAGATATATTCTTGTTGTTATTAAAAATGATCAACTCTACAAGCTCTTCTTTTAATACATTATCGAAAAAGAATTTATTTCTAAAACAAAACAAAAAAAACGAATGCCTAATGACAATTGATGCCATAGTTACACTCCCCGGAATCACAGATACGCCTTATACTCCGAATATGTTGTTCCGCTTTTTTATGTATTTTTTTAATTCCTGCGCATGCGTATACGAGCGTTTAATGGCGACACTGCCCATGTTGCTTCCGCTACTCAGCGCATGTAAATCGAGCCGGTTTTTTCCAAGTGCTTCGAGCAACTTTGTGCTTCGTTGTACATTTGTCTTCCACTTACTTGTCAGATTAGTTTCAACAACAGCCATTATTTTTTTGATTCGTTAATCTCACATTCTTTTTTTAGATTTGTTCTCACATTTAAATGAGAGTTTTTTTTTCTGTGATTCTACAAACGTTAAATCGTAGTGCGAAGTGTTGTTCAGCGAGCCCCACGATTAATCCCATGGATACATATAACGTGGATAGCTTGAGAACTGGTCGATCCCACACTCATCAAGTGGCCGACGATCAAACTCATCGGCTCGACATTCTAAGGCAACGGGAGGTGGAGGATGCCCTTTTCTCTACCCAGCGACCTCTCTCCCACAGAAGAGACGTTGCGAGCGTATCTTTGTTTTATGGTTATTTACATGGCAAGTGCTCGTCTGAACTCCAATCTCTGGTCCCCCTCGCCAATCTTTCACGAAAAACACCCGTCTAGCTGAATCCACTGTGAAAAATTTCCCCCACTCTTTATCTGTGCCTAAATCAAAACGTGGATTCCATGAATAAAGCTTCTTTCTTAGAACTGCATACCTGTGGAATTTTGTTCCGTCTGCCTGCTTCCCACCTGAATACAACTTGGATATCTCCAAATTCAACGTTAACAAATTTCTAATGAACCGCCCCCTTAAGTAAACACTTCATCAAATCTCCACACTAACGTAATGTACTTGCAATAACCCTTATCCCTGAGTGGCTTCCGGGCCTTGATATGTGGTGACCACTGTGTAAAAAAAATAAGTACATAGAAAATACTGACTTGTCCACAGCATAAAACTAATACGCTATACCGTGCTAGAGATTTTCTCACGCGTGCCTCTATAATATAATTCTATAAAGCTACCATCCACTTTGAAATAGAATATTTTTGCTTACTATGCGCTTTTGCAAAACATAATTACATCTGCAACTGCGAACTCTGGATTTGGTAATTTGGAAAACACCGATACGCTTGTATCAAAACATTATTTAAAAAACAGTTAAAACATATGCCAAATTATTTGATGCCTCCGTTCAGTTTCAAAAGACAAAGGATAGCCCCTGTAAGGGCAGCTGCGCATATAACTGTGTGAGGCAAGGGTTGCGCAATCCACAGTCACACTTCTCCTGAATAGGCGCTGCTTGAGTCCAGTGGCAAGGAGAAGTCTGTGACGACTGGAAACAATCCTGAAATAAGCGGAAAGCACATACAGCACCTGGATGTCCCAAATGGTCACCCATCTAGTACTGGCTAGGCTCATCGTTGCTTACCTTGTGTCAAACGTGATTCTGCAAAATAATTATCACAAGCTAATTCGGCAAATTCATACAACTCTGGCAAGGCTCATAACCATGTAGTTCATAATTAATTCCATTATCTGCTGTTTTAAGAGACGTTGTTTTACATGTTAAACTAGTACTATTAATAACTAACATAACCCGTGGAAATTCAACTAATGTGAAATATATTGAATCAAAAAATATGATTTGATGAAGCTGGTATTTTCTAGATAATGCCAAAAAACTAGTTTTTTTAAACAGAAAAACCAATAACACGGAGCAAATATGAGTTTATTAACTTTCCATGAAAATTGTGTCCCTTGTATTTGAAAGGGAGAACCGATCGCAATGCGATTAATTAATAAGTATTTCTAAATATTCAGAAAATAATAGTGTGCTATATAATTCAAGACGAATAACATAATCGCAAGCAATCTTTAATTTACCCCTTCAGTCCAGCTGTGTGAGAACTCCTTTTTTTACATAGGCTTATCAAAGCCCAGAGACCACTCGAGAATAAGGGTTAAGAGTGTACAGTAGTCAATTGGACAATATAGTAATCGTTAGTAATGGAAATTCGGTAAATCTGTTAACTTAAGTGGAACGGCTCATCAAGAACTTGTTTACCTTGAACTTGAATACAACAACATTGTAGTCAGCTGGAAAGCAGGAAAACGAAAGACAATTCCACAGGCGTGCAGTTCTAAAAAAGAAACTTTGTTCATGGAATCTACGTTTAGGTTTAGGCACAGATAAAGAGTGGGGGGAATTATTGATACTGTTTTCGGCTAGACGAGTGTTTCTTGTGAAAGTTTGGCGAGGAGGGGCCATAGATTGAAGCTCAGTCGAACACTTGCCATGAAAATAACGATAAAGCAGAGGCAAACTTGCAACATATCTTCTGTGAGATAGAGGTTGCAGGGAAGAGAAAAGGACATTTCCTACGAGACTACAAAGTCTATTTTGAACTCTATCAAGGCAGGACAAGGAGTCCTACCGACTACTAATACTACTACTAATATTATTACAAATATCACTATGATAATATCTACTAATTGTTGTAATGGTGTGAGAAATTAACTAAATATGACAACAGTACTATAAACATCGTCTGTTGGTAGATGTTTAGATATACATTGTATAATGGCTTTGCTTTGTAAGTACGTGTGTTTTAACGGCTGTAACGTCTATTGATCGTATTTAGCAATGCTCGTTGTGCTTATGTACAATTAGTTGTGCGTGTATATAAGTGTTCACATCCGCGAGTGTCTTTAGTGTTTGTAATCATGCAAACAAAAGCATTCGAAAGAAACAGGGCAAAAAAGAACATTGTCTGCCAAACAATAATAATAATGATAATAATAATAATAATAATAAGAAGAAGAAGAAGAAGAAGAAGAAGAAGAAGAAGAATAACAACAACAACAACAACAATAATTATTATTTTCATTACCCGTCCGAGGGTAGGTAAAATTATTTTAAATATGTGTTGTATATGACCCATTCCCGCAAAGAAAACATTATTTCATATATATGGTATAAATTACTTATCCGAGATAAGGTACAATTATTTGATAGTGTAATACCCGTCCTAGGGTAGGTAAAATATTATTTTGCTCGTAAAAGCTAATGATACATTGACATTAAAAATTTCTCTATCTGAAGAATAACAAATATGTTCAAAATCGGCTTCAATTTTCTCATTGTTTATACGGTCCCGAGCAACGCCGGGTAGCACCGCTAGTAATAATATAAAAAAAAACTACTGGTGCCAGATATGGAAAGAGGGAAAGGAGCATAATAGAAATACAGAATGGCTGAAAGAAGTCAAAGAAGAGTCACACCAAATCGAAAAAGGAACAGAAAAATGAAATAAGCAAGGAAAATACTAACTGCACAACTGAGGGAACAAATTTATCATTTCTCGTTCTGAACTGAGGACTACTCCCAGAGGAACAAAAAAGATGCCAACATACAAAAAGGAATCTTCCAATGTGAATCCCTATCACCATTCATGTTCATTATAGCCAAGATGCTCCTGAACAATATACTAAGAAAATTCCAAACCGAATACAAGTTCACTAACCTAGAAAAAAGAATGAATCACCTAATGTATATGGATAACCTGAAATTGTTTTCAAAAACAAAGACATAACTGGAAACGCTAATAAACATGATCAGAATCTTAAGCCAGGATATCCATATGGAATTTGGCATAAGGAAGGGGAAAACTGGAAGCAATAGAAGGTGTAGTACTACCCAATCAAACAGAAATAATGGCACTAGCTGGACATGATAGCTACAACTAGCTGGGAGTGCTGGAAGCAGACATCGATAAAGCAACGGAAATGAAAAGGAAAATTGGAAAAGAATACCTCAGAAGGACAAGAAAACTCTTCGAAACTAAATTATATAGATGAAACCTAATTAAAGGAATAAACACGTGGGCAGTGTCACTAATAAGATACTCTGGCCCGTTTATAATCTGGACCAAAGGAGAACTGAAAAATCTTGACCAGAAGACCAGAAAATTATGACGATGTACAATGAACTACACCCAAATGATGATAGTGAGCGACTATATTTAAAAAGTAAAAGACGGAGGAAGGAGATTGGTCTGTATGGAAGACTGTGTAAATGACAGGGGAAAAGAATTAGAAAAATACATAATTCAGAAGATCGAAACAATAATTACTGCAGCAAAGAGATACAGAAGGAGAAAAACAAAATAGAAATAGAAGAAACGAGGAATAAGTCAACGAAAAGAAACACGGAAAGAGAAATGATTATTATAAAAGATTACAATGAAGTAAGTAACAACAACACCTAGACATGGTTACTAAAAAGGAAATCTATACAGGAAAACTGAATCACTAATAACAGCAGCATAAGATAATGCAATTAGAACCAATCGCATCAAAGCAAGGATCGACAAGACACAAGAAAACAGCAAATGCAGACTCTGTGGATAAAGAGACGAAACAACTAACCGCGTAATAAGTACATGAAGCAAACTAGTACCAAAAGAATATAAAATATACAAGATCAAGTCGGGAAAGCAGTACATTAGCAATTGTGCAAATATTATTTATTATGACATCTGGTCTTCTTGCTTGGATGAGTTTATCCGTTTGTATATCCATGTCCCGTAGGATCTTGTGACTTTCATTTTCCTGTACTGCTGCCGGTCTGTGCTTGTACCATTTGTCTGTGTGTTGCGGCATGCTAGGGCCATCTGCCTTGGGTTAGTTTTTGTAGTTGTTATATCTATAAAACATTTAAAATGAAAAATCAAGTATTATGTTGCAATTTTGTTTTAACCATTCCTTTGAAACGCATCCCAGTCATATCAAGGAAGCAACTGTTGATTTTATATGTCTGGTCTTTCGGGTTTTGTGGTAAAAAAAAAACTTTATTTAGCCTATGTAATGTTTTAATTTTACATCAGATTATTTCGATTATCAGTTATTGATATTTATCGAAGACATTCCGATAAAAAACACTGCCAGGCACATAAAATCCCATCGCGTGAAATTTCATATGAAACATCCAGCCGTTTCCGAATCCAGATATACGAACTTACACAGACACACATTCAGACAAAGTTCTTTTATATTAGAGTAGATCGATATATAAAATATATACATATATATATAGAAAAATTTTTAATATATATTTTATATATATTTTATATATACACACACACACACATATATATATAAACAGAGAGACTTAGTCCATATATATATATATATATATATATTTTCCCTTTTTGTTTTATTTTACTTCAGTCGAAGTTCTCAGAAATCAAGGGGCCCACGACCTGGGGCTGACACTTGAAGTCTATATGAGATACATAGATATTCGAATGTTCCATTAAAGTTCTTTATCTCTCAAGCACTGAGTTAGTAAAGAAATTGAGAACATAATTTTCTTCTCCCCAATTAACCATTTTTGTACATTGTAGTATATATTTTATGTTGGCCACATGGTCTTACTGGATTCCAGGACAAGAATTTATCTAGTCTGGTGGAGTATCCAGTTTCGTGCTATTACTTGAGGTAATATCACTTGGAGAAGGTGCACCGTTCCTCGGAAAAGCTGTGGGGTAGCCGTAGTGAGGAGATCTTATTTGGGCTGTGAATAATATGTGATTTTGAATATTTGGTCAGGGTTTACTTCTATGGAAAAGTATCCTCATGCCAGATTGTTCTGACAGACCCCTGTACAGAGAGACCTTAGACACTCGAGGATAGTGTCTAGTAGGCATTCAAGTTCTGTGTGTGTGTTTTATTAAATGTATGTCAGGTCATGTCATATGCTACTGGTATCATGTAACCCAGTACTACCTGCCTCATTGTTGGGTCACCAGCGACTAAACCGGTACCCCCACCAAACTTGTTTGGTGAGAAGGGTGGCTAGTCTCCCTGAAAGATTAAAAACAAAACCTTCCAAAGGGCGAATGAACCCTTTTTCGCGGTCAACGACCAACTAGCACCGTGTCTGTTTGTGTGTATGTGTGTGTTGGGGTGGAGAGGGCTCCCGTAAGCCGTTGTGAAGGCAACCTTTCTAGGAGAAGCAAATCTTTGATTTAAAAAAAAAACATAAAGCGGGAGACCAGTACCCGCATATACAGTTTAACTTGTTGCTGCCCATCTTACTCTTACTTGTTGCTGAATCTCAACATTTTGAACCGAGAGAAAGACTTAGTTGTCGTACAAAGCTAAGACTCTGTAATATCATCTGTGTATAGATACTCCCTCAGGCATTTGTCTATAAAAATGGTTCTTTGGCTATGGAAAAGTTGTGACGTGTGGAGGCTTGGAATGCTGGAAGCATGTAATAATTGATCTCAATGACCGTCTTCACTGTCTTGAGTGTTTGAATTCACGGGTAGGACTAAATTTTTTTTTTTTAAGTAATTTTTGGGTTCATGGACTTTAGCTGTCTGAGGGAGTGGCACTCATCTGACAACACGTTGCAATCATCATGTTATGAAATATATATGGCGATTAAGCGACACAGAATAATCCGCGTTAGATTTTCGTGAGAATTCGTTAGCCTGGCGAATTCTCACGAGAATGAAATGCGTAATATTCTGTGTAGCTTAATTGCCATATATATTTCATAACATATATGTTTTCACAACATACTACCTAGTTCTACCTATATATTGAACACTCGAAGTAAATACTGAAAATTTACGCATAAAATTATATCTCTGTATATTAATTTATGTGATTAGACGAAGTAGACACACACACACATACATACATATATATATATATATATATATATATATATATATATATATATATATAAGCTTTAAACCCCTAAAAGCTTTTATATTGCTATTCTGTTTTGGAATCGATGCACCACTTACATATTATGTGCCTCCCCCCCCCCATGTCGTCAGCGATCGTTAAAAAATGACCAAGTTCCCCACCTCTTCACCAACTTACCAACTTCCGATTCGCTCCTCCAAATAAACAAGTACTTCCCATCTATGTTGCAATTTCGACTCCATTTCAAACCTGATATTTTTGTATTAATTCTGAACAAAAACGAAATCGTTAAATCACTTGAAAGAATCGTCTTGCCTAACAGGAAATTACACGCGGATGTTCGTTTCCGGCGATCGATGAATTTGAGTTAGATAAAAGGGAGACGAAATCCGGATTATTTCCCTTTGTTTTTTGTTTTTTTTGTTTTTTGTTTTAGTTTGTTTTGTTTTGTTTTTTTTTATCTTTTTTTTTTTTTTCTTTGTCTGTGTGTCTATACGTGTGTGGAAAGGAAAACATTTTATATCCTGTGAATATATTCATTCTGTTTTAAAGGGAGAGGAGGTGTTTCCATTTTTACTATTTTTGTCCCTTTAAAAAAATAAATAGAACACGTTTTCTGGCGTTCTGTCGATTATATCTGCGCAGTTAGATTTTGAAATTACATTCTCAGAAAGCTACTGGGTGGAACGATAAATTTTGTTGCCCTAAATAAAACAACACTACAGCATTTAAAAAAAAAAAAAAGCTTTTATTGAAAAAATAAATTCAAGTAACTTTATTCTGTACTAGAGCTGACATCTATTTAATGTAGCCGCCTTCAGCCTCAATCACCGCCTCGATACGGGTCTGGAACTAGGAGCATGCCTTTTCAACAGGCGCAAGCGGGAGCTCTAGGAATACTCGGCGGATGGCGGCCATGAGACTGGAATTTGTGTTGTAGTAGGTCGTGTTGGTGATGTGCTCGGTGAATGACGAAACGAACGTCTAGCCGGTTGAGATCTCAGGAAGAGTGGCCAGTTAGAGAAGGCTAGAAATTCATAGCACTCATTCTGGGGCCAAGCCTGTGTTTCTTTGGATTGGAGTCTGGTACCGAGTCCTTCTGCTACACATAGTCTGCCAGCGGCCTCCTAATTGCGCAAGTAGATAACCGCACTCTTCAGCACACCCAGGTACACTTTATGTTGACTTTCAAGCCGACTTGGAAGATGTAAGGAGGCATGATGTGGCTCTCACTTAAAACTACACCAAAAACAATAACCATGACAGCTCATGTTTCTCGTAGCAGCCCAGTGATGCATTTTGAGGGTGGAAGCAATATTCCTGTTGTCATAACTTGGATCGGTAGAGAGTATGAGTTCTACAGCGACGCATCTCCAATTGGAAAACTACTTCTGTGGTACCAGTTTTCCAGAATACTGGCCAAAGAACTGAACCAGTAAATTATCGCCCCGTTAGCCTCCTCCTGCTTTTGAGACCATAATTAATCAAGCTCTAGTCCATCACCTTACAGCTGCTAAACTTCTGACCGACAATCAATATGTAATCTCTAAACGTATATACCGTTCACTGGACAAAGCAGAGGCGGGTAGAGCGGTAGCCCTAGATATATCTAAGTCTTTTGACAGTATGGTGAATGATCTTCTAAGGAAAATCAGATCATATGGTATCACAGGAAGAATACACAATGTAATGAAATCCTTCTTAAGTAAGAGAAAACTCCAGGTTGTCCTCGACTGCCGTACATCTAAACAATATAATATAAATGCGGGAGTACCTCAGGGGGAGTCTGTCCTTGGAACTTTATTATTCCTGATATTCATAAGTGACCTCTCTGATAAATTTTTTTCTGAGATGGTATATTTTCTGATGAGACCACTCTCAATATCAGGAAAATAAATGAGCACATATCTAAGGAAATGGCAGAAACTCTAGAGGATGACCTCCAATCTGTAGTGGAATGGGGACAAGATGACTACCTTCAATCTGTAGTGGAATGGCAACAAAAAGTGATGGTCTTATTCAATGCTACCAAGACTAAGTTTGTTTCTTTCAATAATTACAAGAAACCTTCTCTACCACCAATATTAATGGCCAAAAACACGTTACCTGAAAGTACCTCCTCCAAACTCCTTGGCCTAAAATTCACAGGAACATGAACTCGAATAGATATATAGAGAGCATTGCGGAGAAGGTGGGATCTCTCTACCGTGCTAGAAAACTACTCACATCTGAAAGTATCTTGCACCCCTATAAGGCCACCATTCGCCCATGTATTTTTCATTTAGGCTGGTGCATCTGCTACTTGCCTCCAACTCTTGGATAGGGTTCATAAAAGAGTCGCCCACCTGATAGGTCCTGAACTGTCAACTAGGCTTCAGCTCCTGTCCCATCGACGAAATATTGCATCTCTCTGCCTGTTCTACAAGTAATTTAATGGTGCCGACTTACAAGCACTAGTACCCTATCGACGTAAATACCCCTGACAAACCCTAGAATCAGCTAAATCCCACCCCTACACAGTAGAGATCCCTAGGTGTAAGAAAGCCTTTTTCTCTAATAGTTTCTTCCCCAGAACTGCTAAACTTTGGAACTCTCTTCTGTGATTCTGCTTTCTCAACTGTACTTACATGCAAAAGTTCAAGTGTAATGTGAACAGACATCTTGCTACTCATCTCCCTTCATAATATTCATGCAACTTATGTATGTCCCCGATAGTAGCATCCTACTTGAAAGTGGCACTGTGCCTTGTTTGGGGTGAAAATTAAATTTAAAACAAAATCGCTCCGGGTACTATTGTGTCACTTTCAGGCATGATAGCAGGCTTCTATTGCGCGTGGGATTTGTATACAACTGGCCAACTAGTAAATGGTTTGCAGCAAAAAAGAAAACCGTTGTTTATCAAACGGAAATGGAATCATGTCTTTTTAGAGCGACAATTTTATCATTCCACCTATACAATTGTTCAAATATATTGCTTTACAAACTTTAAAATATGCAAAACTTAAGTGGCTTCCTATTGTTTTTACGCAAAACGTTGAAGAGCTACGAAGAATGGCGTGGTAACGTCGAAACGAGTGACTGCTTGCGCTACAGAACTGTTTTCTTGCTAATCACCACCATTCTTAATGCACGTTTGCTAGAGATAAACGATAGCTGTGAAGGGGCGTTCGAAACGAGCTTTGCTATCCGAATGTTATTCACAAAAGTAATGCTTCGTATTTTTTAACTCAAAAAAGTAAGGAAGGTTACCAGTATAAACTAGAAGTGTAAGCCATGTTTAGTTTCGGAACAGATTCCGATGGTTCGTTGCTCTACATAAGTCCTGGGAGGTTGGTTTGCAGTAGACAGAATAGTTTCCGATGGTTCCTTGTTCTACACAAGTCCTGAGAGGTAACTGGTTTGCAGTTGATAGAACAGTTTCCGGTGGTTCGTTGTTTCACACAAGTCCTGGGAGGTGACTGGTTTGCAGTAGACAGAACAGTTTTCGATGATTCGTAGTTCTACACTAGTCCTGGGAGGTGACTGGTTTGCAGTAGACAGAATAGTTTCCGGTGGTTCATTGTTCTACACAAGTCCTGGGAGGTAACTGGTTTGCAGTAGCCAGAACAGTTTCCGATTGTTCATTGTTCTACACAAGTCCTGGGAGGTAACTGGTTTGCAGTAGACAGAATAGTTTCCGATGGTTCGTTGTTCTACACAAGTCCTGGGAGGTAACTGGTTTGCAGTAGACAGAATAGTTTCCGATGGTTCGTTGTTCTACACAAGTCCTGGGAGGTAACTGGTTTGAAGTAAACAGTTCTCGAGTTGGAATCCACAGAGCAAAAGATTCTTCCCGTGTTGATACGAAGAAAACATGCGAAATTGTTACAGAAAGGTTTAATATTTATGGAGCAATTCTGTTTCTGGTTGGTTGGTAGCAGAACGTGAATTAATTCGATTTGTCAGTTCCTAGCAACATCGTTTATAAATAGAATCCCCCGACTGTGCGGGATCATATCCCATTATACTAAAAAATATTGATATGATACCACATAATTTATTTTTCTAAATAGTAACCACAATTTTCAATACACTTTTACCAGCGCATGTTTATGCCAGTGCTTGATTTCTTAGAGCATCACACTGTCAATAATTACAAAAGAGAAATTCAACTTTCATGTAATGAATGCATATTTTCAGTCATCATAACAATGTCCTCTGCAATCCTCTCTGCTCTATTCGGGAGTTATTGAAAGAAAGAAGTATTACTTTAAGAACACCCCGCTGGTATGTTTTCCAACAAGAAAATACAATAAATCAAGCAAACAAAATGAAAGAAATTACACTACTATGTAATAAATGAGCATGCACCCGAGTAATATAAAAATATACCTTATTAAAGAAGACGAAAACGAAGTAGATTTTAGAATAATTCTTAAACCATTCCGTTTAATTTTTCCATTTAAATGTAATGTTAAACCTATTAATTTAATCATAAGTATTTTATTTCTCGAGGGACTCGTACAAAAAAACTTTTACTATTTGATGAATAAGTATTACCTCGAAATATAATATTAAAAACAATTACACACTAATCTAATAGAGTCTTTCTCCGAACAACTAGATTTTGGAATTCCTTTCCTGTTACCTGCTTTCCTGACTGTACTGATATACAGTAGTTTTAATATAACAAAAGCCAACATCTTGTTAATCTTTCCTAGCCATGGTCCCAAATACTAGCCCTTCCGTCCAAGTGACGATATTTCTTGTTAGGGGTTAAGGTAAATAAAAAAATCAATTTGTAGAATTTAAGAATAAAGAAAGAAAGCTTTACTAAAAAAAAAAAAAGATATTTAATTTATTTGGTTTCGGTGCTATATTTCATTTTCTTCTCACCATGTGAGAGGTGTAACGCTTCAATGAGTAATGCTTCAAGCTAGTGAGTTCTCTTTTAATGTGATTATATTCCATAAAGGACACTTTCATCATTACCCAAAAAGTCGAGGTCTGATAAAATAGGCGTGTAAAAAACGAGTATATAGTTTCAAAGAAAGTCATAAAAGGGGGTATATAATTTGAGGGGAAGTGTCTCACATGCCTTGGATTTTTTATGCACGTGCTATGTGCACGAGTTCTGATGCGATACGAAACAGAAAGATAGGAAGATAGGAAGTTTTGTGGCTGACTTGTTTTTTGTTTAGATTTTTTTTTTTTTTTTTTGCGAGGCGGAGATAAATTTAAATAGTTGAAATTTAATTTTGTGTCTTTTTTTTATAAACAGATTACAATGGCAATTTTATCCTCGCTATTTTCTGTAGGTTAGGGTTAGGGTTAGGGTTAGGGTTAGATTTTTTATCTCCTCGTTTAAGTTCACGTTTGAAGTTTTACTTCACTTCTGAAACAAAACAATAGGACCCTCTTTTCTGCAAATGACGATGGTTGGACTTTTAACCTTCTAATATTGTGTATTTTTTTGGTGTCTAGAAGTAGTGATGATAGGAGGCCAAGTCCTTTTTAATAAATGCCTGGTGGCTGACCCTGGTTAGCCCCGTCATTATTATATTGTCCCTTCCAGAGGAGAGAAGGTTTATATCATTACTTACCTTTTCCCTAGGGTATAAATGAGTTCTAGGTCGCTTTTTATGTTGGGAGTCAGCATGCCAGTATGAAAATATCTCTTTATTCATTTTTATTAATCAATTAGTTTTTCATTGTCCACGGCTTCTTATTTGGTATTAGAATCCGTTTTCTATAAATAATTGGATGCTCTTGTTTGTAATCTGACTTACGCGCTAGATGGGTTGATGAGTATTTACTTCTGATAAAAAGTGTCCTCATGTCTAAACCCCTAAAAAAAAAACCTTTATAGATAGAGCTTAGATACGCGAACATTGTTTCTCGTAGGTATTTCAGTTCGCCATAGTAAGCATTCTCGTAAATGTATGAGTGTATGACAGGGTAGATAATGCAGCACAATTTTAATCATTTCACCCTGAATGAAAGTAAGTCTAAGTGTGTAATTGTTTTTAATATTATATTTCGAGGTAATACTTCCTTATCAAATCGTGAAAGTTTTTATATACCAGTCCGTATAGAAATTAAATACATATAATTAAATTAATAGATTTAACATTACATTTAAATGGAAAAATTAAATAAAATGATTTAAGAATTATTTTAAAAGTCACTTCATTTTTGTCTTTGTTCACCCATGAATGAAAGTAAGTGAGAAAAGTAATCGAAATGAAAAAGTTGAGCGAAACGTGGAAACTAATACACAATGTTGCAAAAATATAAAAGTGAAAAGTGAAGAGTCTTATGAATTTAAGCGGGAATTTGTTTAATTATGCTGCATGATTGACAAAAATCCTATGAAAAACTTGACTGGTCTGTGTAAGTTTTATTTCAGATTTTATTGCTAATTTCATGAAATCGTATTTCATACTTATTTGTACAAGACTATAGGATTTAGAATTCAATATTGACTAATCGATAGAAATGTGATTTCGACCTTAATTGTTGCGTGTCTATGTAAAATGTTATTTTAAAGTTAATTGCGACAGTTCATACAAAATCCTGTCTCAAATCAATTCTGAAAGGCTATGTAAGATCTTATTTCAAACTTATTTCTGACAGTGTAAGTAAAATCTTATTTCAAACTTAATTTCACAGGACATAGAAAATCATATTTTCAAATTAATCGTGACGTTCCATCTAATTCTATTTCAAAACTAATTATGACAGATCATGTAAAAAGCTATTTCAAACTTAATTGTGACAGACCATGTAAAAAGCTTTTTCAAACTTAATTATGACAATTGTGTAAAATCCGATTATAAATTTAGTTCATCAAAAATTCTATTTAAATTGTTAAATTCTATTTCTAGTTTAATTGTGGCGTCTGATGTAAAGTGCTATTTCAAACTTAATTGTGACATGTTTATAAAAAAGTATATTTCGAACTTAATTGTTACAGACTATGTAAAATAGTATTTCAAGTGTAATTGTGGCACCTAATGTAAAATGCTATTTCAAACTTAATGGTGAAATCCAATTTAAAATGCTATTTAAAAAAAAACTAGAAATATGGATGTAAAATGTTATTTCAACTTTAATTGTGACAGACCATGTAAAATGTTATTTTTTACTTAATTCTGACAGTTTATGTCAATTTTTATTTAAAAATAAATTGTAGCAGTTCATGTAAAATCCTATTTCAAAATTAGTTTTGACACTTCTACGTAAAATGCCATTTAAAACTTAATTGTGACAGACTATGTAAACGTTTATTTCAAACTTAATTGGTTGCTAGATAAGTAGGATACTATTTAAACTTAATTGTGACAGTTCAAACATAATTCTACTTCAGTTTTAATTGTGACAGTATATGTAAAATCTTTTTTTCAAACTGTATTTGTGACAGCTCAGTAAAGTTCTATTTAAAACTAAATTGTTTGAAGCCATTGAAAATGCCATTTAAAACTTAATTGTGACAGGCTATGTAAAATTTTATTTCAAACTTAATCTTGACAGTTTATGTAAAATGCTATTTCAAACTTTATTGTTACAGTGTAAATGAAATCTCTTTTCAAAATCAACTGTGAAATGTAAAATAATCTTATTTGTGGAAAAGTAAGTAAAATCCAATTTAACCTTAATTGTGACCGTTTAAGAAAAATCTTATTTTAACTTAATTATGACAGTAAATGCAAAATACTATTTCGAACTTTCTCATTATAGTGTAAGTAAAATATTATTATAATTATTGTGACAGTTCATGTAAATTGCTATTTCAAAATTTGTTGTGACAAAATGTTGCGTAAAATGCTATTTTTAATTTAATTGTGACAGTTTACGTAAAATCCTCTCTCCAAATTAATTCTGACGGTTCTATTAAAGATTCTATTTCAAACTTAATTGTGACAGTTTATGTAGAATCTTATTTCAATATAAATTGTGGCAGTTCATTTTTAATACTGTTTCAACTTTCCCTATGACAGGACACTTAAAATCTTATTTCAAACTTAATTGTAACAGAGCAAGTAAAATTCTGTTTCAAACTTAATTGTAACAGAGCAAGTAAAATTCTGTTTCAAACTTAATTCTGGCAGTTGAGATAAAATCCTATTTCACAACTAATTGTAACAGTTCAGTAAAATGTTATTTCAACGTTAATTCTGACAGTCCATGTAAAATCTTATATGGAACTTCTATTGTAACAGGTTATGTAAAATCCTGTTTACACGTTAATTGTGACAACCCCTGTAAAATGGTATTTAAAATTTAATTGTGAAGGGCCATCTAAAATGCTATTTTAAACTTTAATCTGAGAGGTCATGTAAAATGCTATTTTAAACATTTTGGCGACAGTTCTGTAACACGCATTGTGACAGACGATTTAAAATCCTATTTCAACGTTAATTGTGACAAGCCATGTAAAATGTTTTTGTTCAAACTTTATTGTGACGGGCCATGAAAAATGCTATGTCAAACATTATTGTGACAGTTCAGTAGAACGCTTTTTCAACCTTATTTGTGACAGCGAAGTAAAATGTTATCTTTACCTATATTGTGACAGGCCATTTAAAATGCTATATTAAACTTAATTGTGACAGGTTATGTAACATCTTATTTTAAAGTAAATTGTAACAGTTCAGGTAAACTCATATTTCAAACATAATTATTATAGTTAATGTAAAATCCTATTTTCAACTTAATTTTCACATCTCATTTAAAATCTTATTTCAAAGTTAATTGTGACATATTTATAAAAATGCTTTTTTAAAAATATAATTGCAACATATTTATGAAAATACTATTTTAATTTAAATTGTGACATCTCATAAAAGTTCTACTTTAAACTTAATTGGGTATGGCCAAGTAAAATGCTATTTGAAACGTACTTGTGACAAGTTATATTAAATGCTATTTCAAACGTAATTCTGACAATCTGTATTTTGGACTTGTAATGGGGTACGATCTCACACAGTCGGACGATTCTATTTATAAACGATGCTGCTAGAAACTGACGAATCGAATTAATTCACGTTCTGCTACCAACCAATCAGAAACCAGAATTGCTTCATAAATATCAAACCTTTTCTGGAGCAATTGCACATGCTTTTTTTCCGTCTCGACACCGTAAGATTATTTTGCTCTGTGGGACTGTCTACTGCAAACAAGTCACCTCTCAGGACTTGTGTGTAACAACGAACCATCGGAAACTGTTCTGTCTACTGAAAATCAGTCACCTCTCAAGACTTGTTTAGAACAACGAACCATCTGAAACGTTTCTGAAGCTAAACATGGCTTACACTTCTAGACAAGCTATATAAAATGCTATTTGAAACGTAATTGTGACAAGCTATATAAAATGCTATTTCAAACGTAATTGTAACATCCTATGTAGAACGCTATATAACATTTGATTAATATATCCAGTGTAATATGCTATTGCCAACTTAATTGTTACAGGGTATGTAAAATCCTATGTCAGACTTAATTGTGACATCCCATGTAAAATCATATTTCTATTTTAATTGTGACAGACCATGTAAAATCATATTTCTATTTTAATTGTGACAGACCATGTTTAATTCTACTTTACACTTACTTGCGACAGTTAATGTAAAATGTTATTTCAAACTTAATTGACAGTTCATGAGAATCCAATTTCCAACTTTTTTTGACAGTTTATGTAAAATGTTATTTTAAAACTGTGATAGTTTATGGAAAATGGTATTTCTACCTAAATTTTTGCAGACCATGTAAAATCTTATTTCAATATTTATTATGACAGCGTAAGTAACTCCTACTTCTAACTACATTGTGACAGTTTATGTAAAACCCTATCACTTTATGAAGAAAATTTTATTTCATTATCTTATTTCAATGGCATTTTAAACTTAATTGCAACAGTTCATGTAAAATCCTATTACAAACTTAGTTGTGACAGTATAAGAAAAACATATTTTAAATATAATTGTGACAGACCTTTAGAATCTTCTCTCAAACTTAATTGTGGCAGTTAATTAAAACCCCTATTCTAAACTTAATCGTGAAAATGTAAGTAAAATTTTATTTCAAACTTAATTGTGACATCACATGTAAAATGCTATTTCAAACTTTATTGTGACAGGTAAACTCTTATGTCAAAAGCAATTGTGACAGGGTAAGTAACATTCTATTTAAAACTTAATTGTGACAGTTGATGCACAATTATATATCAAACCTTCTTGTGACAGGCCATTTAAAATGCTATTTTTAAATTTATTTTCACAGGTTAGGTAAAATTGTTGTTAAAAATATACTGTGATAGTTCATGTAAAGTCCTATTTTTAGATTAGATGTGAATGTTTGTGTTATGTTAATTAATCAGACTATTATTCTCATCTTGAGTGTTATTAGCACAACCTTTCGGTCACTGCAATCTGCGACCTTCTTCGGGTGTTGAGAACATGCTTCTTTTCCTACTAAGGAAGAGAGGGTTTGCTCTGTGTTACAATAATTTGAACCGTGGGTTTCGGACGTGAATCCGTAGATCATAAAAGAAGGTTCAATCTTCAGGGGTCACAAAGATATCTTTTAAAGGCTTTCCTATGACTCAATTTTTCGGGATATCCATACTAATGTTTAATATTATTGAAAAAACGTTTTACAAAACAGAGGATCGATACCATGCATACTTTTTTTTTTTTTAGAAAACACAATGCAAGAGGGGACAACTCCAAGAAAAAAAGATTATCTTTTTCTTATTCTAAAGTTAACTCCCTTTGACATGGCATATGTCATGTTTTCTTTTTCAGTGATTTTGTGATTAGGGGCATCGAAATGCTGTTTAGTTCTATGCTGGGATGATTAATGATGTTATTATTATCTATCATATGTGCTGCCATCTTTCTTCTGTATCCAGTATTTTGACATCATCCCACATTGGGGAATGGTTAATTATGATAGATTTTGAAACTTTCCTTTCAAACTAAATTACGGCAAATCATTTTTTTATTGTAATTTCACACGTAATTGTTTGGTGGTCTGCTAGACAAATGGCGTATTTAATACTTGTCTTTTAAACTTGTTTAAAATGCGATAAAAATATGGTTTATTGACTTAAACTTCTTTATGTCAAATTGTTGATAAAATTTGTGCTCATTTTTTGCATTATATACAAACCATTACATTTATGCATTAAATGGGGACTTTAATAGTTAATTCGTAGCACCTTAGCATAACAAAGGTCTGTCCAAAAGTTTAGATCTGACCAATAGTTTCAGAGAAAACCTTTACAGTAAAAGTGATATTTTGGTAACTAATTTCATTAAATCCTATTAATCTTTAACAGTGCATCGAATAGATACCGTAATATTTTGTACTTTGGCCGCTGCACTGTATCACCACAAAGATTTGTTTGGATTCGATGTCGTTTTTTTTTTTTTTTTTTACAAAGTGTTTTTACACGAAGGCAACGTGAATTCGTCAGCTCCACTTCTTACATGCTTTTGCCTTTTTATTCACTTTTTTATCTGTGTCTTTAATTTGATTGGCCGAAAAGAAGGAATCACAATACAGAGAAAAACAAAGAAAAAAAGAGGGTTTGAATTGGTATTATTACAATAGTAGTAGTAGTAGTAGTAGTAGTAGTAGTGTACGGCATAATCACGTTGAAACACCGGTTCTCGTCAGATCACCGAAGTTAAGCAACGTTGAGCCTGGCTAATACCAGATGGGTGACCATTTGGGAATTCTAGGCGCTGTATGTGCTCTCCGCTTATCTCGTCATTGTTTCCAGTCGTCTTGTACCTCAACTTGCCACTCGTATGCAACAATGTTGACTCACGGGAGGCGTGGTTGCAGATTGCGCAACACTTGCCACACAAATTTCACGCGCAGGCACCCTTACAGTGGTTATCCATAGTCTGTCAAGACTGAAGGAAGCCTTTTAAAGTAGTAGTAGTAGTAGTAGTAGTAGTAGTAGTAGTAGTAATAGTAGTAATAGTAGTAGTAGTAGTAGTAGTGACGCTGGTAGTATTTTTTATAATTACTCGCCACAAGTCCATGCAAAATTGCAACCAGATCGACCCAATTGTTTTTATTAAAACGTGACTGTAAATGCGGTATTGTGGTAACAATCTCTATAAATCTCTATCAATGTGTTATTATGCATTGAACGTATACCATTATACTTAGTTCGCTATACATTATCATAAAAAGGTTCCATACAAAATATAAGCCAGATCGGCCCAGAAGGTTCCGAGAACTGATAAACGGACAGACGAACTGACAAACATACATACAGACTAAGAAAATATAATTTCTGAACGTATCTAAAATAGGATACGTCTATTCATTCAACGCATTTAACACTGAACATTCTATTTTGCAATGAATTGTGACAAACCGACTTTCGCATTGACAGACGAAGCGTCTCTTAAATACAAGTCGCAATTGAAAAAAAAAAACGATTATTTTCTATTTTAGTCGAGTGGAAATTTTTTTTTTATATCTATTTATTTTGTCATGGAAGATGTCCGTATTTTTATTGCTTTGTCCCTAAAATATAATAAAAACGTAATGTTCATATTTTCTATTTCCGGTTTTATTCCAAGCGCGATTTTTCTCTTGGCGCGCATTTTCCATCATTTTTGAATTTCCATCAAATTGATATTCTCCACTTTATTTCCCGCCCTTTTTTTCTTTGTTTCAATATAAAACTGTCACGTGAACGAATCCATCAATAAACATGGCGCTCGGCAATTATTAAATATAAACCCGGTATTCATCTCCGTCCTCTTATGTTTGTGCCGCGAAAACGAAATGGACTTTTATAGTTCGGTCCACTTGGAATAATTACTAGGCACGAGTCGACGAGGATAGTCCTCGAGAGAGCGAGAGGCACAGAACTGTTATTATTCCTTTTGCAGTTCATCTTTAATTTCCAAATGTCGGAATTCTAATGTCTCTTCAATTTTCCACCAGATTTTAATATTGATCTCGTTACAATTATTGGTTCTAATCTGGTTTCCTCCCTTCTACCAAAGATGATCACAAGATCGATATTAGCCTGTCCGCATTGCAATCTAATTTTCCAATCAATATATATCGATGTTATTTTATAGATTTGTAACCATATAATCTATCTATGTGTATTACTAGCGGTATTCGCACGGTCGAGTTATACAAAAAAAAAACATTAAGCGCGGTGGTGTTTTCTTTAAAAACAAACTTGCCCATGTGAGGATGTATCGCTGATGTAAAATGAAGACATGTTTATATATTTTGCCTGGAATTGAACGTAAAATATGTATAATTATGTAATAGCAATTACTAAAAAAACGGTTAGCGCAGTAGTGTTTCTAAAATCTTCTGATAAGCAGTATATGTGTACATATATTGCATATCGTAAATAATTACAAATATGGTCATATTTACAATTTTTGCCTCAAAAAAATTAAAACTTAAGATTTATAAATATAAGGTAAATTATTTAAGAAGTTATTAATGTGATGTCTGTTTAAACACTTGTCCAGGTAATTGTGTATTTTTGATCGAAACTTATTTCAAATAAAGTACTGTTTACAATTTTTCTGTCTGAAGAAATGTAGAAATTAATATCTTTTATACGAGGGCATTAAACGAAATTTAACTCTTAGCGCGGCGTTCTTTTAAATATCTGACAATTTTATGATATATTTGGTCTGAAATTATTAAAAATAATGTCATGGTACAATTTTGGATTTGGAAAGTTAAGCATAATGTTTTCGATATGAAGTCAACTGTTCGCGCAGTGGTGTTTCCTAAAATCATGGCAATATGATGATATGTTTCTGAGCGAAAGTAATTGCAATATTAATAATGTATACAACTTTGGCTATGAAAAAAAGTAAAAAATAAATAATTTGCTATTAATTAATGAAAAAAATAATTATGATGTTTTCGATAAAAACATTTGCATATGTGAAGATGTATATTTGATCGGAAAATAAGTCAAAGTATAGCACTATATACATATTCTGCATTGAAAAGAAACGTTTAAAATAGGTTTTAATATATATATATATATATATATATATATGTGTGTGTGTGTGTGTGTGTGTGTGTGTGTGTGTGTGTGTGTGTGTGTGTGTGTGTGTGTGTGTGCGTGTGTGTGTGTGTGTGTCACAGGTTGACAAGAAAGTTTTTTTTTCTTTTAAATCCAGATTAACATATCGCGGCTCAAACAAAAAATTATTGATCGAAATAAGCACCATCAGAATCAACACACTTTTGCCAACGCAAAACAAGTCTAGTTATGATAGTAACGTAAATATCTTGCGTTGGGGTGACAAAGAGGTCGCTGAATGCGTTTTGTTATCGTTTAGGAGGTTGAAGAATTTCTCACGCAGAACAGTGTCAAGATTCTTGAAAAAGTGGTAGTCAGCAGGTGAAAGCTTTGCAGAGTATGGCGGATGAGGCAAATTTTCCTAGCCCAATTCGTTCAACTTTTACAGAGTCGGTCTAGCAACGTGTGGTCAGGCATTATCGTAAAGAAGAATTAGACCTTTTCTGTTGACTAATGTCAGTTTTTATTGTTGTTCATCCACAGTACTTTTCTGTTGTGTTTCGCCTGCATTAAAAAATGTAATAGATTATACCAGTTTCAGACTACCAAACAGTAAGTATGACATTTTTTGTGCAACCCTGGCTTCGGGAAGTGTCGTGTAGCTTCGCTGGTGTCCAACCACTGAGTGTAGCGTCGCCAGTTATTGTAAAGAACCCATTTTTCATCACAAGTAACAACCCAACTAAGAAATAGGTCGTTCTCATTGCGTAAAATGAAGAAAGATGACACTTTCTAGCAGTGTTTTTCTTTATTTTTCTTTTGTTTCTTTTTTTGTTCAATTCGTGAGACATCTATTTATCAAGCATTGCTGGCTTTCCAATCTCGCTTAAGTGGTTGTAAATCGTCGTATACGTTACATTTAATTCATACGCAAGTTCCAGAACAGTTGGCCGTGGATTGACTTCGATTAAGGCTCTTGAATGATCGTTGTCACTATCCGATGGCCGACCACTATGCTCATAATCTTCAAGTCTCTCCTTACCGCCATGAAATTTCTTAAACCATTATTGTGCTGTGCGATCAGTAGTGATTCCTGGAAAAAAGTATTCATTTATATCGCGAGCTGATTTAGCAGCTTTTTTGGCCTAGTTTAAATTGAAATAAAAAATTGTGCGTATTTGCTATTTTATATTTTATATTCATCGTCTTGAAAACATCTTAATTTAAACTATTAAAACGATCATTAAAGTGATATATAAAGTAAAATATTATAACGAAAACTTATTTAAAAATATATCATTTGAAAATCAAAATTAAAAATTCCGCAAGAACTGCCTTAACCTTATAATAATGTATGCAAGTTTGGTCATTAAAGAAACGTAAAAATAAAATGAATTAAATGCGGTCAATTAACAAAACAATAACTATTATCGCGGTGATAAAAACACTTGCATCTGTAGATCGTGAAAAAATATAGTCATGTTTTCATGTTTAAAGTAGATTTATAGTATAAGATTAATTAATGAAAAACAATAACAACGGTAAGCGCGGTGATTTTTTTCATTAAAGAAACATGCATATATATATATATATATATATATATATATATATATATATATATATATATATATATAGTAATTTATAAAATATATATGGCGATTAAGCTACACTGAATATTCTGCGTTTCATCCACTTATAGGATTCGTCAGTCTTATGCGCGAATTCTGCGGTTGCTTCTTGTTTTTATATATGTTGAGGATTTCTGGTTAGCCAATCAGCTTTCTAGTATCCACCGCGCCCCTTCCTATCAGCCAATGGGCATGCATTTTATCGAACAAAGGATCTGTTTTAGAGCTAGGTTAGTGGTTTAAGGTAGATCTTTTCCCTCCTTTTATATATATATATATAAATATACTTATGTGTACACCCATATATGCACATATATATGCATATATATATATATATATATATATGTGTGTGATCGTTTATGTATATTCATGTTTGTTTAATTTATTTATTTGTTTGTTTTCTATTGTTATTGTTAGTTTTAAAGCTATTTTGTATCGCTATCGTAGAGTAAGTTTTATTTTGTGAACACAGTTGTTTGCTATTTCTCGTCTACAGTTTAATAGATTTTGAGGTTCTTTAAAGTACAGGATAGAAAATTTTTCATGGAGGCATAATTTACATGGGTCGTCTAAATGTCTGCACGTGGTAGCTTGTCTCGTTATTTTCCATTCGACTACCGGCGAATGTCCGCTTTCTTTGAGTTCCCAGTATTTATTCGCTTGTGTTGTTTTTATACGGTGTTTTTTTATTTTTGAATGTACTTTAGTGGTCATAGTATCGGGTTTTGAAATCTAATGAAGCCATGCCTATGTAACATTTCTTCTTATTCGGGTTTTCTTTCGCAAATATTGTTGCTTGATAAACTACACTTTTTGTTAGACATTTATTTTGGACTGGGCAAAGTGTGCGGTGTCTACAATTGTATTTATCTTGTTCGTTATTAGTATTTTTATTTATGGTATGGTTATTCTTGTCCGGGGTTGGTTTGTTATTATTATTATTATTATTATTATTATTATTATTATTATTATTATTATTATTATTATTTCTGCTAGTGTTGGTTTTATTTCTGTCATGGTGTGTACTTTTTATTTTGTTGTTGTTTACATTGTTTTCATTTAGTATTTTGTTATTATGTGCTTTAATTATCATCTCTAAATTTTCGCAACAACTGTAAGATAACTTCAAGGTATTTTTATTGAAGATTTTTTTGTAAGGGGTTGGTTGCGGGAAAGTGTTTTTCAATAAGATCTAGAAATTTCTTGCCAAGTTTTTTTTTTAACATTTGATTGTATGGGGCCGTATACCAAATTATAGTTCTTTTTCTTCTTTTTTTAATTTTATTATAGTTGTTGGTGTTTTGTTTCTAATATTTGATATCGATATTTTTGTATCCACTATTTTTTAGGGCTGTTTCGTAGATATTGGTTGACCTGTTAAATGCATTTTCATCGCTTGAGTTATTACTGAGTCTACTTACGATCGAGTTAGGAATGTGTTTTATAATTGATGGTGGGTGGTTGGACTTAGGGTTTACGTAAATTGGAGTAGCGTTATCTTTTAAGTATGGTTCATATGTGTTTTTATCTAAGTTTAAGGTGACGTCCAGGAAGTTTGTTATTTTTATGTTAGCTGACACGTCCGCTTTTAGGCCTAATTTTTTCATTTCTTTGTGTATGATTTTCTTAAAGTTTTCTCCCTTGACTTTGTTGGAGTTTTTTATTATAGCTAGTCCGTCATCTCTATATAGGCCGATATCCGTAGTATCGAATATGCTTGTGAGGGTATATAGAATGAATAATCCCAAAAGATCTGATGCCTTTGCAGAGTCTCTGGCACCCATCGCCAAATCGAACGAATTTTTCATTTTAGTTTTTATCCATTGGTTATTGTTATTTATTAGAACTGATTTTCTACATTTTTTTAATGATGTTGATTTCTTCTGAGGATATATCAGTGTATACCTCGGCAAATTCTAGGGCAATGTTAAAAAGTTCTTCGGGTATCGAGGGATAAAAGTCTATGATGTCAAACTGTATGAACGTACATTCATCTTTGTTTTCTATATTTTTAAACCAGGTGATTGCTTCGGTAGTATTTGCCCACTGCTTTAATTCTAGGTCCTGTTTGATTTGTTTGTTTACTCTAGAAAGTATAGTTTTGCTAATTCTACCTATTTCTGGTTTAGTTGGGTTAATCAGGCGGGTGCTGGGATTATTATTAAAGTCCCATTTGTGGTCTTTAAGCAGAATGTATGACTCTCTAGGTTTCAATTTGCCAACTTTATCGCTAATTTTTAGTTTATCGGTAATTTGTTTACTTTCAGTATTTATTATATCTATGTAGTCGCATTCGTTTGTGTCTAGTTTTTTGTAGTTTTTTGTAATGTTTACTGTGATTAGTTTGTTATACTCTTACTTATCTATTTTATAAAAGTTTCTGGTTTTATCTGCTTTTACAAAGATTTTATTAGAGTTGTTTGTGTTTCTAACGATTTTGTGTAGTTTCCGTTGGAAATTGTTAGGTTGATTGTGGAATTCTAGGTTTTTAATTACGTTTTGGAGGTCATTTTCAAAGTTTTTCGCATTTTTAAGGGTTTTAAAACAATAGGATTATTTTTTGTTTACGTTTTCATTTTTAAGGAAGAAATTTGCTCGCCATCGCATTCGCCGTATTAGTTCATCTGTTTTTTGGATTAATTTAATAATATAGCTATGCTTGCTGGGTGTGGGGATGTTTTTTAGCGATGTTTCGAAATTAACTCTTTCCATATCTATTTTTAATGTGGTGAAATAAATTCTTTTGAGAGTGCTCGACTGTTTTAGGAGCACATAAATTTAATATACGAAAGTATAGATTTATGCGTAAACTTTAAGTATTTACTTCAAAAGTGCTCAATACGTAGGTAGAGCTCGTTAGTAATTTATAAAATATATATGGCGATTAAGCTACACTGAATATTCTGCGTTTCATCCACTTATAGGATTCGTCAGGCTTATGCGCGAATTCTGTGGTTGCTTCTTGTTTTTATATATGTTAAGGATTTCTGGTTAGCCAATTTTCCAAGACTATATATATATATATATATATATATATTTATATATATATATATATATATATATATATATATATATATATATATATATATATATATATATAGTCTTGGAAGTTTTAACCTTTAAAACTATACAATTTTTTTTTTTTATCAGCCGTTAGAAAACTATTTAGTCAGTAAGTCATTAAATCACCTGCAATCACTGCATAAACTTACTCTCACGAATTTACTATAGTACTAATAATAATTTATTTTTTAAGGGATAATCAGTTGTTTACTATTAAACATTGTTTCGGAGATTTAATATATATATATATATATATATATATATATATATATATATATATATATATATATATATATATATATATATTATCAGGCCGGCCGGCTGGCATTGCCTAGTCGTAAAATACGCATTGCATTTTGATTCATAAAATAACTGGTAAACATATCTTTCCATGACTTCCCATTTCAGTTCTGATAAACATTAATCGCTCTGTATTGCTCTTGGCTGATCACAGACGGGCTGTTATGTTGATTCAGTCGCCTTTCTTTTTCTGATTGCGAAACATACATTGTATTTACCCTCTGATAAGCTTCCATTTTCATTATAAAGATTGCTCCTGAAGTAGCACTCTATAATTACCTTGTTAACCTCTTTAATCTATTTCATTCTAGCAGTGGCAAGAGGAAAGCTGTGTTCTCGCTGCGTCATTCATAAGAAGTTTGATGAATTTTAGGTGACGCAACCAACAAGACAGAAGTGATTTGAAATTGTATTTTCTTCCTCCTCTTGGATGGTTCGTTTTGTTGTACTATCGAACACCAGCTACCCGAGATACTAGTTTTAAGGCGTCAATTACTCGCCATCTCTCATTTTAATAAAGTTGCAGACTTAGTGGCTAAGTTACACGTAAGGGCTGGGATCAGGACTAGATTGTCGGAGGATATAGATTTGAGCATACGTTGAGAATATTTAAACAGAGAATGGCCGCTCGTCCTCTTTTTTACCTTGGACATGACAATAATTGGACATTATTATTATTATTATTATTATTATTATTATTATTATTATTATTATTATTATTAATTTATTAATAATTAACTAGAAGTAGTCACACAAGCCATAATCAATGATTTCCCTTTGAGAACAACCTGGGGTATTTTTTTGGAGTCTGTGTGACAACAAGTCTCCTCAGCCTTCCAGTACTCTCGACCACTTTCGATAAACTTTTGCGAATGAAATTGGGTTATCGCAACAGCCGTTTACCATTGATTTCTAGTTGGTAGCCACCGTTGGTTTTCACTGGAATTTGGATAGCAATAGCTCTGTCTAAGGCTCCAGTCTTTTCTGCACTCATCCAGCGGAGGTCTGGCTAGTGCTTTCTCTCGTCGGTTTTTCCATCCCCTTTGACCCTTCTCATATACTCGATGTGATACAAGTTTATGATGACATACACACACAAAAAGGGGACGGAAGGCAGGGGCGCAAGGAGAGCATTTTACAATTATACTCTTTCAGGTTTCATGACTTTATGTGATGTTATTTTGTGTTTTATATCAGTAGACACTCTGAATGTCCATTTTGTGTCTGTAGCCAATGTGTTGGTCACCGCATTCAAAGGTTTTTCTTAATATCTCTGCTATTTTTATTATCCGCATCCGTTGCATCTTCTCGGCCATCTCTCTGAGTCCAATCTTCTTGTATTCTATTTTAAAGTTTTAAAGTTAACAAAGGGGGCCTAAAGTCAAGATAACGCTACTAATGGTAGGAGCGCTAGGAACAATACCTAGGTGGCCTAAAGTCAAGATAACACTTCTGACTGGTCAGTTCCGTTGATTTGCTCCGTTTCTCCGTCTCCTTAATCTTCCTTCTGTGATCTTCTGGAAAAGTAAAGTCTAAAATCTTGCAGGACATTTCTTTTTTCTTTTTTTTTTTTTACAATTATAATATCCGGTCTTCTTGCTTGGATGAGCTTATTCGTTTGTACATCCATGTCTCATAGAATTACGTTACTTTTCTTTTTCCAACATTACAGGTTGTTTGTGTTTGTACTATTTATATGGGTTTTAAGATACAATTGCCTAGATAATTTCCAGTCTACTGCCTTCTCCACTTGACCGTGTCTATGTTTTCATTCTTTTTAAGTTTGTTTACTGCATTCACTTATTATGTGGTTTATTGTTTAGTCTCTTTTTCAACAGAGTTTGCAACTGCTGTTTTCTTGTTTCTTGTGGACACTTGCACTGACGTGATTGGTTCTAATCGCGCTATAATGTGGAGCTGTTATCAGGGATTCTGTTTTTTCTGTTTCGGCTTCCGTTTTGTAGCCATTTGCAAGTGTTTTCTTTGGTCTCATTTTTGTAATCCTTATGAATCGTCCGTGTAGTTGTTTCTTTTGCAATTTTTATATTCTCCTTTTTTCTTTTCTCTTCTTTTTTATCATGTTTGTTTCTTCAGTGTTCTTGCTGCAATAATTATTCTTTCGGCATTCGGCATTCTGCATTATGTATTTTTCTACTTCATTTTTGTTTCTTTACACAGTCTTCTATACATACCAGCTCTCTTCCTTCCTCCTTCATTTTTACATAAAGGCGATCAGTATCATCCTTTGGGTGTAGTGTATTGTGTATCGTCATGAGTTTTATGTTTTTCTGGTCGAGCATCTTCAGTTCTTCTTTGGTCTAACTTATAAACGACCAAGAGTATCTTACTAGTAATACTGCTCACGTTTATTCCTTTAGTTAGAATTCTACTGTGTAGTTTATTTTCAATGAGTTTTCTTTATTATTATTATAATTATTATTATTATTATTTATTACTATTATTATTATTATTATTATTTTATTATTATTATTATTATTTTATTATTATTATTATTATTATTATTTTATTATTATTATTATTATTATTATTATTATTTTATTATTATTATCATTATTATTATTATTATTATTATTATTATTATTATTATTAGACTAATCTGGTTTTCGGTTGATTAACTGTATCGGATATATACTCGAGAGTCACCACTTACCAAGGCCCGGAAACCACTCAGGGATAAGGGTTATTGCAAGTACATTACATTAGTGTGGAGATTTGATGAAGTGTTTACTTAAGGGGGCGGTTCATTAGGAATTTGTTAACGTTGGACTTGAAGACATCCAAGTTGTAGTCCGGTGGGAAGCAGGCAGACGGAACAGAGTTCCACAGGCGTGCTTATTAGTATCGTGATCTGCGCCCACAATGCACTGACAAATGATAACTACTTTATTAATATTGTGACCTGCACCCACAAGACACTGACTGGCGATAAATAACCTAGTAGCATTGTAAACTTAACCCACCAGACACTGACTGGCGATAAATACCTTTTGAGGATTGTTATCTGCATCGATTGGCGATAACTCATCCATTTGAAACAATTGTCGATCGGACATTTTAGAATATTCAATTTTCATACAAAGGGAATGCAATATGATAATGGTTGGTGCGATTTAAAACATTCTATTATATATCTAAGAGATTAGCAGGATGATAATGGTCGAAGTTAATTAGCGCATTTATATATAGATATTTAGTAAGTTATAAAAGGTATATGGCGATTAAGGTCTCTTTAGGCTTATGCGTATAAGCCTGAAGAGTCCTAGAGTGGATGAAACGCGGAATATTCAATGTAGCTTAATCGCCATATACATTTTATAACTTACTAACTAGCTCTACCTACGTATTGAGCACTTTTGAAGTAAATACTTAACGTTTACGTATAAATCTATAGTTTCGTATATTACTTTTATGTAAATTAAGTAGTTATAGATATTTATATAGAGATAATAATAATAATAATAATAATAATAATAATAATAAATAGAAGAAAAAATAATAATATTGTCTAATAATTGACATATTTTCTTATAATTAAAGATATTCTTTATTAATTAACATGGAAGGAGAACATATGTCAAATTGGAGGTTTTGCGGCCCCACCAAACAATAAAGTAAAGATAAAAATGGCGTAAAAGCAAAGACAATGCCCAGAACTTACCAGATAAATGCAAGGAATATGGATCTTAAAGAAAATTAATATAATATTTATAATTGTGAGATCATTAGGTACAGTCCCAAAGAAATTGGATAAAAACGGAGAAATAGGAACCAAGGGGAAGATTAAGACTATGCAAAAGACAATAATGTATAAAACAGCTGAAATGTTAAGGAATTTCCTCGAATGCGGAATACAATATACATGTGTAACACACGCTAACTAGTCATATAGAACTTGCAAGGGAAACAAAAATGCAACCAAGAAAAATACAATTGCAAAATTGTAAAATTGGAGGTTTGATTTATCCGTCCAACAATAAAAAATGTGACATCGGCTGCTACGACATCAAATAGACGAAGCGTAAAGAAGGAGTGAAAAGATCTAGAAGTAAAATCACTAACTAGACCTCCACTGCACAGGTACAAATGAGACTAGGAACGTTGGGAGGCTTATTATCACTTATATTTCAGTGAAGCCTAATGGTAATATAACACTAATAAGAATATAATAATATAATGTTGTAATAATATAATAATATAATAATAATTATAATAATAGTAATAATTATAATAATAGTAATACTAATTATAATACAGTTGAACTACAGACAAAAACCTTATATACAAAAACTTCTACATATAAAACACAAAGAACCATCACAATATTCTCTGCTTTCCGCTCCCCCATTTTGTGTGTGTACGTCTCCATAAGCTGGTACGACACCAAATAAGTAAGGGGGGTCAAGGATGATGGAAAGACAGAGGAGAGAAATCAGGAGCCAGACCTTCACTGGGTGAGTGCAAAAGGGACTCGGATATGGAAATGCTTTTTGTCATCCAAATTCCAGTGAAGACCAACGGTTGCTGCCAACAAGAAGTCAATGGTAAGGGATTGCTGCGATAACAAAAGTTCATCTTCAAAGGTTATAAATTAGAGAGTACTGGAAATCTGAGGAAACTTGTTGTAACTCAGACTCCAGATAACACCCCAAATCGTTCTCATGAAGAAATCTTTGATGATGGCATGTGAGACTTCTAATGGGTAAACAAAATAACAATAATCATAACCATAATACAATATTCATAAATTAATATTAATACAATAACAAAAACAACAACAACAACAATAATAATAATAGTAATAATAATAATAATAATAATAATAATAATAATAATAATAATAATAATAATAATAATAATAATTCTGATTTCGTTTATGGACGTCTCTCTGGAAAGGGATGGGATTCATTTCCAGTAGATTTCCCTTAATCCCGACTTCAAACCAGGAGCTTCAAAGATCAAGGGTTTTCCTAAGGATGTTGGTGGAACCTATAATTGCAGAGGTTTGAAGGCTGCCTAAAACATCGGAGATTCGTAGTTTTTTCAATTGTCCTTCCGAACGACTTGATACTACTCCTAGTGTACCAACTACGACCGGGATTATTTGTGTTTTAACCCCGTGTATACGCCTTATCTCCAAGGCCAATGGAGCATAATTGCTCCACTTCTCATTCTCCTTCTCTTTCACATTCCTATCCCAGGGTACTGAGAAGTCTACAATACGCCAGTTTTTTTAGATCTTGTCAATAACGACTAAATCTGGACGATTATGTTCCAATTGCTTGATCGTTATGACAGTTTTGTCCCACCATACCTCTACCTTGCCACCCTCACTTGTTCTTACTTCATCATGAATCTTCTCAAACAATTTTCTAGTACACTTCACCCAAACCCTCTTACACACCTCCCAATATATCCGGAGTCCCATGCGATCGTCTCTTTCGCGGTACTCTCTCTGGGCCAGTCCACTACACCATGCTTCAGGGTGCGCAATTGACTCTGAGGTCTTACTACTAATCCGGCATTCTGCAGCAACTTCCTCTCCTATAACCACTTTTTTGAACAATCGTGTCCCTAATGCCTGCTCTTGTGCTGCACAAACAAAGGCTTCAGTACTCTTTCCCAGATACCCAGCTCTAAGCCATTGCCATGATCTTTCATCAGCCACGTCTGCAATATCCTGAAAGAACCTTCCATGCATTTTATTCCTAGTCAGTTCCTCTGCCCTTTCTGTATCCATACGTTTCACGTAATCAGCCTTGGTCTCACATACCTCCACTTCATTGGCCACAACCTTAAGCATCCACGCCTCACTTCTAACCACATGCTCCTTTAACGACATCTCCTCGGTTCTAACACAATCTTTTACACTTTTCAATCCTCTCCCACCATCTTTCCTCTGTTGATACAGCCTTGCTACGCTACTTCGAATGTGAAATATACCAAACATTGCCAAAACTTTTCTTGTTTTGATATCCATGCGATGCAAATCCTTGTCAGACCATTCTAAAATTCCCGCACTGTATCTCAAAACACTCATTGCCCATGCATTTACTGCTTTCATTAGGTTTCCTCCATACAGTTTCGACTTTGCAATTAGTTTCACTCTTCTAAGATACTCCTTCCTGACTTTTTCCTTCATTTTTCTGTTCATGATTCCTACACCCTTCAGCACTCGCAAATACTGATATCCTGTATCTTCTATTTTTTTCATGATTTCTCCATTTGGCAGCACTATTCCATTCGAATGAACCTTTACTCCTCTTTTAATCACCAACACCGCACATTTACTAATCCCAACCTCCATCCCAATGTCTTCTGAGTATGTCCCCACAAGTTCTACCAGTCTCTCCATTTCCTTTGCATTTCTACCGAATATTTTCAAATCATGCATAAAAATATATGGTTGAGGCGTCTGTCACCAGATCCAAATTTATACCCCAGTTTTTTCTCCTTTCAAGAGGATGCTCAGTGGCATCATTATCATTACAAAACGAAGTGGTGATAACTAATCTCCTTGAAATATCCCACGTTTAATGCCAACCTGCCTCATCTCCTCTCTGTTTGTTGTCAGCACCGTTTTCCATTGAGTCATTCTCGTCTCCAAAAGCCCTACCACATTCTGAGCAACCTTCATCATCAATAGTGTTTCACGTATCCATGAATGAGGAACCATTTCATAAGCCTTTCTGTAATCGATCCATGCTACGCTCAGATTCTTCTTCTTATTCTTCGCATCCTGCATTATTGCTTTATCAATTAGTAGTTGCTCTTTAGTACCTCTCGCGCCTTTCCGGCACCCCTTTTGTTCGTCAGGAAAAAACACCATTACTCTCTAGATGTTCATAAATTTTCTCCGCAAATATTCCAGTCAACAATTTCCACATCAATGGCAGACATGTAATTGGTCTATAATTATTGGCATCTGTTCCTTTTGCAGGATCTTTCCTAATCAGTGTTGTTCTTCCCTTTACAGGCCAATCAGGGACAGCTCCCGACTCTACAACCCTTTGCAGCTATAGGTGGATAAAGGCATGGAAACTGTTTAAACCAGAAGCCCATCACTCCATCTGGACCAGGTGCCTTCCAGTTTGTCATCCTTCGTATGTCAACCTCATCGATGGTTATCTCAACGTTCTTCATCTGCTGCATTTTTGATAGTTTTTCTCTCCCAACCAGCTAGCCTTCTCATTATATCGCTCTTCGACAGACCAAATCCCTCTCCAGAACTTCCTTGCATCTTTTGCATTTGGAGTGTTGTTATTTCCCGCCTGTTTACTTGTTATATAGTTGTTTCATTAAAGAGTCTTAGAGAGAGACTATTATAAGTGATGCTTTTTCTTGTGAGAGTTCTTATTAGTAATGATATGGGTCTTAGTGAGAGTTCTTGTCTTATTACATAAGATGTTGTATCTTAGAGAGAGAGATGTTGTTGTAATGACATTTTATAACACAGACATATAATAACAATACAATTTACCTTTTTGTAGAAATCACAAACACAAAGATGAGCTTTATCACAAACACATGATGGATTTATTTTCTTACGACCGGTCGTGACTTCCTCATTAAGAACTCAAAGTTTCACATCTTAGTTTCTGAAGTGACGTCTCGCTTCAGACGTCCGCCTGTCTGTCTCCCCTGACTGTCTCTCTGACTGTCTCTGACTCTCTCCACGACCAACTAACTCCCACTTGCTATATTGAGAAATCCATGCATCCCGGCCACGTGAGCAAAATTCACGTGTTTCAACATGCGCGACTTTGCACGTTTTCGACATTGATTTCCCAATAACCTATTTTCCTTGTGTTGTTTCCACAAAGGAATTTAACCTACATATCTAATTTATTTAACTCATATTTTATTATCCACATTCTTTTAACAATTGAATAGTTTATTTATTATTTATTTCATTCGAATTAACAATTTACTGGACATTCCATTTAAACCTATTGTTCTTTAAAACTTATGTCCAGGGTTCGATTTCTGCTTTCTCTTATTTCCATTTTAACTAATCTCTCTATTTTTATACTTACATGAACAGGGGACAGCCCTTATCATGTAACATACTACCATTTAATTATTCATACAGCTGAGACTGATTGTCCCGGAAAAGGTTGTTCTACCGAAATGCAACACTTTTTCCAACAAAGTTCCTAATTTTCATACCACCAATGTGGACCTTCTCTTTCAACATTGTTAGAACGTTCATCGTTTTTTTTTTATTTATTTATTTATTTATTTATTTATTATTATTATTATTATTATTATTATTATTATTGGCTCACAAGGAGCTTTCACACAGGTTATCAAAGATCTTATCTTGAAGAAAACCTATGGTGTTCCTTGGAAACTGAATGACAAGTCTCTCCAAATAAATTTGCGTAATAGCAACAGCTGCTTACCATTGATTTCTCGCTAGCAGAGGCCATTAGTCTCCACTAATATTTGAGTAGCAATAAGCCTTTCCAAGGTTCCAGTTCTTTTGCCAGTGTTCCAGCGGAGGTCTGATCAGTGCTCTCTCCTCGGTCGGTCTATCCTCCTTGACTCTTCTCGGTTATTTGGAATCACTCTTTTGGGCTGGCAGTGATGAAGCAATGGAAAGGGATGAAGGAGGAGATAGACAACATAGATTCTCAGCTTTAATGTTCTTTGTTCCATGTGGTGCTTTTTCATCTTTTGCCTTTGCGGCACTTTGTCTGGTGCGCTCATCTGGCTCCTTTGTATTAGTCTCCATATTAAAGGGCTTTTCTAACTATTTCAGTTGTTTTCATTATAGTTATTCGTTGTATCTTTCCAGCCATTCGGTGGGGGGGCTGATAGGACAATGGAAAGGGTGCGTGATGGGGATGTAGAACTTGTAGATATGCAGCTTCAGTGTTCTTAATTCCCTGTAACGCTTCTTGATGTTTTGCCTCTGCATCAGTTTGCCTGGCTCACGCATGTGGTTCATGTGTATTAGTCTCCGCATTCAAGAGTTTTCTTTAATATTTCAGCCGTTTTCATCAGCGTTAGTCGCTGTATCTTTGCAACCATTCCTCTGATTCCAATTTCTCCCATTCTTTTTTCAAAGTTTTTCGGAATTGTTCCTAGTGCTCATACTATTATTATTATTATTATTATTATTATTATTATTATTATTATTATTATTATTATTATTATTATTATTATTTAAATTAAACACATTGAAGGTAAAATTGATAAAACACAGGAAAACCGAAAATTTTAAATCTGTAAACAAAGGTATAAAACGGTAAATACTATTATGAATAATAATGATAGTTTTATTGGTATATCATTATTATTACATTTGTAATATCATCACAACCATTATTATTATTATTATTATTATTATTATTATTATTATTATTATTATTATTATCAATATTATTATTATTATTATTATTATTATTATTATTATTATTATTATTATTATTATTATCCTTAATTTCAAATGTTAATATTCTGATGTTTTAATTTTCGAAGTGACTTTGACACTGATCTCGTTACAAGTTTTGTCGCTAATGTCATTTCGCCCGTCGACTATAGCTAACAACGAGATCGATATCATTCAATCCTCGTTTGTTTTTTTTTATTTTTATTTTGTTTGTTTTGTCGGTCAACGGATCGATGTCAGTTTGTAGATGCCTCATCATCGAATTAAAAGACGGCGGATGACTGATGAGAATGTATTTGGATTTTTACGGCGAACTCCGCAAAAGAAAATGGATGCCTTTTGAAAATAGTGAATATTAGGTTTGACAAAACAAAAAATTAAAACAAAAACTGACCAAGCAAAGAAATGAAGCAAACAATAACTAATTTATTTTTGTAACTTTTTAATTATCTTCTCATTATTTATTTTATCTTTTTTCTTGTTCGATTTTTTCATTAATTTGATTCCGTCGTCAAATTTAATCATCGTAACGTCCTCAAACAGTGCCAATTGCACACAGCCAGAAATTTATTAATTTAAAATAAACAGTAAGTTTTGTCAAAAATATTCTTAAATAGAATTTCATTCATTTGTTTTTATTTGTTTTGGTTCTTTTGCTTCCATGTGCGTTTTCAAATTTTAATTCGGTAACAGGAAATTGATGCCACAAAAATTAGCTCTCGGTGTCGTCAATAAGGGTTCGATTCTCTTGAAAGACAGTGTTTCTGAAGATCGAAAATTCAAGTATAACTTTCAGTAGTAATCTTCAATAATTTTCCTGACTTTTTCCATATTGACACTTTTATTGGTGGAACACACACAAAACTCTAGTCCTCTTCGAAGTAATCTCCTCCGGCTGCAATACACTTGTTGTACCGCTCCAACTACTTCTGAAAGGCCCCATGGATGACCTTTTGTGTAAGTGTCGATTACCCTTGTAAAAGCCTTTTCCATCTTCCTAGTTGTATCAACAGGACAGCGTATAAGTTTTTACTTGATCTTAGGGAATAATTGGACGGCAAAGGGAACAAGGTCAGGACTATAAGGACGCTTAGGAACTGTCTTGGTGGTCATCTTGATCAAATAGTGGGTGACAAGGTTGGAGTACCCTTGGCACAAACTTCACGCAAATTTTCAGCATCTCTTGTTCCTCGCGAATGATTGTGTGTCCAATCAGGATTTAGTCAAGTGTATTCGAATCTCTGCTGAGCTATTCGTTTAAACCTGAAATCATAAAAAAATTGGTCAGTGTTCTCATAAGATGTATAGCAATAACGTACTGAGTTTCCAAGTGTCTTCGACAATATTAAATGCCTGTAGAAATGTCTGGAGCTTTTTGAAGGCACCTCGTATATAGATATAGACTTAAAGAATTAAGAATTAAGCGGGTATAACGTCATACAATCAGAGCAAAATAAATATGTCTCTGTTTTTCAGTAAAATGTGTACATAATTATACACACTGACACACACACGCACACACACACACACACACACACACACACACACACATATATATATATATATATATATATATATAAGTGTTGGGACTATTAATCGGAATTTGAAATCAGAAAAAAGGACAGTCCCCCAGTCGGCAACAACTCCATTCTTATCACAGACTATTTGACCAAGATAGGCATCAAGAAAGTTCCTCGCCCATCCTACGATCTAGGTCTTGCTCCCTGTGACGTTTGATTATTCAACAACTCAAAAAAAAAACCTTAGAGCTTGTCGCTATGAGACAACTGGATAGATGGAAGTTGCTGCGGCGAAGGTAATTAGCATGCCTACAGAAGAGAACTTTCATAGGGCCTTCCATGCTTGTTGGAACGGCACAAGGGCATTGACGCTGGAGGAGATTATTTCGAACGGGATTAGAATTTTATGTGTGTACTAGCAATAAATGCTTATATTAAAAAAAGTCTGTAAACTTATTTTAACCAACTCATATGTATACATATACATATTTTTTTTAAATATAATTATCCACTGACACATGTTTTGTCGACTACAACTCACCAGAGTGGCTAAATCTAACAAGATTCGAAATCTGGGCCCCGTGATAAAAACCTAATCCTCTTCTACTGCGCTATCCCGCAAGACTACTAATTTATCGCATTTTTTGTTTGCCTGTTCCTATTTGCAATCCGTTCCCACGGGACAGAGTTAGACACCAGGGTCATTTTTTAATGTGGGGGAAAGGTACTAAACTTAAAAATTGTCTCAGTCGTGAAGAACTTCTCCTCCACTTACAGAGAACAAGAAATTGAAGTGCAGCATCTAAAGAACAGATACTACACTGTGATCTTGGCCCAAAATGATATTGTTTGTTTGTTTTTTGTTAGCGATACTTATTGAATGAATTCAATTATTTATATGGAAGCGAATTTTTACCTAAATGCGAGTTGGGAATAATTTTCCCTTTGACCAGTTTGGTACCCTGAAATGGGGAGCGGCATATGTATTATATTTTTTTTTTAAATATAATTATCCACTGACACGTGTTTCGTCGTCTACAACTCATCAGAGTGGCTGAACCTAGCGAGATTCGAAATCGGGACCTATATAAATATCAGATATACTTTACTTTATACAAATATTATTTACTACGTATGTGTATGCATAGATTAGTCAAGATATTGTTCAGAATCCAGTTTCTTCAGTTCTTTGTATCAATTTATACAAATAAACTAGATTGCGAACGACATCTCGACAGAAACGTCTATGCAAATATGTCGACAATAATTTTAGTATGGAATAAGGCGTAGTCTACTTGCTGTAGAGCATTACTCAATAAACACTGGAGTTTAATTAGGTAAACATCTAAGAAACAACCACCATCTCCCTCTTACTTTCTTTTCTCTCTCTCTCTCTCTCTTTATATATATATATATATATATATATATATATACAGAGAAAGCATTCTTTTTTTTAATATACATATATATATATATATATATATGTATATAATAATTGGATGACCGCGTCCCTTGTTGAGACGAAGTAGGTTCGTTTCAGAGTTGGATTTCGGCGCGGTTTGCTTGATCTGTGTTGGTTAATAGAAATTCTTGTGTGCAGGGCGTTTGCTCAGTTAGTAGAGTGCTTGCCTTGCATGCAAGAGGCTCGGGTTTCGAATCCTGAGTTCGGATATGTCTAACTGATGAGCCCAAAATGAAGGCGAAACTCGAGTCTTGGACTTCCGGTTCTTTGACTGTCTTGGCTCTTGTGGGCTGCGACGTTGTTTGGCTGTGGAATTTATTATGTACAATTTCTCACATTCTGAAAATCCTATCATAGGTTGCTCGCTTGGTTAGCATTGCTGGATGGCATCGTCCTTTCGAGTTAAAACTCTTACTTGTGAGACATCGGCTTGGGGTTATTGGCTGGTTGGATGACCGCGTCCATTGTTGAGACGAAGTAGGTTAGTTTCACAGTCGGATTTCGGCGAGGTTTGCTTGATCTGTGTTGGTTAATAGAAATTCTTGTGTGCAGGGCGTTTGCTCAGTTTGTAGAGTGCTTGCCTTGCATGCAAGAGGCTCGGGTTTCGAATCCTGAGTTCGGATATGTCTAAATGATGAGCCCAAAATGAGGGCGAAACTCGAGTCTTGGACTTCCAGTTCTTTGACTGTCCTGGCTCTTGTGGGCTGCGACGTTGTTTGACTGTGGAATTTATTATATATATATATATATATATATATATATATATATATATATATTAAAAAGAAAAGAATGCAGCTTGAATTCCCGGAAAGTAAATAAAATCTAAATTTTACCTATCTCAGATTCAGCACTTACATACTCCGACTTCTAAAAAGTGTATAATTATAAAAGAGAATTCAATTATATAAGGATAAAAAAAAACTTAACAAAAATTGTAAAATACAAACAGACTTAGCTTTGCACAAGCCGATTTTTCAAAAGTCTCCAATGATAAAAGAAAATTTAACTATATAAGGATGAAAAAAGCGGAACTTAACTGAAATTAAAAAAAACGGACATCCTCAGCTGCTTACTATGTAGCTGTTTCGGTGATTTAAAAACAGGACAGCTGTTAAATAAATTGCCCTTCAGTGGAAAATACCACTTCCATAATAATAAAATGTAGAATAATACTATTGATACTAATATATATAATAAAAAATAAACTATTAATAAAATATATAAGTAAATTGAACGAGATTACAAGATCTATTCTGCGATGTGTTAACTAGCATATAAATGCTACGAGAACAAAAACGCATATATATATATATATATGTGTGTATATATATATATATATATATATATATATATATATATATATATAAGTTAATGCCATTCTTTATTTCCCTATTTAGATTTAAGACCAGTTTTAGGTTAATATTTTAATATTAACCTAAAACTGGTCCTCAATCTAAGTAATAAGATAGTTGATATTTTGTAAACATTGAAGCCACCATTGAGCGAATGCGATACTAAAAATAACCGTAACGTTAGAGCTAGGTTGTTCTAGCCATATTATAAATATAAAAATAAAATTCAAAAAAATCTTTTTTTTTTAATTAATTATGTGAAATAAAGAAATATAGAAATCTAATTTAGGAATTCAATAAATAGTATTATTAAAAGATATTAAACGTCTACAGGCTTTTGTGGAAACTTCTTAGGACAGGTTTTTAAATAAGGATACGAAAATTAGGTGATATATTAATATTTAAATAAGCTCTTGACAAAAGATGCGTCCAGAGTAAATGTTTTCGCATTCGTTTTCCTTTATGGGTAATTTCTTTAAATAATGTTCTATTGTCAAAGTGTTTTTATTCAAGAGGTCTGAAGAAAGGCTGGTTATATGAAAATTTTCAAACGCCATAATGCTTGAAATAGTCCAACCGGTTTTGAAACAATTGTAACTTACAATGAAATACACTTTTTGTTGCTACCAATTCCTTTTTTAAAGTCTTGGTTTTGTTAATACAGCATATATATATATATATATATATATATATATATATATATATATTCTTTACATATATATATATATATATATATTCTTTATATATATATATATATATATATATATATATATATATATATATATATATATATATATTCTTTTTTCATTTATAAAGGGAATTAGCCATGGAGTCTAAAGAGAAAAGTTTATTTTAATGTACTTATAATTTAAAAGAACAGTCCTCATAGTAATGTAAATATATAATAAGCTCTATAGATGTATTTATCCTAGAGCTATATTAATATTGAGTATAAAGATTGATAATTGTAAATTATGAATCAGTTTCTAAATCAAATCGAGTGTACGATCGTTTCAGAAACGCTGTTCATTTTATTAAAGTTGAGAACAAACATTGACAAAAAATGACAAATACTTTTGTTTTCGAATATAATCTCCTCAGCACAAAAAGAGACTGGGAAGAAGTTTAAGATGCCAAAATAAACTAGCATTTTTGTAGTAAGGCGAGTTGTCCTGAAAGCATTTAAAATGTAAAGAAAATGTTATAAACTTTATGTGGATAGGTAAAATAGAAAAAAATTAGAAAATTAACTTTAGAAAAAAGATTAAATACCTTATTGATTTTCATTACAAAAATTGACATACTTTATAGAGTCGTGATTTCCAAACATGAAAAAAAAATCGAATATTCGTTGCTATAAGCTAAAATCGAACCCAAAACCAAAACTGCAGACTCTAAGTCAAATGACGTTACCACTGTTCCAATATGATACGCATATGAACTAAACTAAGATGAATGTACAAAATATATAATGATTTTTTTCAAATTTTTATCTTTGCTTGGTTCCTTAAAAACTATTTTAACTGGCGAAACACCCATGAAAAATGGTCCATAAAATTTCAGTCCAGGCTCTTAGGGCCGCTCTGCGACTTTTAGTTTCGGAAGAGATAGTTTTCAGAAATATGGAGACAGACTGACAGACAGACAAACATCTGGTCTTTTTATATATTAGACTAGCGGGGGGGGGGGCGTTGCCCGGTCGTAAAATACGCTTCAATATGATATTTTAATCCGTGCGGATTTTGTGTATAAAAATGTAGAGTCGTTATTTCAAAAATAAAAATGAATATTAGGTGCCATCAGCTAGAATCGGAAACTAAACTGCAAAAGTTTAAGCCATTGACGGTACCAATGTACCAACGTGACACACGTCTGAACTGGTAAAAAAATAAACTAAGATGTATGTACAAAAGGCATAACGATATTTTTCAATTTTATCCATTTGTAACCCCTTAAAAACTACTTTAACCGACTAAAGACCCATAAAAGAACAGTGCATATAAAATCCCATTAATTGTGGCCCCTAGGGCAACTCTGTAACTCTTAGTTTTGGAAAAGTTTGGAGTTTGAAAATTTTGAGACGGACAGACAAGCGTATATTCTTTTATATATTAGCTCTGCGAGGGGGACGGTGGATTCGCCCGGTCGTAAAATACGCTTCATTATGATATTTTAATTCGTCCAGATTTCGCGTATAATAGTGTAGAGTCGTAATTTCAAAAGCAGAAAAAGAATTAATATCAGACAGTTATACATATAGCTTTTTATATATTAGCAAACTGTAAAAACACCTTTTAATGTGCAGATATTTCTCAAGCGTAATAATGCACTTGTGGAGGGTAATCTATAGATTTTTATTTTTACTGGTTGTATAAAATCAATACTGGAAGGTGTTCCTTTAAAGAAAATCAAATAAAAAAGAAAACACAGCGGAAAATAGGCACAATTTTTTTCTGATTCCGATACCGATTTCGATACCCGCAAAAGTTCCGATTTTTCGATACCTGATTTTGAATATATCGTCTCAACACTAATATATATATATATATATATATATATATATATATATATATATATATATAATATATATATATATAGATAGAGAAAAATATATATAGATAAAAAATTGATGAACACATAACGGTTTGTTCCTTTTAATTCTCTATTTTGTCGGAATAATATTTCCATTATTCTCGTTATATATATATATATATATATATATATATATATATATATATATATATATATATATATATATATATATATATATATATATATATAACGAGAATAATGGAAAATTATCTATTTTGTCGGAATAATATTTCCATTATTCTCGTTATATATATATATATATATATATATATATATATATATATATATATATATATATATATATATATATATATATAACGAGAATAATGGAAATATTATTCCGACAAAATAGAGAATTAAAAGGAACAAACCGTTATGTGTTCATCAATTTTTTATCTTTATTTCTAGAGAAAGTGTCGAAATAAAGACGGGTGGCCTGATAGTATATATATATATATATATATATATATATATATATATATATATATATATATATATATATATATATATACATATATATATATACTAGTTGTTTTCGTCTTCAGGCCAATAATTACCATCGAAAAATAGTTTTCGAGGGTAATTCTTGGCCTGAAGACGTAATCTCCCCAGCACGGGTGATTACAGAAACATGCATGCACATATGTAGCCATCAATGTTTCTATAAATAAATTTAATATACCTGCTAGTTTTACTCATTGAGCACGTTTTGGTAGACACATGTTGTTTCATTGGATGTACTTCTAGGAAACTAAACTCTACTGGCTAAATATATATATGTATGTATGTATACATATATGTGTGTGTGTGTGTGTGTCCACATATGAAAATATGTGTGCATAGTTATTTATTTTCTCTCATTTCACGATATTTCCTCTTCCCCTTTCATACTTGACGGATTACTTCCATCTTGTTCACAGATTGCACACACACACCCGTATATTGTTTTCCTGACTCACACCCGTTTCTTTCCCACAAACCTCATTCCACACTCGCCGTCTTTCCTCGCCATCGTCTTCGCTACTATTTCAATAAATCTCTTTCACACCAACGTTGATAACGAAGCTGAAATATTGTTCTTTATTACGTGTCTCATCATTACTAAATGTTTATCTATATGAAACGTTGTTCTCTATAACTGACCGCCAGGTCAACCGACTATCAATATACGCAACGGGAGACTGCTGGCTCTCATTACATGGCAAAAGATACAGCGGACTATCAATACACGACACCATACGCAGCTAGCTCTCGATATACTGCACCAAGAACAGTGTCCAGATCGGCCGGCTCGCTTTCAAAGGTTCAAAATGAAGAGACTCGTGTTATTATCGGGCCTAACTTTCCAATCGCCACGCTACTTTCCTACTGCTTCTCCTCCCTTTCCTTTCGATGTTTACCCTTATAGATATGCAATCTATTCCGTAACGTCATGTCCACACCACGTCTTAAAAAAACTGACTTGGTACAGAAGTCGTAATTTAATCGCGGAGGCAGACAAAGTTGTATTATAAACATAATTATATTTACAATTTTATTTCCTATCTGATTACATAGTTTATAATGAACTAACATAAACAAGATTGATTTCAAAAGAGGGATAATTCTCTGGATGACTTCACCATGTTAAACGACCTTATACTACATTATACCACAAAGAAGACTATAAACCATGCGAAGATGATCCAGTAGAATGGAACAGATACTTCTATACCTTCAAATGAAATGATGATGCCTAGAATATCATCTTATGATTACAGAAAAGAAAATACGCTACATTCCCTCCAAAGAAGGAGTTAATATACATAAAGTACAATGGGAAAAGAGATAGCTGGTTAATTTTAATGCATTTAAAACTAAGCTTTTATCTTTACGTCATCAACGCTCTGCCCCCTTTCTGGCATCAATTGAAATGAATGACTTCGTCTTATGGAGGCTTTATGTTCTGACAAGCTTTTCGGGTCTGACCTTAACTCATGATCTGAACTGAAGCACATACATCAAACTCGTTGAAAAATTCGTTGGGAAAATGGTGGGATCATTCTATTCCCCAGAAGAGATGCAATTCTCTATCTGTATAAGTGCCAAGTACGTCCAAAATAAAGAACTGTTGCCATATCTGGACAGGAGGTGCTAAAATCATCTTATCCTGCCTTGATAACTTCAAAATAAACTTCGTAGCCTAGTGGGGATGCAGTTTTCTTTTCCATTCCAAGCTCTTTCCTGCAGAAGAGACGTTACGAGCTTCTCTCTGCTTTATTGTTATTTTCATAGCAAGTGCTCGTCTGATCTCCAATCTATGGTCCCCCTGGCCTGACCTTCACGAGAAACACTGGTCTAGCTGAAAACACTATCAATAATTTATCATATTCGTTATCTGTGTCTAAACCTAAACGAAGATTCTATGAACAAAGCTTCTTCCTTCGAACTGTGGAACTTTCTTTCACCCCTGTGAAACGCTTTCTGTGTTTCAGCTGACTACAAGACGGTCCTCTTTAAATCCAACGTAAACAAGTTCTTGATGAGCCGTCCTCTTAAGAAATCCAATTTACCAAATTTCCACTAACAACGATTACTAGGACATTGTCCCATTGACTATTGTATACTCATTAACCCTTATCCTCGATTAGTCTCCGGACTTGATAAGTTGTAATTTCTTTGTAAAAATAAAGTATGATGGGTGAACGAACAGGTCGTTTTACATTGCTTCTAAACGGACAAGGTGATTCATAGAAAAATGGTATTATGCCACAGGATATTCTACACTACATTCCCCAAAAGGGGAGGTAATACTTGGGAGGATGGTACTAGAATAACAAACCAAATACTACACTACATTAGAGTAATTTGAACGGAGTATATACACATAGTATATATGTGTACGTACACATAATTATAAAAATTAGTATAGCTGTTGCAAAAAAAACCTGATAGCAAATAACGTTGATAGCAAATAACGTTGAAACGCTGGTTCCCGCCAGATAACCGAAATTAAGACAACGATAAGCCTGGATAATACTAGATGGGTGACCTCCGAATACTAGGCACTATGTAGAATGACACGAAAACATTATAGTGTGGGAGACCAATAGGAAAGGTCGAGTACCCACTTCACCCCCCCCCCCAGTCAGAGTAACGTAAGGTGATGGAAAGCGGGTGATCGATGTAATATGAAAGCAATCAAGAATAATTCTGTTCATGGTTTTGTGCCTTGTAGTGCTGGGCAGAAGATCTCTTTGACCATAATATTCAGGACAATCGCCCAGTATGGTAATTCCTCGAACAGAAAGAAACTGAAACCTACTGTCTCTAAAACTACAAAAAAGTTGTGGCATTACATCAAACACTTTCGAGAAGCAGCGTGAATATATATATATATATATATATATATATATATATATATATATATATATATATATATATCAGGCGTTTCAAGGTATTTAAGAAATAAATGTTTAAATTTCAACAATATTTCTCGCAGTTAACGAATGAATTATGTCCTTACTAATGAAACCAAACATGGCTTCTCTTGTCGGGTTCGAATCTATGGACTGGTGCTAATCGTGACAACTTGCACTGATTATTCTCGAAAAGATGAAACATTAGTGTCTGTAGGTATTTAATAATTATCATAGTAAATAATTATGTCATTCCCTTTAAGAAATTCGGTTATTATCGTTGAGCACTTTCAGTTCAAATAAAGTCGGCCAATTTAGCTCATATGCGCAGATCATCATGTAATGATTAGATCACTTCGACAGATGTTAAAAAGCATTTGAAGAATAAATGTTTAAATTTCAACAATATTTCTCACGGTTGACGGTAGCCGAATGGATAAGGTCCTTTGTAATGAAGTCAGGGATGGCTTCTCTTGTCGGGTTCGAATATATTGACTGGTGTCAGTCGTAACACCCTGCACTGATGATTCCCGAAAGGATGAAACACTAGTGTCTGTAGGTATTTAATAATTATTATAGCATATATATATATGTATATATATATATATACATATATATATATATTAAGTAAGATGAGTGATAATTTATAATTAAAATTAAAAATTAAAAATTGGTTTCATAAGGAAGAAAAACAAAATCAATAGATTGTACGATCGTTTCGGAGACGATGTTTGTATTGTGATAGACATTGGGTTTTGGACAATAATTTAATCATATAGTCATTTGAAACAAAGTCTCCTCATCAGCAAAAATATTGCTTGGGTTTTTTTTTCTAAAGACACCAAAAATAAACCTAGCATTTTTTTAAGTAAGGCAGATGTATCTGTAAAATATTTAAAATATAATGGAAAATAGTTACTTTTTGATGTTGATAAAGTAAGATAAAATAAAAATACAATAAGATAATATCTGGTTGAAAGGTAAGGTTAAGAGAGTCTAAATTTTAAATATTTTTAACAAAAATATAAATACCTTTTAATGATTCGCCTTCTAAATGTCGTACGTATCATCATCAATGCAGTCATTTGGATGGCTAATGTAGTTTATGATTGCTTGAAAGTGTTGATATACAAACTTTCAAAGGAGACGCCAATGGACAATGTTCACAATTAAAGTCATTACTGACGTTAAATTTTAAATCAGCTGATATATTTCTCTTACAAGGAGAAATAATTTTATTCAGATAGAAAAATAAAGAATTTGCCTGTTAAAGGGAGATAACCACTAATTATTTAATAGTTGAATTTTTTTTTCTATAATAAATAAATCCTATTGGAAATGATTAGATAAAAATAATATTTTTTTAAATTAGTAATTATAATATTAATATTTGCATGCGCCCTGGTTTATCAAAGGTCCTACTGTTGATTTTATACGACGGACATGTCTGTTGGTGGTGTGGTAACACTTCTCAAATTCACTTGTTATCTTAGACTGTATGAATTTTTTAGGCTTTGTCAACATTGGGTTGTCCCTTCTTTAATAGGATTTCTTTGATTATCGATTTTTGGTACTTATCGGAGTTTTTCCGATATAAAACCTCTCTAGCAAACATCTAGAACTCGTAAGGTGCGTGTGTGTGAATTTTTTTTTTCAAAAATCAGCCTAGTCGTTTTGGTGTTCATAGGGAACAAAGTCACACACATAAACACACGCTCATAGATAACATGTATTTTATATATAAGTAGAAGATATATACGGGGCGTATGTGTACCTATAAATAAATATATGTTCTATGAAACCTTGTGGACTCTGTTATCCGATATTTCAATAATCAATGATTGATTTGTTATTTTCTCCTGCTTTTGTTTCTCGATACTCATCGATTTATTTTCTTGATTTGATTCTGTGTTCCCCACCTCCCACAGCCGCCACCACTACCGTCATCCCTAATCAAATTCGCTTCTGCCGATCTTCGCATTGTTCGAGTTGATGGTAAAAAGAGAATTAACGTACGCTGAATAATCAAATTGGATATTTTAGTTTTACGAAAACGAACAGAAACGAAGACGAATATCTTATATTCCTTTTTTTAGTATTCCTTCTTTTATTATCATCTGAGATTCTATTTTGACAGTAGAATACTACCCGTCAAATATAAGAGACTAAATGATGAATGTATAACGTGGCCGTTACTCCTATACCGTGTACATTACATTACAAACCTCTCTCGCGCCTGCACGTCCGGGACCCTCGAAAATGAACAAGCAAGAAAAAAAATCGGACTCTGCTTTTTTTTCTGTCTTAGCAAACTGTATTTATCCCCATTATTTCCAAACAATGCTTGCTTCTTGTTTTTTTCTAACTGTTCATTTAGTCTGCCATGAGATTAACAATCGGTCCCACTTTATCAACTAAGCTCCAGCCTCTGTTACATCGCCGCAAAGTTGCATCACTGTGCCTGTTTTACAAATATGTTAATAGAATGTGTTCTGATGAACTTGTTTCACTGTTACCCCCTCGACGTACATATCCCCGACAAACTCGCTAAGCAATAAGATCTCACCCCTTCACTGTTGTTGTCCTTAAATGCTAGAAAGCTTTCTAATCTAATAGTTTCTTCTCTGGAACCGCTAGACTTTGGAATTCCCTTCCTACTGCATGCTTCCCTGACTGTACTGATATGCAGAAGTTTAAATGTAACGTAAACAAATATCCGGTTAGTCTTTCCTAGACCTGACCCCAAATAGTAGCGCCTTACGTCCAAGTGGCGATATGCTTTGTAAGGGGTGAACATGAGTAAAAAAAAATAAAAAAATTAAAAAAAAAATTTAAAAAAAACGCCATTATGTACCAGCTTAAAACACTCTCACTGCTATTGTAGGACCACGTGTCCATTTCACGTGACCGGCGTTTTTCATTTTTTTCTTCAACCTCACGCTGACATTGGCCAGCCATTTCTAGCCTTCGACTTTACACATTTATTTTCCTTAGTGCACGGTTTGTTTTTCCCGACCACATGGTGTCCTTTATTTTTGTCTTTTTTCAATCGCGCATATTTTTTTTTTCGGCTAACGCTGCTAACATCTTCGCAAGCTATCTTACAGCTCTTGCTGCTATTACCCCTTCGCGGCAGTACGCGCTCTGTTACAAATGGTTTGGTCCTTCCTTTCATGTATGTTTATAAAATGGAAAGAGTGTATTTTCGTATTAATTCGAATCTATCCTAATTTGTTTTAATACGTTTGTTTTTTTTTAAATGAGCATAAAGAACGCTGGCCAACAACCAAAAAAAATCATGGTGCCTAAGATGTTTAAAATGGTCTTACCTAATTTGAGGGCCCTGGTTGCAGAAATTCAATCACTTCTTTCTTTTAGGTCAAGTTTTTCTGCTATGGTATACTCCTCTCAGTAAAAAGCTGATAGCTACAATAAAAACAGGCAAATCGGACAAACAATATTTTTATGTAACTTAAGACATTAAAACACAGCAAAATATTCACAAAACTTGAAGTTGTAAAAAAAAAATGCTTAGCATAAATATTATCATCTATAAATTGATGTTTTACTGATTTTCTAGAATGTGGGGGGGGAGCAAATATCACCGCGCTTGATAGACCAATAGTAGTCTGCTAGCATTATGGCACCTCAACGACCTTGATAGCAAACTTCAATGTCGCTGATATCTTGATGCAAGAACTCCGCTTGCTCGTCACTTATATCACCTAGATTTTCTGGAAAATAGACAAGATGGCTGTGCAAAAAATTGAACTTTATGCTCATATTTGAACTCAGCTTAAGGAGACTCATGAGAAATGTTTCAACAAACTAGTTGGGTGCCGTTATCTTTCCCAGGTAGAATTTTATTACATTCGTAAACTAAATTCTGCAGGATTCATAACATTTGCAGAAATTTGCGTAATCAATAAAATTTCGAATCTGGGGTCCATAAAAAAATCTTAGCCTTTTATTTCTCTATGGTTAGGCCTGGAAATATCATGCAAATATATTTCAAACAGTTGCCATTTTTATCATAACCCTTTATAAACTGTTTGATGATGCCACGCTTTATGTGATGAAGAGGGATACACCATTTGGAACGCTTGGATTTTTTGGTCTTATAGATCCAATTTTGTGTTCTTTTCTAGTCTTTAGTTGTCAGGTCCGTACTGAATGGTCTTCTTCTTCTTCTTCTTCTTATTATTATTATTATTATTAGTAGTAGTAGTAGTAGTAGTAGTAGTAGTAGTAGTAGTATTACGTTTTTGGAATCCTTTGCGATGAAGCTTTTAAATTTGTGCATTCATTCTTTTTGCGGACTGTTATCCTCATCTTCATAGTTGTTGTTTCAGCACGTTTCGAGCAACCCATCCTTTGGCCTTCAGGTTATTAAATGCAACAATGTAGCAATACTAAGTCTTATAACTACTCAAAATAAAATACCAGAGAATTAGTTGGACAAACCGCAGTTACACAACAACTATAAACGACATTAGTTACTGGAGATACGTTACAAGGCTCGGCATTCCTATCCTGTCGTGGTTAATTACCAGAGGAAGACTAGAAGATGAGTTGGCCGAAACGTGGTGAAACAACAACAAAACATAAAGATGAGGATAACAGTTCGGGTCAAGATCAAAGTGTAGTATCTGTTCCGGCAGATACTGCAAGCTATGACTAGCAAAGACCAGATGTGGGGGCAACCCCACATGCCTGACCATTAACCAGCTCCCATTTCCCACCTCTCGGGAGCTGGTCCCCTTTTTCCCTTCCCCCTCCCTTCACTCCTCACATTAAAAATCGGCCTTGTGCCTAATTTGCTCGGTGGGGGAGCAAATAAATACTATCTGTTCCGGCAGATACTGCACTTAAGATAATTTGTACCAGTCAATGGAGGGGAACCCCTCTATACTGGAACAATTATTATTTTTGGTAACCAGAGTGACCCCTTTTAGGGGAGCTGGTTTTTACCTCACATTAAAAACGGCCTTGTGCCTAATTTGCTCAGTGGGGGAGCAAATAAATACCATCTGTTCCGGCAGATGCTGCACTTAAGATAATTTGTACCAGTCAATGGAGGGGAAACCCTCTATACTGGGACAATTATTATTTTTGGTAACCAGAGTGACCCCTTTTAGGGGAGCTGGTTTTTACCTCACATTAAAAACGGCCTTGTGCCTAATTTGCTCAGTGGGGGAGCAAATAAACACCATCTGTTCCGGCAGATGCTGCACTTAAGATAATTTGTACCAGTCAATGGAGAGAAACCCTCTATACTGGGACAATTATTATTTTTGGTAAACAGAGTGACCCCTTTTAGGGGAGCTGGTTTTTACCTCACATTAAAAACGGCCTTGTGCCTAATTTGCTCAGTGGGGGAGCAAATAAATACCATCTGTTCCGGCAGATACTGCACTTAAGATAATTTGTACCAGTCAATGGAGAGAAACCCTCTATACTGGGACAATTATTATTTTTGGTAACCAGAGTGACCCCTTTTAGGGGAGCTGGTTTTTACCTCACATTAAAAACGGCCTTGTGCCTAATTTGCTCAGTGGGGGAGCAAATAAATACCATCTGTTCCGGCAGATACTGCAAGCAAAGACCAGATGTGGGGGCAACCCCACATACCTGACCTTTAACCAGCTCCCATTTCCCACCTCTCGGGAGCTGGTCCCCTTTTTCCCTTCTCCTTCCCTTCACTCCTCACATTAAAAATTGGCCTTGTGCCTAATTTGCTCGGTGGGGGAGCAAATAAATACCATCAAAGTGTAGTATCTGTTCCGGCAGATGCTGCACTTAAGATAATTTGTACCAGTCAATGGAGGGGAAACCCTCTATACTGGGACAATTATTATTTTTGGTAACCAGAGTGCCCCCTTTTTGCCTACTTTTAGGGGAGCTGGTTTTTACCTCACATTAAAAACGGCCTTGTGCATAATTTGCTCAGTGGGGGAGCAAATAAATACCATCTGTTCCGGCAGATGCTGCAAGCTATGACTAGCTATGACTAGCTAGGACTAGCAAAGACCAGATGTGGGGGCAACCCCACATGTCTGACCTTTAACCAGCTCCCATTTCCCACCTCTCGGGAGCTGGTCCCCCCTTTCCCTTCCCCCTCCCTTCACTCCTCACAGTAAAAATTGGCCTTGTGCCTAATTTGCTCGGTGGGGGAGAAAATAAATACCATCTGTTCCGGCAGATACTGCAAGACAAAGACCATATGTGTGGGCGACCCCACATATAAGACCTTGGTCAATGTAGGGGCAACCCTTCATAGCAATTGTCACTATCCATCTCCCCTACTCCCCGGGGAGTTGGTCCCCATTTCCCCTTCACTCCTCACATTAAAAATCGGCCTTGTGCCTAATTTGCTCGGTGGGGGAGCAAATAAATACCATCTGTTCCGGCAGATACTGCAAGCTATGACTAGCTAAGACTAGCTATGACTAGCAAAGACCAAATGTGGGGGCAACCCCTCATGCCTGACCTTTAACCAGCTCCCATTTCCCACCTCTCGGGAGCTGGTCCCCTTTTTCCCTTCCCTCTCCCTTCACTCCTCACATTAAAAATTGGCCTTGTGCCTAATTTGCTCGGTGGGGGAGCAAATAAATACCATCTGTTCCGGCAGATACTGCAAGCTATGACTAGCTATGACTAGCTATGACTAGCAAAGACCAGATGTGGGGGCAACCCCACATGCCTGACCTTTAACCAGCTCCCATTTCCCACCTCTCGGGAGCTGGTCCCCTTTTTCCCTTCCCCCCTCCCTTCACTCCTCACATTAAAAATTGGCCTTGTGCCTAATTTGCTCGGTGGGGGAGCAAATAAATACTATCTGTTCCGGCAGATACTGCAAGCAAAGACCATATGTGGGGGCAACTCCACATATAAGACCTTGGTCAATGTAGGGGCAACCCTTCATACCAATTATCACTATCCAGCTCCCCTACTCCCCGGGGAGTTGGTCCCCATTTCCCCTTCACTCCTCACTTTAAAAATCGGCTTTGTGCCTAATTTGCTCGGTGGGGGAGCAAATAAATACCATCAAAGTGTAGTATCTGTTCCGGCAGATACTGGAAGCAAAGACCATATGTGGGGGAAACCACACATATAAGACCTTGGTCAATGTAGGGGCAACCCTTCATACCAATTGTCACTATCCAGCTCCCCTACTCCCCGGGGAGTTGGTCCCCATTTCCCCTTTACTCCTCACATTAAAAATCGGCCTTGTGCCTAATTTGCTCAGTGGGGGAGCAAATAAATACATCAAAGTGAAGTATCTGTTCCGACAGATGCTGCAATCAAAGACTAGCTATGACTAGCAAAGGCCATATGTGGGGGTAACCCCACATATCTGAACTTGGTCAATTTAGGGATCATCCTACAGACCACCGTTACTATCCAGCTCCCATTCCCACCTCTCGGGAGCTGGATCCCCCTTTCCCTCCCCCCTCTCTCTCTCTCTCCACATTAAAAAACGGCCTTGTGCCTAATTTGCTCAGTGGGGAAGCAAATAAACCAAATCAAAGTGTAGTATCTGTTCCTCAGATGCTGCACTTCAATTTCTTGTTCTCTGTCAGTGTATGAGAAATCCTTCACGACTGAGACAATTTTTATTTTTGTTCCTTTTCTCCACGTTAAAAAACGGCCCTGGTGTCTAACTCTGTCCCGTGGGGTGACATTGTAAATAAGAACGGTTCTCCAAATGAATAAATGCACAAGATTCGTCAAGTTTTACGTAAGGCCATTCGATCTTTATATTATCGAAGTTGTTCTTAATTTGAGACTTGAATAAAAAAAAAATATTGCTTCTGTCATAAAACATTTTATGTTTCTTTTTTTTTTAGCAGAAGCACTTTTTCAAATGTTATATCTTATTCAGTATTTATAATATTACTGCACAAAAATCAATACCATTTTAAGTCGAGGAATATTGGATGAAAAAAAATATATTGCCGCTTAAAAAATGGAAAATCTTTAGATATTCTTTTTATTTTATATCTTTGTTCGAAAGAAAAAAAAACTGACGTCCAAATCCTTTTCAGAAAGCTAAAATAGCTTGTAGCAATATGACACTTCGTCTGTATTAGCCAGGGGCGCCAACAACCGAGGAACAACAAAACATGACGACGATCCAAAATGTCAAGAAATGGTCCAATCGGACTATTTTGTTATTTCAATAAGACGAGAATCGACTAAGAGTTTAAATCACGTATTAATCAATATAGTCCGGCACAAGATCTCAATGCCGTCAGTAGTTATGTCATGGTTATACGTGACATGGCTTATTATTGTTATGTACTATATACCTAGTATTTCTATTAGGTTCTCTTGTAATTCGCCAAGATGCTGCGTATATAAACAAGACTAACTAGACACTTAATTCTGTAGGTTATTTAAATTAAGCCGTTCTCACAACTTTACAGCCGATATAACCTCCGATATTCTTAGGTTGCATCTCGTTGATCTCGCAAATTCGAGCACATGTACTGAATTTAAAACGGACCCCTCCATTTAATCCATGAGGGAGCTTGCTCTTGTTCATGGTCGATCGGGTAAATTTTGTTATTCGCAATTGTATTGCTACTATCGGCCCTGTTGAGGATCGAACCCTCAACATGTTATGTTGGGCATTTTCGCTATGATTACAGCGTAGTATCTTTGTAATGTTGTGGTGTAGAATGCCAAAGGTCTGAATAATTATAATTATCACTTGGATACCTGTTATGTAGAAAAGTTATGAAGAGAGAATGTTTTGAAAGAAAAGAACGTTTACCTAAAATATTTATGTTAACATCTAACGGGGGTATTTTTACTTAGATTTAAGAATGCTATGATTAAAATTTTACAGAAATATTTATGTAATAAAATAGATTTAAGAATTCAATGTTTTATCAAATATAAACAATGAAATTACCCTGTTAACAAATAAAGAGTAGGTTTCGATATATAGACTAGATATACAAGTAGGAAGCAGACAGAGTATGTGGTTGTAGTCGACGATAGAATGTTGGCTTTGTCAGTGGCCGAAGCATTCGACTGGGCTAACTAAGAGACGATGTAAAAACTAATGGGAGAAAGTGTTGCAAATCCCTGAAAGAAAGCTAACTGTAGATATGAAAATAAATAAGAAAAACCAAAAAGATGTCGTGTTGTTACTGCAGTGAAATATTATCGTGTAGTGTCCAAGAGATGAACGGAGCCACAACAGATTAGTAGTCCGTTTTCAAACGACTATTAGGTGCTTATATGTCATGTTTGTAGAACGCGCCCCGCGACATTGTCCATGTTGCATGAACTCGGAATATATGTGTAAACACGCACACACACATTCACACCAAACATTAATAACCACTAGACAATACACGATTATCAGTTTAATACGCACGTATATTTATAAAAACGTATATATACACTTGTTATATACAATCCCTAGCATACTATAAACATGCAAAAGACTGAAACTTAGAATTAATTTAAATTGAGCATTTTTATCCGATATACAACGGGTATTTGCGCAAAATGATTTGAAAACGTCCAAGATGAGTAGTGTAGTTCGAATAAACCAAATAATAGAAAGTATTTATCCTTAACAAAAAAATTGTCCAGACACAGTTTTTTTTTTAATTTCCAAATAGAATATAATATGTTTACAAAAATCTATTTTTATTCTTTCCCATTTTCTTCTCAACAAAAATCTGGTTATTTTCCCTAGAGAGCTTCCCGGCATGATTGGGAACAAAGAGGGCATGTGTTCAATTAAATTTCATTTTACTTATTTCGAACTTTTAATAAATATAGAGCCCCCTTCCATAGGGGCTAACACTTTTTTCTATATGAGATACATAGATATTACAATATTCCATTAAATCTCTTTTACGTCTCAAATGTTGAGTTAGCAAAGAAGTCAATAATTTTATTTCTTTAACCAATTAATCAGTTATCTTTATGTTACTTGTTTGCAGAACAAGAATTCATTTAGTCTGATTTAGTATTCGGCTTCGTGCTGTTAATATAGGCAACCCTACTAGAATGTATACCATTCCAAATATAAGCAACGGTGGATTAATCTTATCGAGGACATCTTATTTGATCCGCAAAAACTATGTAATTTTCAATATTAAGTTAAGATTGATTTTTAGATAAAAGTATTCTCATCCCAAAGTAATAAAAGAAACCTTACACTCGATCACAATTGCATTCAACTTCTCTTCAGTAGGAATTCATGTTTTCTCCAGCAATAATTCAATTTCTCTCCAATACGCATCCAAGTTCTTATCAGTACACAGAAGAGTTCTTACAGTAGGCATTCAAGCTCTCTCCAATAGGCATTCAAGTTCTATCCAGTAAAAATTCAAGTTCATATCAGTAAGCATTCAAATTCTTATTAGTAAGTATAAAAATTATTATCAGTAAGCGTTATGTTCTCTCCAGTAAACATTTACGTCCTCTTTAGTAGTTATGTAAGTTCTTGTCAAAAGAAATTCAAGTTCTTGTCCATAGGCATTGAAGTTCTTGTCCATAGGCATTCAAGTTCTTGTCCATAGGCATTCAAGTTATGTCTAGTAGGCATTAAAGTTTCTCTCCACAAGTGTTATATAGGGTCTTATTAAAAGTTTGTTGTTGAGGGATGTTGTTTTACTTGGAGAGTCTTATTGAGTGTTTGTCGTTGAGAGAGAGAGAGTCTTATTATAAGTGATGCTGTTGAGAGAGAGGGATGTTGTAAAGAGATATTGTTCGTTTTATGACATTTCATATATATAAAAAGTTCATTACTTAGATGTGTTGATGGAAGCTCTTAGAGGGAGGAGATAGTGTTCAGACATTGTGTAGACAGTCTTCAGACAGTCTTAGTGTAGATATGAGATGTAGATTCACATTGTGGATATGAGATGTGTATGTCAAGACATTTTATAATACAGACATATAGACATATAATAACAATTCACTTTACCTTTTGCTGGATACATGACACAAAGACGACGTTTACAAAAACACCTGATGGCTTATTTCTTCTCACGACCTGCCGTGGTTTTCATCATCAAGAATTCAAAGCTTCACATATCAAGTTTCAAAGTGACCGTCTCGCTTCTAGACGTTCGAATCCTCAGACCCTCTCTGACTTTCCCCGCTTCTGTCTGCTTAACTCTAAAGTTTTTCTATCTATTTCTAGAACTTTCTATTTTCCATGACGTCATACACATGTTAAAACATGTGCCTTCTTTCACGTGTTCTGGACATGCGTGTCCAAAACCTTTCCTTTTTTACAAAAGGAATTTTAACCTATACTCAGTAACCTATATTTCCAATATGTTAAAAACATTATCTTATAGCTGCATTCTTTCAATTGAATTTTCATAACAAAATTGACAGGGCACATTCTTTTCTTGAAATATTTCATCTCTATTCTAAACAATCGTTTGCTTTACATTCAATTTTCTAATTCTCACACGTAATCTATTTCTAAACCTAAATTACGAGGTTCGAATTTCGCCTATGCTATTTCATTTTCATTTTAATATTTTTATACTTACATGAAAAGGGGACATCCCTTATCATGTAACACTAGTAGGCATTCAAGTTTTCGCTAATAGGCATTTAAGTTCTTGTCAGTAGGCATTCAAGTCCTCTCCAGTAGGTATTCAATTCTCTCCAGTAGACATTCAAGTTCTTTCCAGTAGGCATTCAAGTTCTTCTCAATTGGCATTGAAGTGCTTATTATTAGGCCTTCAAGTTCTCTTTAGAAGTTTTTTAATATCTAATCAGTAAACATTCAAATTATTTTTAGAAGTTTTTTTAATATCTAATCATTAAAATTCAAGTTCTCTTCATATCGACATTCAATTCTTATTCGTAACTTTTGTCCAGTTAGTTATTATCATTAAACATTCAAGTTCTTTCTCAAAGGTATCCAAGTTTTTATCAATTAACATTCGAGTTTATTTATTCTTTTCAGTAAGCGTTATGTTTTCTCTAGCAGGAATTTAAGTTATTGTCAATAAGCATTCAATTTCTTTCTAGCGGGCATTCAAGTTTTCTCAAGTAGGCATTCAAGTTCTTGTCAGTAGGTATGTAAGATCTCTCTAGACGATATTCAAGTTCTCTCTCGAAGTTATTTAGATTCTTATTTATAAAAATTCAAATTCTTATCATTAAACATTCAATTTTTATCCAGTAAAAGTCCTTATTATTATACATTAATGTTCTCTCAAGAAGTTATTCAAATTCTTATCAGTAAACATTCAATTCTCTCCAGGAGCCATTCAAGTTCTTATCAGAAACATATTCAAATTCTTTCAGCAGGAATTACAGTTCTAATTATGAAGCATTTAAGTTCTTATCAGCAAGCATTCAATTTTCTATCAGCAGGCACTCAAGTTCTTAACAGTAAGCATTCAAGTTTTTATCAGTAGAAATTGAAGTTCTTTGCAGTACGCATTCAAGTTTTTTTATCAGCAGGCATTTTTTTACATGGGGGTAACCACTTAGCAAGGCCCAAAGGCCACTCAGGGATAAGGGTTATTGCGTGTACAGTAATCAATGAGATAGTATTGTAGTAATCATTAGTATTGGGGGTTTTGATAGAGTGTCTTACTTAAGAGGGCGGTTTGTAAGGAGTTTGTTTATATTGGACTTTAAGACGTTCAAATTGTAGTCAGGTGGGAAACAAGCCAGCAGCAGAGAGTTCCACTGGCGTGCAGTTCTTAGAAAGAAGCTTTGCTCATGGAATCTACGTTTGGATTTAGGCACAGATAAAGAGTGGGGAAAATTTTTGACCGTAGTTTCAGCCAGGCGGGTGTTTCTCGTGAAAGATTGGCGAGGGGGGACGAGGGATTGGAGCCCAGACGAGCACCTGCTATGGAAATAACGATAAAACAAAGACAGGCTCGCAACGTCTCTTCTGTGGGAGAGAGGTTGCAGGGAAGAGAAAAGGGCTCCTCACGAAACCACGAAGTCTATTTTGTACTCTGTCAAGGCAGGATAGGTTGTTTTTAGCAGCTCTTGCCCAGATGTGGCAGCAGTACTCGATCTTTGGACTACTTGGCTTTTATACAGATAGAGAATTGCATCAGTAGTGAAATATCTTCTGGAGTGGTAGAAGGATCCCATTATTTTCCCAGCGTCCCTGGCAACAGATTTGATGTACGTGTTCCATTTCAGATCAGGAGTAAAAGTCAAACGCAGAAACTTGTCAAAATATAGAGCCTCCCCAAGACGAGAGCCATCCATTTCAATTGATGCCAGATGGGGATCAGAGCGTTGATGGTGTAAAGATAGAAACTTGGTTTTGGATGCATTAAAAGTGACCAGCCACCTCTTCCCCCATTGTGCCACGTGCTTAAGATCAGAGGAGAGAGAATTAGAGAGAACTTTGTCATTTACGGTCTTTGATGTTTTGGCATAGAATGTCGTGTCATCAGCATAGATGTCAACGAATGATTTAAGTATGTGTTTTGGGGGATCATTGATGTAGATCAGGAAGAGAGTTGGGCCAAGGATGGACCCCTAGGGGACTCCAGCATTAATACTGTGGGCCTCTGATTTCTGCCCATCAACCACTACTCTTATGAACCTATCGGAGAGAAATGATTGAGAAAACATTTCCAGTAATACCGTAGCTGGAAATCTTGTGAAGCATGTCTTTATGCTATACCTTATCGAATGCCTTCGATATGTCAAGAGCAATTGCCCTGGAAACGAAACCTTTGTCAAGAGATTACCTAATCCTATGTGATATAACCGTTAGCATATCTGCTGTGGATCTTGCAGAGCGGAAACCATATTGCATGTCACTAAGAAGGTTGTTTCTGTTGAGATGGTTGACTACTTCTTTATTTAATATGGATTCCAACAACTTACTCATGACACAGAGGAGACTTATTGGTCTGTACTGAGACGGAGATGACTTTTCACCTGAATTCTTAAATACAGGGCATACTGATGAGGTTTTCCAGGGTGATGGAAAGCACTTCTCCTTAAGGCAACGCTTAAATAGTTTTGTAAGTATGGGGTAAAGTTCTGGTTGAAGCTTTTTTAGCACAATGACTGGAATGCCATCAGGGCCAGTTGCTTTACTGGAATCAAGGTTCTTGATTAGCTTGGCGACCTCACGCACAGATATTTGTATGTTGCATAGCGTACAAGGCATACAAGTTTTTTTTTCCAGTAGATATTCAAGTTTTTATCAGTAGGCATTCAATGTTTATCAGTAAACATTCAAGTTCTTTCCAGTAGACATTCAAGCTGTCTCCAATCAGCATTTAAGTTCTTTCTAGTCGGCATTCAAGTTTTTGTCTTGTAGGCATGGTTTCGTCATATCAATACGTTAGTAAAAAAAAATGTTATTTTTTTCAAAGTTACTTAATAAATCCATTATCAAAGTTGGATATTCTTTTATAAGAATGTGTCGCCATTCTCTTGCTTGAAAAACCTGGTATTCCTTAATTGTTACCCATTTAGGTCTGATTGCTGATTTCAACATAGCTAAAATTTGGTTATCTAGCAAGAACCGATGTATCAACGTGATAATTTTTTTTTTTTTAAACAGTGATCACCACTTATCAAGGCCCGGAAGCCACCCAGGGATAAGGGTTATTGCAAGTACATTACGTTAGTGAGGAGATTTGCTGAAATGTTTACTTAAGGGGGCGGTTCATTAGGAATTTGTTAACATTGGACTTGAAGACAACCAAGTTGTAGTCCGGAGGGAAACAGGCAGACGGAACAGAGTTCCACAGGCGTGCAGTTCTAAGAAAGAAGCTTTGTTCATGGAATCCGCGTTTTGATTTAGGCACAGATATAGAGTGGGGGAAATTTTTCACAGTGGGTTCAGCTAGACGGGTGTTTTTCGTGAAAGATTGGCGAGGGGGGACCAGAGATTGGAGTTCAGACGAGCATCTGCCATGGAAATACCGATAAAACAAGGACAGGCTCGCAACGTCTCTTCTGTGGGAGAGAGGTTGCAGGGTAGAGAAAAGGGCATCCCCCACTAAGCCACGAAGTCTATTTTGTACTCTGTCAAGGCAGGGTAGGCTGTTTTTAGCAACTCCTGCCCAGATATGGCAACAGTATTCCATCCTTGGACGTACTTGGCTTTTATATAGATAGAGAATTGCATCAGTAGTGAGATATCTTCTGGAGCGGTAGAAGTATCCCACCATCTTTCCAGCGACCTTGGCAACAGACTTGATGTACGTGTTCCATTTCAGATCAGGAGTAAAGGTCAAACCCAGAAGCTTGTCAAAACACGGGGCCTCACCCTATAATGCTTTATAAAAGTGTCATCAATAATTAGGATCTACCCTTATAACGCCACGTGGACTCGGCTGCACACTATAGATAATGGTATAAATAGAATCGCTATGACCACCAATTTCAGGGTGGAGCGATAAAATTGTCCCCCTAGAAAAGACATCATTCGATTTCCGTGATGAAAACTGATTTTCTTTTTTTTTTTTCTTTTTCTATTTTTTTTTTTTTTTTTTGCAGACCATCTATTAATGGTGTACACATCCCAAAAGCGATAGGGGTCTTCTATCATGTCTAAAAGTGGCACGATGTTCAACGAGCGAGATCGGTGATGCACCGCTGTACAACTCATGTTCTCTACCGATAAAAGCTATGACAACATGACCATTGCACACACTCTTTTTTGCTTTATTTTACTTCACTCAGAAATCAAGGGGCCCACAACCTGGGGCTAACACTTGAAATCTATATGAGACACATAGATAATCGAATGTTCCATTTAAGTTCTTTATCTCTCAAACACTGAGTTAGTAAAGAAGTTGAGAACATATTTTCGTCTCCCCAATGAACCATTTTTATACGTTGTAGTATATCTTTCATTTTCGTCTCTTGGTCTTACTGGATTCCAGGACAAGAATTTATCTAGTCTGGTGGAGTATCCAGTTTCGTGCTATTACTTGAGGTAAAATCACTTGGAGAAGGTGCATCATTCCTTGGAAAAGCTGTGGAGTAGCCGAAGTGAGGAGATCTTATTTGGGCTGTGAATACTATGTGATTTTGAATATTTGGTTAGAGTTTACTTCTATGGAAAAAGTATGCTCATGCCAAATTGTCCTGACAAACCCCTGTACAGAGAGATCTTAGACACTCGAGGACAGTGTCTAGTAGGCATTTAGTATGACTAATTAGCGCTTGTGTTAAAAAGAGCTTATATATATATATATATATATATATATATATATATATATATGTTTTATAAGTTACATTATTGTTTCGGCTACCCGGCCGTTTTTTTTGGGGGGGGGCTCTGTAGCGTCAGCAGACTTTTGCAGAAAGACTTTTACAGACGCTGCAGACGGCCAAAAAAACCGGCGAGTAGCCGAAACAATAATGTAACTTAACAGAAAGATACGGTAATAACAAATAAAACGCATATTTGCTCTACAACAGTATTGAGCACTTTCTTCAGTTTTTATTAATTACCATCTCCACTATATATATATATATATATATATATATATATATATATATATATATATATATATATATATATATATTTGTGTGCGTGTGTGTGTTGGAGGAAAAATGATTTTCTAGGTTAGCGTAATACGATGGGAGAAAATGGTTCAGCCTCTCCTGATAAAAAATAAAGCAGATTAGCAAAACTTGTATACAACTGAATTATAAAATAAATCCGTTTTAAGAAAAGAATACACGTGACTTACTAAACAAAAACAATTAAAACTAAACACATATGTTTTTATTAAACATTCGTTCGTAGACAATTTCTACAAATAAAATTATCAAGTTAATAGTGTAACAAAGTTACTGTTTTTGATACCGCATTGTAATACGGCTGCCTATTCCAGTAACTTCTTTTCTAAGAAATTCGAGCTTGCAGAAAACTTTTTCTGTTGACTGTTTTCCTCCTAACCTTGGTCTATTCAAAAGCAAGTAAAAAGGCATCTGCAATGATTGCGATTATAATTTCTCGTTTCTAGTTACTCAATACGTCAAGTGGCTTTACGCCTTGTCTGAATTGATTTTCATATAAAAATATTATAATATTAAATCGTACTAAAAAACAAGGAAGACGTCGAACTTGTTTTTTATGGAAGAGTAATCATAGTTCTACTGTATTCTTTTTCTTCCTTTTCCCTTTTTTAAAATCATTTAATTTTTTTACTCTTGCTAATTATACGTTGGCGTCACATTTACCTGTGTAAGCAAAATCATTGACAGCTGCATACGTGGTATGTACCGGCACATGTTCCAATGAAGGCGTGATGTGACACCAGGTCGCTTTTACTCTGAAACATTCGGCGCCTTTCGAGTCCAAAGGGACATTGTTGAAAATTATCTCAGCTCTATGGAACTTCTCTACGATGTTTGAGACACGAGGCCTAAAGGCGTGAAGTAGGTGTCCCATTGCATGCGTCTATGTTTCAACATTTATAAGCAAGGGTTTTACTGCTATGTAAAGGACATATCAGTGCAATATACTAACAATACAACGAGATCGTATGTGCTCTGTGTGCTATTGACGAAAGTAAAATAAACGGATTATGTAACCAAAATAAAGATACGTTTGTAAACCTCCAAAAGGTAACAGTTCGTCCATACACGGAGTATTGTTGCTACATCTAGGCCGGTGCATCTACCATGTCTCTCGCTCTTAAATAGGGTTCATAACGCATTCGCCAACCTAAAAGGTGCCAAACTATCAATTACACTTAAACCTTGGTCTCATCGCCGCAACCTGGAATCCAATGGTAAGTGCTCTGAGGAACTCCGAGCACAAGTACTGTTTCGCCTGCAATACCCTCGAAAAACCTGACGAGCCGCTTAACATCACATAGTTTTGCGGTTTCCAATGTTAAAATCGTTTTCAAAACGCTCAAGCAACTCGTATCAAGATCACCAATCACTGTAAAATTTAAAAAAAATAATTCTATTTTAACGTATAGAAAGTTTTTGTTTGTTTGTTTTTGAACAACCAGAAATCTTACTCTGACAATGTAGAAATCGCCAAGCCTTCTACCCGTTGCCCAACTCCATAAATAGTATCCCTGCAAATCTGGTTCTCAAATAGTAGCCCCTCACAATTAAGTGGTCCTTTCTCTTGTTTGCTGTGAAACGACAATAAACTAACCTTTTCACGATCATTAAATGTAGCAGATACTTTATAAGTAATATATAAAACATAGTAAAAATAATATATTTAATAAAATTAATAATAATAATAATAATAATTTATTTTTGATGTAAAAAAATAATCTTTTGCATATAGACTTGCCACTCTATCTTAGGAAATGTCTTTCTTTCTTTTAGCTGTAGCCGGAAATGAGTCAACACTTCAACAACTAGAATAAGTTGGGAGGGCCCTCACTTACATAATATAGTAGGTATTTTGTCTGGTTCATATATTTTTCTTATTTTTATTTTTATTTTTATGTGTTTTTTAAGGTCTAGTAGTATCCCATCCTCCATCATTCGAAATATTTTCCTTTCTTTTCATGTTTATTTTTTTTGCTTATGTTTGTATATATATTATTTCTATTTTTATTTTTATTTAATGTTTTTGTTTTGTAAATAAAATTTTGAAAATAATTCATTCATGTAAGGGTATTTTAAATAGTTTAGGCCTACAAGGCGAATAAAGTATTTTGGTGAATAAAAAAACTAGTTAGGGAATTGACAAAGTGAATAATCTCCGACCACCATTCTCCCATCAATTCTCTCTTGGCTTCATACCACATTGTTTTAAGGTGGCGTCCTTAACAATAACTTGAAATAGTAATCAAAAACTATATATGTTTTGGTGATACTTACCTAACTACGAATGAACTCATCCAGACCTAACAAATACCACTCACAGAGAGAGAGAAAGTGGAAAAGACACAAGTTAATGGCAGGATAATTGAAGTTCCGACTTTGCTGTCGAACTAAGTTTAATGTCTTGGGTAGCCCTAGATGATTCACTCTCCAAGACCTTGCCACTCTACTCCATGTCCCATATTTTGGGAGAAGCCAGTTTATCGCTTCCTGTCTTATTAGCATACACCGACGAATGCCTACAGGGCTACTCAGACTTATTTTTGCAGGACCAGAATGTTCCTCTTTTATTTATCCCACCTTCCTACCTTGTGTCGCATACTTCTGTGGTGGGAGAAAAGTAAATACCTCGAAGCCACAAGAGACTGACTAAATTAGAGGAAGGCGATAGAAAGTATTTTTGTCACCCGAGTCATTGATGTCAAATCCAGTGGTGTCCTGCCTGGTACAGGCATTGACAATTATGGCTCTCCATCTATTTTCCTCTCGAGGCATTCATGAATTCATTGTTGCTCATCATTTTTATGTGGTCATGGTTTTAGACTGTCAATGTATCTTCTCTGCTTCCTCTACCCACGATCTTCCCCGTTATTTTTGCTGGTTGTCAGAGAGTATTTTGATGACGATCAGGTTTCATCCGTCTATTATGGTAAACCTTACCGCCCTATCTGGCGTCTTGAGAACGATTTTAATATTAAAACCCGCAAAGCTAGTGTGATATTAAACCATATGACGTTAGGGAAGTGATCCTATAAGCAAATCAGAATATACTTAAAATTTGAAATATTTTCTGTATTTTTAAAAAAAAAGTTATTTTTTTATTCCGCTCATCTTTGAATAAACAAATGTATTTCAATACATTATGGAAGGCCTAAGAGAAGTTTCCAAGCAAACGATAAAAGCGCGGATTCAGCTTCGAAAAAGCGGCATGATCTCTTCTTTAAATTCCAGAAACAACTAGAAGAATTACTGATTATTAATTAAGTAAAAATTAACTTTATAAAAAAAAAACACGGAACTTTCTTACAACACAATTTGATATTCAATTGAGGCATTCACCTATATTACAGACGAAGATAAAACATGAAAAAAACAAGATAAAGCATATGAATTTTCTATTAAAAAATACGAAAATCTTTTTAATCTATTAGTCGGGTGCTAAAAGGTTCTACTTTAAGAAAATAGGGGACGGTAAAGCATAGTAAATTTGTGACCGGGAAACACTCGTCTGGCTGAAATTACTGTCAATAATTTTCCCCACTCTTTATCTGTGCCTAAATCCAAAGTAGATTCCATGAGCAAAGCTTCTTTCTTAGAACTGCACGCGAGTGGAACTCTCTGCCGCTTGCTACAACTTGAACGTCTTCAAGTCCAAACTCCTGACAAACCGCCCCTTTAAGTAAGACACTTTATCAAAAAACCCAATACTAATGATTACTACAGTACTATCTCATTGATTACTGTACACGCAATAACCCTTATCCCTGAGTGGCCTTCTGACCTTGATAAGTGGTAACCACCATGTAAAAAAAACGAACTATATTCTACTTGAGAAAAGAAGCGAATTACAATTCTCTGAAGCAATTAAAATTTAGATTATTTAGTCCAAACACAATTCTGTCTCATAAAAGAGAGAAGTGTTTAAACTTGTCAAAACGAAGTGACGAGGATTATATTAAATTTTCGCTTATACGATTTTCGAGAATCATAATTATCAACGGACGACTTCAAATGCTTAATATTTGCTCAAGAGTTTTTTTTCGCTAAAAACGCGAAGATGAGACGAAGTTTGTTATCGGAACTAGACAGGGAATCCGATTTCAGACTTTAAAAAATGACCATAAGCCATTTTATATGTTAGAAGAATTTAGCAAAAGTCAAGTAAACACTTTCCCAGAAATAGCAAAACGTATGTCCAGTCACAAAAGAAATATAGTCACCCCTTTAAAAAAAAAATTTACCCCCTAACTAATGCGGTTGGTGCTGAGAAAAAAATTAGGCGACAGACAGTTTATACCGAAATTAGACTTTTAACAATTGTGGGAAAATTGGCTAGAAAGCGGTTGTGAATAAACGGAAAAATCAAAGGGGTCAGGCAGGCTATATCAAATAAAATATCGTTGTCAAAATTCGAAAGAAAACTGTTAACTCCAATAAGACTCAGGTTCTAAGCTCTCTATCATTAATAATGGAGAAAATTTAAAAAAAATACAGACAAAAACGCTGTGCAGTAACGAAAGACAAAATCAAATTTGAAGGTGAATTAACTCTACACATAACTAAAGCGTATTTTACGTAATATGCATATATACACATACATAAATACACATAAACAAACACACACGCATACACATCTATATACAAATGCACATACATACATATACACACGCACACTTATATACGCAAATATGAACATACATATACATATACTCTAATACAAATACATAAATACATATACTAACACAGATTATATAAAACTATCGACACGTGCACTCATATTTTTATTTACCAACATCGTCTACTGATATATTCACAGCTTGACAAGAAGTTCTAGCGGTTTTTACTTTTTAAACTCAGATGAACATATCTCGACCAAAATAAAATAATTTTTGATCGAAATAATCACCATTAGAGTCAACATACTTTTGGCAACGTAAAACAAGCGTAGTTATGCCAGTAACGTAAAAATCTATCGTTCTGATAGCGATGAAGTTGCTGAATGCGATTTTTTATATCGCTTATGTTTTTGTCTTTCCAACCTCTCTCAGGTGGTTGGAAATCGTCTTATACGTTACGTCTAATTCAGAAATTGAACAGTTGTGCGTGGATTTACTTCAACTAAGACGCTTCATTTATCGTTGTCAACATCGAGGCCGACTACTACACTCATCGTCTTCAAGACTCTCGTCGCCACTACACAATTTTCTAAACCACCATTATGCTTTACACCAATTATGTCTTCTTTTCAGAACTGTAAATACAAGATGGAAAAAAATCAAATTCGCACAATTTTCCTGTTTCGATTCAAGCTAGGCCGAAAAGCTGCTGAAACAGCTCCCAAAATTAACGAAGCGTTTGGAAAAGGAACCTCAACTCAATGTTTATTAGTTCATTGTAGTGTACCTGAATTTAATTAATCAAATATATATATATAGCAAAAATGGTAATTAGTAAAAACCTGAAGAAAGTTTTTTTTCTGTAATATCTGATGAAGATGAAAATAAAACATGTATATATATATATATAAATATATATATATATATATATATATATATATATATATATATATATATATCAAAAACACTTGTAAACGTTTTTTTTTATTTTTAATTTTTTTATTTCCATACTTTGTGGACCAGTTTTAATAAATCGTCATTATGCCAGATCAAACATACCCATTCCTGTGTCTCGATACATCAGTTTTCTATAATAGTCAACCATATAGGAGCCTATTCGTCACCAGGCACACACACAGACGTTCAGCTTTATATTATAGATATATATATATTAAATTATATATATATATATATATTATTATTACCGTTTTATCTGTTACACATGTTTCTGTTACACATGTTTCGTCAGACTTGAACAGAGTTGCTGGGTCGTTGATACGATCCGGTAACAGAAACATGTGTAACCGAAACAGAAAAAACGGTAATAAAAATATATATTTGCTCTGCAATAGTATTGCGCACCTTCTTCACCTGTTTACTAATTACCAGTTTTGCTAAATATATATATATATATATATATATATATATATATGTATATATATACACACACACACATATATATATATATATATATATATATATATATATATATATATATATATATATATATATATATATGCAATTTTCGGTATTTAAATTTTATGATTTTAAATGTTAATCTTAAAATATAGAATCTTTCATTGTTTGAAAACAAAGAATACAATTGAATAAATCTATTTCCTTAACCCATGAGTTTTCGATGCTTATTCATCTCCTCAGAGGAAAAACATAAGCAAATGTTTTATTAGTTTACGTCTGATTTGCTAAAAACAATAAACATAGAAAATAAAATCTTAAGTTTATGAAAACATTTTGGATAATACATTTCCTTTATTCTATGTACTTAAAATCTTTTAATAACTTCAAAAACTTTAATTTTTATAAGGAGTTTAATTTTAATCGCCTGGCGCTATAGCGGGAAATACCGACGTGCTTACTCAGGCGTTTTTGTTTGATTTTGTTTTTTTTATTTTTAGAACAGAGTGCTGTTTATCACTAGTTCCTTGTCTCTTCAATTTCATTAACACTTGCGTCATGTCTTTCACGTGGTAGGGAGCGATATATATATGTAAAATAATTACGATTTCATACTCGCATTGTAATAATTGAATTATTTTAACACCATTGTTACAAATGCCAGTGTCATAATTTTATTTTTATCACATTATTTTATTTGCGTTATCATAAATGAATCACAATAACTGCATTACCACAAGCAATGCATCTGTTTAGTCTCTAAAGACAAAGGAAGCCCTTTACAGAGACAGCTTCCCGTGTAAGTGTGAGGCAAGGTTTGCGCCATCAGCAATCTCACCTCTCCTAAATCGGCACTGCTTGAGTTCAATAGCAAGGACAAGTTCAAGGCGACTGGAAACAATGCCGAGATAAGCAAAGAGCCCACACAGCACCTGGAAGTTTCAAATAGTCACCCATTTAATACTGACAAGGTTCAACGTTGCTTAACTCCGGTGATCTAACGGGGGCCGGTGTTGTAACTGTATTATACTGTATTACCACAAATACATTGTAATCATCATCAGCGTCTCTGGTGTTTTACAGCGTTGGCGACTATGGCTCTCCAATGCGGGCGGTTATTTATAGCCCAGAACAGCTCAACTTTTGACGATGATCCCGCCCAATCGATCAAGTTGTCTATCAAAGTGCATCTTGGGCGACCTTTCTTACTCGATCCTGGCATCTTACCAGTCAATACCATATGTTCTATGCCTCTTTGACCGTAAATATATCCAAGAAAGTCATTTGTCTATTCATGATAGTTATAGTGTTATAAGTTGCTGCAATATCTGTATTTTCATAATTGCATTTTAATACTTTATTGTTATAACTGCATTTTTATACGCTATTGTCATTGCTTTATTGTTATCCATTTGGCCATTGGATTGTTATAATTCATTGTCATAATAACAGTTTTATGAATGGAATTGCAATAAATTAGTTGTTATACTTGCATTGTCAAATATACTGTACTAATTGCATTGTCCTATTGTGTGCCTGACACTGACGGTCAGTAAGTAACTCTACTAAACCTTTTCTCACAACTTGCTCTGAGCAATGTTAATCCTCTGTTCTGTCTCTACTGGGCAATTCCTACCACTTGGTTTTCTCAGTTAAGATAAAAACTAATTGTAATGTCTCAGTTAGATAAAATAAATTTTAAAAAAAAAATTATAAATCCCATTCTAATTACTGTATTATCACTTTGATAATTGTATTATTACAAACGCAGTGTCATAAATTCATTGTCATAATTTTAATATTAAAATATCATTGTCATAACTGTATGTTCATAATTATGTTTTATAACTGCATTAGTTTCGCCGGAGAATCATAAATGCATTGTTATTAATCATCTGGCAAAACTGCGTTGTCATTAATAAGTTTTAATATTACTTAATTCATATTAATATGATTGTCGGTAACTTCACTGTTATAATCGTATGAGTATTATTGCATTGTCATAACTGCATTATTATAATTCAAGTGTAATAACTGACTTGTCATAACTGCACTGTTATCACTCCATTGTCAGAAGTACATTGTTGCCAGATATAATTTGTAATACCAGTTTTGTCATAATGTCCATGTAATATTGTTATTGTTAAAACTAATATTTTCACTTTAATAATTGAATTTTAATAATTCATTGTCATACGTATAATCATAAATGTGTTGTCATAACTCACTAGACATGACTGCATTGTTTAAAATCTGTTTTTATAACTGCGTTATGATCAGTTTTTGTAATAATTGCATTGTTTTAACTGCATTGTCATAAATGTTATTGTCATATCTGTATTATCATCATTTTTATCACTGTATTTTTATATTTGTATTAGTGCATTGCCATAATTATACTGTTACATAATTCGATAATATCCATGCCAAACCGGTGTTTTCATAATTTCCTTACTATAAATGCATTGTCAGAATCTTCTGGCAAAAGTTTGCTCTCAAAATTGGATTATTATAATCTATTGTCATAAATCTATTGTTATAATATCTTTGTCTTAACAGGGTGTTTTTTCATAAACTACACTGTAATAACTGTAGTTGTAACTGTACATTAATAATGTGCATTGGTGTGATAATGGTGTTATCAGAATTAAAATGTGATAATTGAATTGTCGTAATTTTATTTACTTAACAGCGTTCTTTAAATAATTGTTATAATAACAGTCATAATGTTATTATTATAATTCCCTTTTCGTAACTGCATTGTTATAACGGCGTTGCCATAATTGCATAAGCATTACTACATTTTTACAATCGCATTGTAATAACTGCATATACATTGTATACATTGTATGCATTGTATACATTGTATGCATTATACATTCTAATACTGCACTCACATAATCGCATTGTAGTAATAGCTATGGCATTACTCGGGCTATGACAACGGAATATTCTTTCTATTGTTTAGAGTATATATACGATACAGCTAAACAGTTAATCAACCGAAAATGACGTCAGTCTATAAAAGCATATAAAATATCAACGGATATACACTCGAAAGTCAAAACAATAAAACGAATATGATGTTGTCATAGCCCTAGTCATAACTGAATCACTGAAGAATTGCATGAAAATTTTGTTAAAACTGATGATCACATAGATGAAAAAGACTAAATGAACAAATGTATAACAGAATAGAGGAATAACCAAATGACGGAGAGCGAGACAACCCCCCCCACACACACACATACACACACACACACACACATATATATATATATATATATATATATATATATATATATATATATATATATATAAGTGCTTTTATTCTGATTAACATAAAGGACGAAAAAAAAAAGAGTCGCTATTTTTTTGTTGCACGTGGATGGAAAATGTCTAAATAATTGATTAACTCCTCAATTAGCGATTTTAGTTTTCTTAATTACTTTTTCTCTTAAATCTGTGAAAATTCTTAGACGGGTTTTTTTTTGTTCTGATAGAACGGATGGGGTTTACGTGGACGTTTTTCTTTTAAGACCGAATCGTTTTATTACGCACGTGTTTTGTGTCATTTCTCTTATTGTATTTTTGTATATTTTTAGGTGAGAAGAGAATATTTGGTTTTAATACGTATCAACTTTTTACGTTTCTTTTTAAGGTGAAATCTAAAAACTTCACCAAGTGTGTTAACTAACAGTTTTCATCTCTTTGTTTTATGGCGTATAAACCAATGTAGCACCTGTTCTGCCTTTGGTCAGAGGATTGAGATCTTTTTGATTGGGCAAATTTTCATTTTTGTCCCATGGAGAGTACATATAATCCCCTACACAATAAATGTGGAACTTTGTGCACATGGAAAAATAAATAAATAATGACTTTGTGTACAGATTTGAATGGCCTTTGATGCATAAAATTCTTTTGCGAATGTTTAACGAATGCCGAGCCATAAAACCTATTAGACAATTTTCTGTGTGAATTCATATTATTTGTACTCACTAGAAATTCTTCTTCACATACGGGTATGCCGTCTAGTTTTCTTTTCATTCTTTTGGGGAGTGTCCAGGTTGTTGCACCATAAACAAAAACAAACTTCACGACTGCTTTGAAGTCCTGCCTTTTCAGTTAGTCAGCACTGAAATTCATACTTCCCGCAGCTTATCCAATGCAGCCCATGCGTTTGAGATGCGAATTTCGATATCTCTATCCGTGGAATTTGGTATGCTACGAACAGTGTTAAATATATAATGGCGAGGTCATCCTACGAAGCAGCAACTTTATGACAACCAACCTGCCATATCTAGTATGATCAGGGAGCGACGTCTATGATTTGCCGGTCACTGCCAGGGGAGCAGGCAAAAGCTGATGGGGAATGTATTGCTGTAAACTCCACGGAATGTGTGCACAAGCATAGGACGACCTAGATCAATGTACATCCAGCAAATGTCGCATGAAGCCAACTGTGATTGTGATGATCTTAGGCAGCGGACGGAAAACAGGTAATTCTTGAGGGAGAGAGAGAGAGAGAGAGAGAGAGATAGAGAGAGAGAATCACATTGGTTTAGTTAAGGTTTCCGACCCAGATAGATTGATAGAAGAGTTCTTACTGAAAGCAACCGCTAGAGTATGGGTGACAGCAAGTCTTCCCAAATTTCCAATACACTCCATCTGTTTTGATAACCTTTGCAAATAAATTTGCAGTATCGCAACAGTCTCCTGCTATTGACATATTAGTGACAAGTACTATTGGTCTTCATTGGAATTTGGGTGGCAAAAAGCCTCCCTAAAGTGGCAGTTCTTTTAGCACTCGTCCAACGAAAAATATGTTTTATATTATATTGCAAGTCACGCATCAATATAACCATTAAATGCGAATTATCTTATTAAATGTGATTATAACTACTAAATGTTAAATTCGACACACTGCTGCCAAGATCTCACTACTCGAAATCCAGACGCTCTGCTATCAAAATTCAATTCCACATCCCGACGCACTACTGTTAAATCTGAACCCTAGAACACGACGCACTACTGACAACACTTGTTACTCTGACATCCAAATCCAAAACCAACCTAGTCTATGAAAAATCAGGCTTTTTATATCTAACTGCAAGCATCTAGTTTGCGTGTTAGGATACAATATTTCAAGCGTATAATGAGAAAAGGCGACTATATTTGTTTCTTTTTTCCTCATTCTTTTTGTCTAAACTGAACTCTACGAACTGAACACAAATAAGTTTGTACTAATATTTTAAGTGCGTAATTAAAGAAGAGCAAATTATTTTGCCTTTGATAGCATTTTCCGACCAAATTGACATTAATTATTTTATTACACCCTTATCAAAACTCAATTGAATGTCTTAAGTGTCATCATACCAATTTTTATACTATACAAATAGACATTGTTGGTCTCCCGACAAAATAAGGGTGGACCTGTAAATTCACCCTTGTCCGTTCGTCCGTTCGTCTGTCCGCACTTTTCTCAATAACTACACCTTGGAATTTTTTTGTAAATTTCGCACAAACATTAAACATGATATAAGTAAAAAAGTAACAGAACGGATTTACAGGGAAAACTTCGGTTGATCCCCCTCCCTAGAGGTGCCTTTTGGGTTAAAATGGCTAAAATCGACGCTTTTGTGCTTATTAAAACGATTAATGCCTTGGATTTTTATAAAACTTTCTGAAAAGTGTTAACTAACTGATTTCTATATAATTTTGTTTGTCTATACTTCGCGATAACACTCGCGTATGCCACAGGGAGCTCTTTTTGGGCTAATAAAACGCTTCATTTTTGGGACTATTTTACCATATTTGTCCAATATTTTCTGTGTATGTTTATTTAGCAATTTGGCATGATTCTGAACTCAAATTTAAATATGTTAAGGTCTTTCGGACTTTGTGGGCTAAATGAGGTGGGATGAGCAATGATGGACTTAGTAATTTCCTTTTTGCATGGTGCAGAACTAAAATTTACATATGTTAAGGTCTAAAACTGCACCGTTTGTTCATTTTCACCAGGATTTGACGTCCCCTGGGGACTTTTGGGGTTAAATTGGGATGGGCGGGGGTGGGAGGCAAATACTGAACTTAGTCATTTTGTATGCCTCGTTCACTGTTCACTTATGGGGGTCTGTGCATGTTTCACTTGTTTTATGTAGAAATCGAGCCAAATAAATAAACAATATTCTTTATTATAGACTGTAAAATTATTTAAGCTTTGACTTGCAAAAACGTTCGAATACTTCAACCTGGCAAGTGTACGAAGACTCGCCCTGTCTCGGTTTTTACCTGCTCGTCATTGGAAGCAACATCACGAGATTCAGAAGCGCTGAAAAAAATCGATGGTATTGTTCGACTTCCGTGTTCAGAGTCGATTCTTTCTTTTTTGGGGTTGAAAAACCAATCGAAGATGATCGATCTCCTTTTCCCACGGAACTCGTGATGAAAACACTCATATTTTTTTTTTATATATATATTTCTCCCTTTTTATTTCTTGAAATTGTTTTTTTTTTTTCCAGGTTCACGAAAAGGCCAACCCGTCAATACTGTCCTTTTCACAACTTATCTCACGGGACCCTAAAGGGGTTTGTTTACCTTTGGTGCTATGTTGGTGGGGATGGGATGGAAGTGCATTATGTCGACAGTCGAATAGAGGGTAAGCGGACTTGTAAACAAAAAAAAACACAAATATCGCTGACATGCGTCCATCAATCTGTACATTTTCCGATGACAATTCTATTTGTAACTTATGTGTGACAGATAGACAGAATTTTATAGAAAAACTTTGACGTATCTATGAAAAATATTCCATCATATTCTTGAGCACGCTTTCTTACCCGGTCTTCCCACAATCTAAGCTACCATTCGTGCTATAATTTTATATTATATTTCTCTTAATCTACGGGTCTGTATACTTGTTTCAGTTCCTCCCGGAAACAACCAAACTAATCTGGCTGAAATTTGTAAGGACTTTTCCTATGATAAGGTGCAGCGAACAGAGCATTATGTTATCCATTCAATGCACAGTTATGGAATACTAGGATTAGCATTTAATGCAAAAATGAACACAGATTTAACCATATTAAACCGTCAATTTAATATAAACTCTAACTTTTTGCCCGTTAAAAATGGACAAGGCGTCTACTTTACATATATTTTTCTAACTATTTAATTAAAAATATTACTCAGAATAGTTATAACTTCCGGTATGCTTGTCAAGAAAAAGAAAGTTCTATTTCCGGTTGGTTGCATTCAGATAACAAAGGAGATGAAAATGCTATTTTAAATTTAGTGGGGACAGATCGATGAAAATACTATTTCAAACTTGAGTGTTACAGACTGACGGGACTCATATTTCAAGTTTAAGCGAAAAAAGGCATTCTTTAAACTTTATTTCATCACAGACAAAGAATGTTCTCTTTGTAACATGTGATTGACGGCCAAATTTATTACAAGATACTGGTTCACATTACATTAAAATGTCTAAATGACGATGCAATCTGGAAACAGGAAGCAAGTTTCAAAAGCAAGCAATCCAAGGTATAAGCTATTAGTATAAAAATTTTATGGCATCTGGGGATCTCTACATTAAAGATCGTGGGATTTTGCTGCTATTATAGTTAATCGCTGATATTGTACTAAAGGGATACAAGTTGCTTTGGATTGTTTTTATATATACCTAAAGCATATTACAACTTAGAAGAAAAGTGGTTGCTACTCAAGGTTATGCCTTAAAGAGGACTGTGGGAATGGAGCAGCGAGATATCTAGTCACTTCTTCAGGTTCGTACAGTCAGGGAAGCAGGAAACACAAGAGAAGTTTTAAAGTCTAACAGTCTGAAAGAAAGAAAGAAAGAAAATATTAGAGTAAAAAACTTTCCGGGATCTAACTGTGGCGTTACTGCCCCGGTAGAGCTCCCCATTGGGGGGAGATTAAGACCCCCGAAACACTGGATACTGGCCGAGCAACTATGCTTGTATTAACTGTTAAGCATTATTTCGTGCTCGGGCAGCGGCGGGTAATCTGGCTGAAAGGAAGGGTTAAGTCATGCATTTATTGTGTTTTGTAAAACAGACATATTTTTATTGTTTGGGAAAAATGACAAGTGATGTCATTTTGCTAGAACGAAATATAATTTCGTTCTTGGCCTGGCGAACTCTAACTCAAGGATTCTGGCTTCTGAGTAGAAGGCCAGACCGAGGGATCAAAGTGTTAACATCTTAGAGCGCGTGAATGGAATTGAGTTTTGATACCAGATTCTCGGGCCGTGCAAGGCATCGGGAATTCCCCGGAATAGCGTGCTGTTTGGTGATTGGTCGAGTGAGCGACGCTACCTATCCTGTCACCTTTCAATATAAGAAAATGTCCGCGCCAAAAATCTCAGATTGAGCTGGATCTCGAGAGAAGTGAACACTAACCAAAGAGACGCCCACCCTCTCGACCGCCGTTACCGTAGCCACGAGAAATAATATTCAAAAACATTTTTGTAATGAGATCGAACTGAACAATTGTGCATATGTGAACACGCTTTGTAAATTTCGTTGAATTGACTTGAGTAGAATAGTGATATCTGAGTTTGTCTTCTTTTCGGCTTGAATGAGAAGCTAATTATTTTCAGCGGAAGAATTCTGCAAAGAACTCTCGGAGAAAAGACGATCACGGCTATTGTGACTTCGACGGGGTCAGAGGTCACATAATGACCTAAGCAGATAATATGTACAATATTTTCAATGTATTTTCTTCCTACTTATAGTCATTTTGCAAGCTCTTGTATAACATCAGTCTATAATTAGCTACACACTGTTTATTTACGAGATCTACAATTATAATAATAGTACATCTTTTTCCTTCGATTTTCCTCTGTTCTTTCTGCTTATCATGTCGACAGCGACGTTGAAAAGACCGAGCCATGTTCATGTCGTAAATGCCGTGTCGCTCTCTCCTGTGTGCGCCGAGACCGGATGCTCGGCTTTACACGTTGAACAGCCCAAAACGGCCTGGTCCATTGTGCACATCGATGGAACGCAAGTGCTATGATTTCATCAGAGCACATTTTATAGAAAGTTCTTGTAAAACAGTCACAGGGATTGGTCATTGCGGTGATGTGACCGAAGTTGGAACTTGGTTGACAGTGAGGAACCTATTAGATTTAAAACCGTTTTGGATCAATAACTGCACGGAGTATATTCATAAAACAAGTAGAAGGTGCCACATTACATTTGTAGGGGAAAGCTATTTAAAACTTAAGCATGCCAGACTGACAAAAATGCTATTTTAAACCTAAGCAAGAGAATTTTTTACTTTAGTTCACCCTGAATAAGTCGCTCTCTCTCTCTCTCTCTCTCTCTCTCTCTCTCTCTCTCTCTGAGACATAAATCACTGATGTTATTAAAAAAATGTATCAGAGCATATAAAGTGGAAAGTTGTATACAAGATATTTTTCACATTACATTTAAATTTCTGCATGATGGTTAAGTCGCTAAATTAGGAAGCAGAGAGACAGATTAACGATTTTTGTTTTTAATTTTTGTGTGACAACCGAAAAAGAGCCTTTCTGGTATTAAGCATAACTGACCAAGTAAATGCAATTTTCATTTCACTTATAAAAAGAAGGCTGCATCCATTTCAAACTTAAGCATAAAAGACCGTCGCCTAGGTTGTAGTGGTTCGTAATTATTTTGCTGGCATCATAAACAGGATAATCACGGTGGTACACCGGTTTCCGTTAAATTACTAAAGTTAAGAATCATTTAGCCTGATTATCATTAAATGGGTGACAATTTGGTAATACCAGGTACTCTACTTGCTCTCTGCTTATCTTGGCATTGTTTTCAGTCGTTTTGAACTTCTCTTTGCCATTAAAATCTAGTAATCCCGATTCAAGAGTGCGCAAGTCTTGTTTCAGAAATCAGTGCGTTTCATACGTGTCGTCGGTCACTTAGGATGATTAGATAGTCCTCGTCGTTGCTACGGGCCAACATCCATTGTTAGTATCGCTCGTACTTGGGATTTGGAAATATTACAAATACAATAACAAATTATTTTAAGCTCGTACTTAGTCATGGCTAACGGAACAAGAGCAAACTACCTCAGCGGATAAAAAAAATGAGAGTTTGTTCGAAATTCCACACAGATCTTCAAGTTCGACATAAATTTCCCCCAGTTCTACGAGATTGGTTGTTGAATCTTAATGACATCTAAATGCTATTATGGTATTCAATGCCACGGGAAGTTATTTATCATGGATGCTTATGTTTATTAGGTTGGACTAGCGCGGGGGGGGGCGGTTATAAAATAAGCTTTAATATGATACTTTAATTTGCCCAGATTTCGCATTAGATAATATAGTCGTGATTTCAAAAGTAAAAAATGTATCTAGATACCATCAGCTAGAATTGAAACCGAAAGGATACTGTAGCATTCGAAGCTGGTGACGTTACCACTGAAGAAACGTGACACGAATATGATCTGATTCGAAATAAACTAAGATGAATGTACAAAGTGTATCACGATTGTTTCAATTTTGACGTCTTAAAAAATATCTTAACCGGCTAAAGATCCATAAAAGAATGGTCTAGAAAACATCCAATCATGTGTGGCCCTCTAGCGCCGCCTTGCGACTTTTAGTTTTAGAAGATAGAATTTGAAAATATGGAGACAGACAGACATAGTACGTTTTATATATTAGATTTTTATATAAACGCACATTGGTAGTAATTGTTGTGGTTCTGGAAAGTGGCACTAAGGAAGACATGGACACGGTGATGAATTAGAACTGTAAAACATATTCCCTGTAGGCATTCCCCGGTGGGGGCACTTCGGGCAACAAACGATAAACTTACTTCTCTCGAAAGCCGGGAGGCAGAGCCTGAGAGGGTGAACCTCCTAGGACTATACAGAACACTTTACATCAATCCTACAGTAAAAAGGCAATCGAAATGGCCCAGTTTCTGTCGAACTGATTATCGGGGTTGGAACCTCGACCTACGCGTATACCGAAATACACTAAATGCGCTAAGAATCGTAACTCTCAATAAATTTATACACTTCAGGAGAGTTAAACAATCAGGGAGACGGTAAAAGAGATTAAAACATTGTTTGTAAAATGTTAATAACTTTAAAAAATTGAATCTATTATGGACGTTTTTTAACAAATCATTTCTAGTGTGCGTTTTGTAATATGTTTGTGTGATTTGTTAGCGATTATACAAAGCTAAAATATGCCGTAGATTACATCGGCTCAAACATCGTAAGAATAGAATCTAAAACGGAAACTATAATCCGGATAATGCAAATAATAAATAAACGTCCTATTATAGAAATAGAGTGGAGGATATATTTCGGCTTTATTCAAGAATGAAACAGAACTCCGATTACAAATAATACGAATGGAAGACTACATCGTTTTAATCAAACAAACATAATGATACCAAAACCTGTGTTGAGACATTTTACAATGGCATGAATCATGAAAAAAAAACACTTCGTTTTCAATTAACGGATTCTCGGATCATTAAAAATCGAAGCGGATCTCACGTTCTCCATTGATCTAGCGAATTATTTTATCCGGGGAAAGATTAGAGGGTGGTTGTGTCACGGGAATTCACTGATGTTTACTGACAATGAAGGTCGTGAAGGTCTTAGTCACGAAGGAAAAAAAAACACTGGAGGGTTGAATATCCAGACGGACGAAAATTAAGGCAACACACGCGCGTGCGCGCACACACACACACATAATCTCAAACACACACACACACACACACACACACACACATATATATATATATATATATATATATATATAAGTATTCGGCCTTGTTCCATCCTTCCATCAAGTGATTGCATGCACTATCTAAAACGATTTCCATAACACACACACACACACACACACAAACACACACACATGTATATCTGTGAGTGTGTTTGTGTATGAGTGTGTTTGTCTGTGTGTGAATTCAAGTAAAAATTATAGATAATACTTTTGTTCTAGTTTGATAATAATCAGTCAGTATTCCAAGTACAAAATTTATTAGAAAAATTGAAAGTATGTCGACAGAAATTGTCTATATTAATTAATGAAATATGTTAAAAGTAATTAGTGTCCTGGCAATCTCACAAACCAAGCAAAAAACACCAAAGCAAAATTCACTCCAAAGCAGAAAAACTAAAGCTTGCCTGTCAGGACACTATATATACAAATGTAGGAAAATCTAGGCATGTTTTATTAGTATGAATATGTATGTTAATTTTTACTCATTGGCATTAAATATTAACTGTAGAATAGTAATATGATCTTCAAAAAGCCTTCAAATTTGCATGTAGTTTTGTCCCATGGAACCAATGATATGACCATTTCAATATACAAATTGGACACCAGTATATATATATATATATATATATATATATATATATATATATATATATATATATAGTCATCCACATAGAATAATGTGTCGCTGTATTACAGCTCATCAGTGTGGCTAGACAGGCGACTACCTCAAGCCAGGATCGAAATCCGACCGTTCGTACGACAGTCTAGACTTAGAACCATTACGTAATCGGCAGGTGCTGTGCGGGTAGGTAATTAACGATCTTTTGACATCGTCCGTATACCTAAGCCGGATTTCTTTACACAAAGAGCATCGCTTAATATCCTAATGGTATATCGTGTATCACTTACCAATATGCTCAACTATATATATATATATATATATATATATATATATATATATATATATATATATATATATAGCAAAGAAGTAATCCACCTTTTAGAAACATGGAGAAAATGAAATTCAAAACATAAGGTTAGAAAAACCGACGACGTGCGGTGTTTTTTTTTATATATAAACAAATTTGCTAGAGTTGTTTTCATACGGTGTTTTTTATTGTTGAATGTACTTTTGTGGACATAATATCGAGTTTGAACAACCACAAAATTCGCGCATAAGCCTGAAGAGTCCTATAGTGGATGAAACGCGGAATATTCAGTGTAGCTTAATCGCCATATATATATTATAACTTAATATATATATATATATATTTATATATATTTATATATATTTATACATATCTATATATATATATATCTATATATCTATATATATATAGTAATTTATAAAATATATATGGCGATTAAGCTACACTGAATATTCTGCGTTTCATCCAACTATAGGATTCGTCAGGCTTATGCGCGAATTCTGTCGTTGCTTCTTGTTTTTATATATATGTTGAGGATTTCTAGTTGGCCAATCAGCTTTCTAGTATACACCGCACCCCTTTCTATCAGCCAATGGGCATGCATTTTATCAAACAAAGGATCTGTTTTAGAACTAGATTAGTGGTTTTAGGTGGCCGTTCTCTTTTTTTTTATATAAACATAATTAAAAAATGCAGAAAATCAGTTCTAATAAATAACAATAACCAATGGATAAAGACTAAAATGAAAAATTCATTCGATCTGGCGATGGGTGCCAAAGACTCTGCAGAGGCATCAGATCTTGTGGGATTATTCATTCTATATACCCTCACAAGCATATTCGATACTACGGATATCGGCCTATATAGAGATGACGGACTAGCTATAATAAAAAACTCCAACAAAGTCAAGGGAGAAAACTTTAAGAAAATCATACACAAAGAAATGAAAAAATTAGGCCTAAAAGCGGACATATCAGCTAACATAAAAATAACAAACTTCCTGGACGTCACCTTAAACTTAGATAAAAACACATATGAACCATACTTAAAAGATAACGCTACTCCAATTTACGTAAACCCTAAGTCCAACCACCCACCATCAATTATAAAACATATTCCTAACTCGATCGTAAGTAGACTCAGTAATAACTCAAGCGATGAAAATGCATTTAACAGGTCATCCAATATTTACGAAACAGCTCTAAAAAATAGTGGATACAAAAATATCGATATCAAATATAAGCAACAAAACACCAACAACTATAATAAAATTAAAAAAAGAAGAAAAAGAACTATAATTTTGTATACGGCCCCATACAATCAAATGTTAAAAACAAAACTTGGCAAGAAATTTCTAGATCTTATTGAAAAACACTTTCCCGCAACCAACCCCTTACAGAAAATCTTCAATAAAAATACCTTGAAGTTATCTTACAGTTGTTGCGAAAATTTAGAGATGATAATTAAGGCACATAATAACAAAATACTAAATGAAAACAATGTAAACAACAACAAAATAAACAATAAAAAAGTAGACACCATGACAGAAATAAAACCAACACTAGCAGAAATAATAATAATAATAATAATAATAATAATAATAATAATAATAATAATAATAATAATAATAATAATAATAACAATAATAATAATAACAAACCAACCCCGGACAAGAACAACCATACCATAAATAAAAACACTAATAACGAACAAGATAAATGCAATTGTAGACACCGCACACTTTGCCCAGTCCAAAATAAATGTCTAACAAAAAGCGTAGTTTATCAAGCAACAATATTTGCGAAAGAAACCCCGAATAACAAGAAATATTACATAGGCATGACTTCCTTATTTTTCAAAACCCGATACTATGACCACAAAAGCACATTCAAAAATAAAAAACACTGTATAAAAACAACACTAGCGAATAAATACTGGGAACTCAAAGAAAGCGGACATTCGCCGGTAGTCGAATGGAAAATAATGAGACAAGCTACCACATGCAGACATTTAGACGACCCATGTAAATTATGCCTCCATGAAAAATGTTGTATCCTGTACTTTAAAGAACCTCAAAATCTATTAAACTGTAGGCGGGAAATAGCAAACAACTGTGTTCACAAAATAAAACTTACTCTAGGATAGCGATACAAAATAGCTTTAAAACTAACAATAACAATAGAAAACAAATAAATAAATTAAATAAACATGAATATACATAAACGATCACACACACACACACATATATATATATGTATAAATGAATATATATATATATATATGTGTGTGCATTATTATGTACACATAGGTATATTTATATGTATAAAAAAAGGAGAACGGCCACCTAAAACCACTAACCTAGTTCTAAAACAGATCCTTTGTTTGATAAAATGCATTGAGCACTTTTGAAGTAAATACTTAAAGTTCACGCATAAATCTATACTTTCATATTAAATTTATGTGAATAAATGAAGTAGTTATATATATATATATATATATATATATACGAAGGGTGTGCGACACAGTTTATGCATAGATCATCGTATAATGATTAGATCACTGTCTGACTGACGTAAATGAACATTTAAAATTAAAATGTTTAAATTGAACGTTATTTCATGCGGTTAATGGTAGCCGAATTGATACGGTCTTCGCTAATCGAGCCAGAGATGTCTCGTGTTGCGGGGTTCGAATCGTTCGACTAGTGTTAATCGTGACACCCTGCACTGAAGATTTCCGAAAAGATGAAACACTAGTGTCTGTAGGTATTTAATTATTATAGTAAAAAATAATTATGACAGCTCCTTTAAGAAATTCGTTTCTTATCATTGAGCACTTTCAGTTGAATTAAAGTTGATCAATTTAGCTCTTATGCATAGATCACCGTATAACGATTAGATCACTCTCTGGCTGACGTAAATGGACATTTAAAATTAAAAATGTTTAAATTCGACGATATTTCACGCGGTTTATGGTAGCCGAATGGATTAGGTCTTCGCTAATCGAGCCAGAGATGTCTTGTGATGCGATCGTTCGACTGGTATTAATCGTGGCACCCTGCACTGAAGATTCCCGAAAGGATAAAACAGTAGTGTCTGTAGGTATTTAATAATTATTATAGTAAAAGAATAATTATATATATATATATATATATATATATATATATATATATATATATATATATGCCTCCCTTAGCACACTAGTTTTTCTCAATCAGTATAAGATTCTACTCTCGTTTGCTTCCTTTCAACCTCTCTCCCACACGAGAACATAACTCATAGTTTATCTATTTATTTTCCATTTCCAATCATTCTTTACTTTTCTTTTTTGCCTGCCTAAATTCACTCGCATTTCACATTTCACATCTTTTTTTTTTTCAAGTATTTTTGTTCAGATTTCGTTTTCGTGTAATACTTTTTACTTTCAGGTTCACTTTACCTTTTCAAACACACAAACGAAATTCGCCATTTTAAATCTCCTCCGCCATCTTAGATTCTCGTTAAAATTCTCTGCCTTCGCCCCATTTTCTTCCCAAAGAAAATAATCATCTAAAAAATGTTTTTTCGCGCGTGGATCCTATAAAGCAAAAGCGCGTTTATATTTGCCGCCATTTGCGTCAATGCTGGAAAGAGAAAAACGAGCCAAATATTGCACAAGAATTTCCCGCGTTTTTCGTTCCGTTTCAAAAATTTTGACGTCTTAATTCGAGCTGAGCGGATGAATAGGGGCGAAACGCGCACCTTTTGTTTCCGGTTCTGTTTGTTTTTCTTTTTGTATATAATTTCTTTGTTGTGTATTTGTTTTCATGATGTTAGGCGTAGTTCATGGGTGGAGATTTTTTTTACTCTTGAAAAGCTCTTTGACTTCACAGAAATACTTGCTTTTTTTTTCTTTCATATTTTTCATCTTTTTATTAAATATTTGATATATTAAATATCTCAACACTTTCAACCTTTTTTTTTTACGTTATTTCACCCACTTTTTTCTTTTCTTCGTCCTCTTTTATTTTTTCATCGCGTTATTTTTTTCTGTTTGTATTTTTAATTATTCGTCGGCTTCGTTTTTTTTTCCGTTCTTCTACGTTTGCTTGTTTTTGTTTCTTTTTGTTCTTTGTTTTTTCTTCCCCATTGCGTCGGTTAAAGTTTATAACCTTTATCTATCTATCTATCTATCTATCTATCTATCTATCTATCTATCATTACTCGGAATCAAGTAAACTGTAGGGCATTTCTGCAGAAACTCTCACCCGCTCTCTCCTCCACCCTGTTGTGTGTTATTGTGATGTGGCTGCTGAGCCTCAGGCTGTTCTGTTCCCTAATTTTATCCTTCCATCTCTTCTGTCCTCTACGTCTTCTCCTCTTACTGTTAATTGCATTAATTTTAGCAAGTCCTGATTACTTCATTACATGACTATATTACTGTATTTTGTGCAATTTTACAGGGATTAAAAGATTTCCATAGAATCAAAAGTTTTCTTTATGTAATTGGTTACGTCTTCCTTTGTAATGTGGTCTTTGCAGGAAAGACCAAGTATTTTGCGGTAGAACCTCATTTCAACTGCTTGTATCCTCTTTTCAATCTCTGCTGTTAGGGTCCACGATTCACAAACATACAGAAATATTTATGCTACTAATGAGCGTATGAGTCTGATCTTTGATTTGAGAAAAATATTCCTATCTTTCAATATAGTGTTGGGTTTTGTTAGGGTTATGCTGGTTTGGACAATTCTAGATAATGTCTCATTTTTGGCCTCTTCATATGAGACAATATAAAAAACGTAACCTGCGGCCGCAGCTAAGATTGAACTTATTACACGGGTTTGTAGTGTAATGCAAATCTTGTCCGTAACTAAATACTTGATGCTCCGCTACGAATTATGGAAGGTATTTTTATCGTGACGCCATCACTAGATGGGTTGCCTATCACAGCTTGAGAGGGACCCGTCTTCACTCGAGAGAAGGATAGATCGGGCCAGTTTCCAAACCTGATATTTTACCTCGCGATACATACAGCGCCTCACCTTCCCAAATGGTTATTCATCTGCTACTGACCAGGCACAATTATGATGACACACCGGGTCTCGCCAGATCACCTAACTTAAGCAACCTCGATACTGGCCAGTACCAGATGGGCTGCGACAATTACCCCACGATATTTAAAGCTGTTTACAGCTGCCAATTTCTGACCATTCAATTTGATGTTATTTTGCCATTATTGTTATTTGTCATCAGCTTTAGTTTTTCTGCCAAGGTCGTTGGGAAAATGGTGGGATCCTTCTATCGCTGCAGTAGATATCTCACTCCTGATGCAATTCTCTACCTATACAAAAGCCAGGTACGGCGAACGATAAAGTACTGTTTCCACATCTGGGCAGGAGCTTCTAGAAGCAGCTTATCCTATCTTGACAGATTTCAAAATAGACTTCGTAGCTTCTTTCTTACAACTGCACGCCTGTAGAACTCTGTTCGGTCTGCCTGCTTCCCTCCTGACTACAACTTGGATGTCCTCAAATCCAACGTAAACAAAATCCTGATGAACCGCCCCCTTAAGTAGAAACTTTAAATATCCACACTAACGTACTGTACTTACAATAACCCTTATCCCTGAGTGGCTTCCGGGCCTTGATAAATGGTGACCACCTTGTAAAAAAAAATAGTGGGGAATGCCATTTTCTCTTCCTTGCCACCTCTTTCCCACAGAAGAGATTTTGCAAGAATGTCTCTGCTTTATCGTTATTTTCATGGTAAGTGCTCGTCTGAGGTTCAATCTATGGTCCCCCCTAGCCAAATTTCACGAAAAATACTCGTCTAGCCAAAACCACTTTCAATAATTTCCCACACTCTTTATCTGTGCCTAAACCTAAACGTAGATTCCATGAACAAAACGTCTTTCTTAGAACTGCACGCCTGTGGAACTGTTTTCCGATTGCCTGCTTTTCAGTTGACTACAATCTGATTGTCTTCAAGTCTAACGTAAACAAGTTCTTGATGGACAGTAATTCAATTTACAAAAGTCCCACTACTCATGTTTTATACGCTATAATCACATTGAATAATGTATAACCATTAACCCTTATACTCGAGTGGCCTTGATAAATGGTGATCCTGTGTAAAAAAAAAAAAAAACTAATCTGTATGCCATAAGTTGTAGAGGTTTTGACCAGACATACAACTAGGTTCTCGCCTTTGTAGGAGTATTTGTTTATATATACTTTTTTTCATTTTCCGATCTTTTCGAATAAGGTTTCCTTTTTTTTCATTTTACACTGTTCTTTGTTATTATTATTATTATTATTATTATTATTATTATTATTATTATTATTTATATTTGATTTATTATTATCCTTTTTATTTTTATTTACCTTTTTTCTAGTGCCATTGTTTCTCTTTTTATTACATGTCGGTAATAATCTGGAAAATAGCAGTAATACCAATAAAATGTGAAATATTATTAAATAAGCATAAATTTTCTATAAGCACACAATTGTTTTTACTAAGCAGTAATATGTTGCTACACAGTCATGATGATGCTTCGGACAGCTAATTACTTGTAACCAGAGGCATCTGCGAGCGATTCAGTTTATACATTGGTCTTTGCCGCTAATTTAGGTATACTAATGTGACCTGATATCTAGGAAAGGAATCAAGGTAAGTATTTATCATTCTTTTACGATATTTTCTTACGCTCCATGCCCATATCTAATTTCTCAGTACAGATAACTTAGGGAGACATTTCGCACTTGGTGCTTATCAAAGTTTTCCTGTCATTTATTACAGCATTATTAGCGATGTGGCTTGAGCATCTCCTATACACAGATTGATCTAAAAACCTTTTTTTCTGGCCGTCTCTTTGTTTTACTCTACTTTGTTAACCTTAGCTGACCTTACATGATATATCTTCGTTCTACCTTACGTGAGAACACGATTATGTCCAACTTCGTGTCACTTTGAATTGTACTTAGTTCGACTGTTGTCAAGATCAACTTTAACTGATGCAATAGCTATCAAACTATTATATCGCATTTTAATTAAAGTTGAGCCACAGTTTCTAAATGTTCAAAGGTAACTCGATGATAAGGCCAGTACACAACGCTGTGATTATCGATAATGGTGAAATTTGAGTCGTGTCAGCTTATTTAAGAGGACGGTTCAATCGTAACTTGTTCACGTTTAACTTATAAACCGTCAAAGAAGCAGCTTAGAGTGTTGTATTTCATACTCGAGCAGTTCTAGGAAAGAAACTTTGATCATGTAATTTACATCTTCTCCAATTAAGCACTGCTAAAAAAAAGAGAGAAAACTCGACAATGCGGCGGTATATACAAAGTATCTACCGAAAACATAACAGTATGTTTCCTTTTGTTTTGTTTTTTGTTTTTTTTACTGTGCATTTCTTAGTTTCGTTTCTGTTTCTACCTCGAAATACCTCGAAACAGAAATAATTATCATCCAAGCGTGAATCACGTACGGTTTGGAATTTAAAAAAGGCAATTCAATTAGATTGCAGCTAATATCAATAATAACCGAAATTAGCATTAATTAATCATTATTTTAATAACATTAACATTGTCAGCGCCGTTCAGGGAAATCTTTATTTCCATTATTGCCGGGAAACTTACGGGAATTAGAGAAACATTAAATGCAATTAAGATAACATTTACATAATCATTCGTAAGTCTTATTATTATTGGTTATTAGTGACGTGAACAGAGCTTTTTAACGCAAATGTTCAAGTGAAAAAAACTGGCAAAAATATAGTAATTGTGGGGCACAAGCATATACTAGATTCCTCTGAAAAGAGTACTTTTAACACAGGAGTAAAAAGGGCAGGTGCTTGGGAATCCTTAGTACCCTCATCTGCACATTCCTGTTGTTTCGACTTCATTAGAAATTCTCACACGAGGCATTTATCAGCGATTAGTTATAGGTCCCAACAGGTGGAGTTTCCTGTAATCTGACTGACAAAGGACGGTATAATCACGTTGACACACCGGTACCCGTAAGATCACCGAAGTTAAGCAACGTTGAACCTGTTCAGTACTAAATGGGTGACCATCTGGGACTTCCAGGTGTTCTATGTGCTCTCCACTTATCTCGGTATTGTGCCCAGTCGTCCTGGACTTCTTCTTGCCACTGGACTCAAACAGTGCCGAATCAGGAAAGGTGTGGTTGGTAATTGAGCAAGCTTAGCCTCACAATTGCATGCGCAGCTGCTCTTACAGGGAGTTTCCTTTGTCTTTCGAGACTGAACCGAAGCATCATCAATATCGGCATCGAGTAACAAAAGTGTCAACAGATTTTCAGTATTCATCACATAGTTCGGTAGTGATGTAACAGAGCGCGTATGAGCGCGTAGGAAAATATCAGCCTATGATGATATAAGCAGCGGTAGCCGAAAAAAAGCACATATGCAAATTAAGACGCAGGAAGAAAAATAAAAAAGGACACTACGTGGTCAGAAGAAGAAAAAGAACGGTTGAAACAGATAGACATGTAAAGTCGAAGACAATAAATAATTGTTTACTATACTCGACGTATAGTGGAACAGAAAAAAAACGCACTCAGGGGGTTGGGGATGGACATGTGGCCTCGCAGTGGCGGTGAGTGATTTTTTAAGCATGAGGAGGAGAAAGAAAAAAGTTAAGAATCGACTTGTTTAAAAAAAAAAAAAAAGAAAAGCCGAGTCTGATTTATTTACTCTTGTTTATTTGTTCCATGTAGACAGTGCCGAACGGCGTGGGCGCCCGGGAAAGGTTTGACCTGTAGCGAACACAGTTCAAGCGTCACCGTTACATTACAATCAATGGAAAACGAAGATTAATTGAATAGAGAGGTAGAGTAACGATTTGATTTCTCATGTGAGTCCCAGTTTCGCTATTTATCATATCGTATGAATCTGAATATTCTTTTGTCAGCATTGGTTTCCCCGATATTTTTCTCGTCAAAATTCTTTCTAGAAAGACATCTGGTACTTACAGCAGAGACCACGTGAAGGTTTCCAACATGCTAAGTGAAAGTGATTTTTGTGGAACGAACAGGATTCGAACTTAAAACATCCATGTCGTCAGTCTGTGTCGTTAACCACTAAACCACTGTAACCTCGAATTTTAAAAAGTTTTAAAGGTTCCTTTTAGGGGGTTTTCTATTTGAGCCATGTATTTTTGGGATTAGTTGATTTTAGGGACGTATGTTCAGTGAAAATTGTTTATAATTTCATGTGTGAGATCGACAGAAATGTTAGATGATCTAAAAATCATGAATTCACAAAAGAGAAATTTGATAAATGTTTAAAACTAAAAGTTTACATCGACAAGTAAACAGAGATTGTTAATATTTGTCAAGTAAAAAAATGTCATACGAGGTGCCTTCAATAAGTGTCCAGGCTTTTTTGTACAAACATTTAAAACTAACATTTCAGCCCGGCGTTGCCCGGGTGTTTGGAGGTGTATGCTGAGCAAAAAAAACAACGGTCAATTTTTTTTTAATTTGACCCCGATTATGACCCCTTAAAATTTATTGTTTTGGACTCAATTAAAGTTATTAAGTTAGATCCATATTTGTGGAACCTATATCTAAAATTTCAAGTGTGTAAACCCAAAATTGTCGGAGGAGTTTGGTAGAGTTCTCAAAGGCCAAATCGTTGAACGTTGACCCCTTAATCGCCAAATTTCTGGCCAAAAACCGATCACATCGATTTTCCCAAATCTCAGTAACATGTATATCAAATATCGAGTCTGTAGACTAAAAATTGACAGAGTTATCGCGTAGGGAAATGTATACACACACACAGACACACAGATACACAGATACACAGACACGTTCACTTTTATAGATATATAGATTGGTAAATTGGATTACTTAAGGGGAACAGCGCAAGAAGTTCTTGATGGGCCGTTCTCCTTAAGTAATCAAATTTACACTTCTAGCGAGTACTATGATATTGTCCTTTAAACCACTGTACACTCTTTAACCCTTATTCTCGAGTGGCATATGAGCCTTGATAAGTGGTGATTCCTATGTAAAAAACAAACGCTTTAAAATTCAGTATATCATTGCTATACATGTTATAAGATGACTAACAAATTCTCATGACTCTGAGTTCAAATGCAAATGAACAGCTACAGCAGGAATTGGAATACACCCTGCTAAAGTCTGATTGCCACAGCTGGGGAATTTCAAAAATACAATCTGGACGTGAAACAATTTAAAAGAACATTATGCACTAAAATTCTGTTTTAACCTTGAAAAAATGCCAAAGAAACGCATGGAATGGTTAAAATTGTTCTTGGATTATCTTACATGAATCGAGCATCAGTTTTTGAATGGCATAAGATATTCACGGAAGGAAAGGAGATGTGGAGGGCTGATGGGAGGTGTGGGAAAAGTAAGGAAGTTAGAACCTTAGAGTTGATTGGCCAAATAAAGAATTTCATGGATAAGGATCGTCGTGTGTCTATAGACACAATAAGTGCAGAGTTGAATTCAGTATAAGAACTATACACACCATTATTCCTGAAGAACTGAAGATGCGGAACGTTTTGCGCGAAGTTTTTCCCACGAGTGTTGCATACTTTTCATAGACTATTTGGTCAATGTGGGCATCAAGATTTCTAGCGTTCCTATAGATGAGACGTTGCTTCGTGTGACTTTTGATTATTCCTTAAGCTCTAGGAAAATCTTAAGAGGCTGTCATTATGAAAAAACTGAGGAAGTAAAAACGTCTGTGGTGAGAGTCATTGACACGATCCCCCAAAGTGACTCCCATGTGGCCTTTCAGAATTTGTTGAAACAATACAATAAGTGTATTGCTACCGGAGGAGATTACTTCGAATTGAACTAGAGTTTCATGTGTGTACTATCAATAAAAGTGTCCATACGAAAACGTTTGGAAACTCAGTTAAGGCACTTCGTACGTCAGGATATCGAATGAGTCCCATTAGATAATTTAGATGCCGTAAATAACCACGGGTCAAAAAATTGTCCATAAAACTTCACCACACAATTACAAAAATTATATTGGATTAAAAATTATTAATAAGAAATATTCATTTGATTTTACAGTAAAGTTTATTCAAGCAATATATTATATATGAAAGTTGCCACTGTGAAAGTTCTACAGGTCCCGTTAGTATTTCCATGAATAAGTTTATACAAGTGTTTTTATTAAATCAACGATAATGAAAGAGTTAATAATGTGTATGTGTATGTTTCTCGTTTATGTGTGCGTACGTATGCTTATGAAATTGTGCGATTGTGTGCATAGCAGACCAAGGACAACTGGAAAGCTAAGTCGACGTCATTCTTAGATCTATCACGGAGTTTGTCCTAACTGTTATTGAAGAAAATATCTAGGTTGTAATAGCATTTAGGTTGGATTAAAAATCGCATTTTTATAAATGCACAAAATTGCTTTTGATTGGTTTGTATGTGGTTTTATTTATATGTTTAAATTCAGACGAGGTTATGCGTAGAAACAATTTTAAGCATCTTGATTTTTTTACGTCAGTGTAAACATCATCACTACAAAGGCCTTTTCTCGTTATACTTAGGTATTTCATAACAATACTTGGTACGCCGTGATACCTCAGGGATTCATGTAGTTTCGTATCCTGTGTTAGGAGCCTTTACGTGTTTTTTAAGTACCATGCCCGAATACGGTGGATTAGATATTCACTATTGATCATCTTACTATGCTAATATATTAAGCCTGGTTTCAAAGACAATCCGAGGCAAGATAATTGAGCGACGATGTAGAGCGCAGATTTTGCATAAGATTTTTAACCTTATAGATTGATTATATAACAAGATCACGAGGAGTAATTTTTACCTAACACATGTGCGTACTCTCACACGTATTTTTACACTTGTTAGATAAGAAAGGCATGTGCACTAATATTCATAATAAATAAGGCATTAAACGAACAACGTTATACGAAGGGAGCATATCGTCTTTTCAAATAAACACATTGGGCGTTCTCGACATTCGTGAACTTGTACACATGTGCGTTATCGCTAGTGACCAATGAATTATTAAAAATCGTTTTACATACGTGAGCAGTCTCGATTTCATTTTATATTCGTGTGTAGCTGTTGGTCTGTATACTATATTTGTACAGGTAAAATAATGCTGATTTGCTGATCCGTTTTAAAAGTGCTATTAGGGAAGAGAGGTTCGTTCACGAGAGGTGAAGCCTCGATTAAACCCTTATAAAACAAAGTCTAAAATCAATTCCTTTTTTGTTTAACTTTCTTACTTAAAATTTAAAATAGTCGATGAAGTTGCATATCTCGGAAAATTTTCTTAGATCTCTACATGGTAGACTTATCTTGTCTAGCCGCTTCCTTATCCCATCTCGAACATGTGATGTAATTCCTCATGTAATATCATCAACACCTGGTTTTAGCTTGTGTGTCTGGATAGAAGACCTCTGAACCATCGCATCAATCACGCTAAGTGCACTGGCTCAATCTCCGTTCGCTGCCAGGCCGTCATTATATGTACTCAACATAACACCGCCAAAATTCGTACTAGCTAATACAATATCTACTTACCGGCGAATGTTTCCAGTATATAACATTATTCGAATCGGTGTTCTTTTTACTTCGAATTATGTTTCAGATAAATCCTCATCCAATATGTATGAATATGAGAAGTTAAAATAGAAGTCGAGACAGTCTGAGACAAAGAAAAAAGCAAATAGATAAAAAGTAAATAAAAGAAAATACAACTAAAAATGGTTTTGACATGACTTATCTATGCTCATGCATAAATTCAAGAATATAATCTTTGGATTTAAATTTGATTCTGAATTTTTACAAATATAAATGAATAAATACGGTAAATAATGACAAAGATGGGAGACGACTGTAGTGTAGTGGTTAACGACGCAGATTGACGAACTAAGTTTCTCATATTCGAATACAGTTCGTTCCACAAAAAATATTTTAATTGCGACGTTGACAATCTTAATGTAGTTTCTCCCACGAGAATGTGATCACTCCACTTTAGGGTAGGTCGATTTCAACTTTTTTTGGAAAATGTAAAATGTCGGAGCAGAGAAAGTTGCAGACACATATGGAGAGTACAAATATAAAAACAATAGGTTTCTACAAGGGGCGTGCAATAAGTAATGCCCCTGAACCACTTTCAGTTGTCTGATCTAGCTGAAATTTTGCATGTGCAATGGTTTATATCTTTATGGGTTACGTGGCAAATTACAGCTCTGAACTTCTACCCTGTTGGACTCCAAAAATCACCTCTTATATTAGCATGTGTTTTTTACTTGGTTTTTTCAACGCCACGCCACCTGTCGATCACTCTGCTATTGATAATGGAGCACGCGTCTCCTGGTCAGGTTTTGACAATCTTTTGCCGCATCTGACCCAGAGACATCGTGACCCATTTTTCTTCAGCTGACCGACTATTGACTTTATTTATACACGTGAATCCATCTCTCATGGTAACTTCATATACATTCCATTCTTACAAGGAATGTCACGTTTCCTTGGTTTGTAAACAAAAAAAATCGTCGTCCGATTTCTCTGTTTACGACGTAATTATTTTTTCGTTTCGACTGGTGGACAATCGATTATTCGATGCCCACCTTTCAAATCTTTTATTATCTTATTTTTAAAGAAGTTTTTCTATTCAGTTATGTATCGGATGGTCCCAGCCATCCATTACATAACAATTACACAGGATGAAACCTGGGTCCATCACTATGATCCAGAGACCAAACCAAGTCAATGCAGTGGAGGCACTTGAAAGAAGGCAAGGGTGTAGCCCTCCGCTGGCAAGGTCATGCTCACGGTCTTCTGGGACTAGGACGGGGTAGTTATGACAGATTTCCTGGCAAAGGGTACCACAATTACAGGAGTCTATCATGCTTCACTTTTGAGGAAATTAAGGGAAGCTATCAAAATCAAGAGACGGGGCAAGATCAGCAAAGGTACCCTCCTCCTGCAGGACAACGCTCCGGTCCACAACTCGCATGTCCCCAGATCAGAAGCACAGACGTATGGTTATGAAATCCTTCCCCATTCTCCCTACTTTTCTGACCTTGCATCCTCTGACTTTCACCTCTTCCCAGCCATGAAGTTGTTTTTTAAAGGAAAGCGTTTCTCAGATGATGCAGCCTTGATTTCTGAAGTCACGTCGTGGTTGGAGGACCAACCTGGGGTGTTCTACAAAAACAGTCTCCACAGCTGCACCAAACGATGGGAGAACAACTGCATAATCCTGGGTGGTTCCTATGTAACAAAAGACTAATAACTGTGGCAGGTTTTGTTTCTCTGCTGCTATGAGAAGTGGGTCAGGGGCATTACTTATTGCACACCCCTCGTAACATCAGCCGTTAGATGAGCATTTCATTTTAAAGATTGTGTTCTTTGAGACACGGAACAGTCCTTATCTTTTGAAGATTTATATGAAATTATTTAGTATTTTGCAGTTTTAATCATAATAAGGAATGTGTTTATTCATGTAAATAAACTATATAATGACTGATATGCTAAAAATTCCAAAAAATATAATTGCTCCCCCCCCTCGAAATATTTATCAAATGCTGAATTTTACTTTATTGCATTATAACTGCAACAGATAATAAAAATAATGAATTCTTTTTATTGTCAATGAAAAACAAAGATGTTTTAATTCTGTTTGGAGGAAAAAGGTTTTATATAAATTAACACAAATTGTTTACCTTTCTCTAGGAAGTTGTCTATGCTTGTATAAAATACAAAATTGCCAAGTACGACATAAAGATCATTTTCTAACGTCAAAATTCTCCTCATTTCAAAAAATTTTCATTTTCAAAAAAAAAATTTCCTCATTTCATGGCATAAAATTGTAACAATTATATGTCTATGTTTTGCTCCAAGGCCATAGACGTATTGGCAGGCTTTACATCTAAATTTTGTGAATGTGCAGGCAAATTAAATAACTCTGATTTTCTGCCGCTCATCATTAATTCCTGAACTTCATGATCTGATAATTTCTTCAGTCGATGCTGGCTAGTGCACTCCACTTTGAGAAAGGTCTACCAAATGTGACCAATGTAAATTGTAAAAATTTATTGTTGAATTTTTTAAGCGCTTTTTCGCTGGTTCCCAACTCCTACAAAAGAAAAGAGAAATCAAATTATTTTATTGCCTTGAAAAAATGAACACAACTTTTATTTATTTATTATTATTAAAATACTAATTTAAAATGGACGTAGAAATCGACGTAAAAAATTTTATCATTTTTCGATAAATGAATTTTTTACTTATATTGTTAAAACGTTTTTTATAGCTTCTTCTCTCACTTCCATTTCGTCCGATTTTAACATTGAAAAACTAAATATTTTCAGGCAAAATGGCAAAAGCATTAAATCGAAGATTACTTAAAGCAATTTTCTGATTTTCTGGAGGTTTTTATTAAAACTTGCAATTGGCAGGTCACACGAACAAGATGAAATGTCAAGTAATATGCCAAGTTTTTTTACAAGACCATTTTTCGCAAATGTAGATAAATATTTTCTATTTATTTGATTAGATTTTTTAAAAAGAGCAAATACTTGCAACTCATTGAACTCACCATGTCCATTATGCTTATCAGAAAAACTTGAGATAACTAGGTTTAAAGACAGAGATAAATTATTAAATATTAAAAAAGAAACTGCTATATCCTGCAAACATTTCAGAATACACGCACTTAAAGAACTCTAAATTAGTAGACTAGAACAACTATGAGTACAACTAACCCCCATCAAATAACCCCCCCACAAAGAGGATAAGTGAAACTTGAGTACAATCTACAGTTCAGTTAATAGAGGCAAACGTAGATTTACTGCCTTCCAAATATCTATAATGACATTTGGCATTAATTTTGAAAGAACAAATGTATTTAAAGTTGGATTCATATAACAACTATATTTGATAACTAGGTGGAAAGTAGGGAGTTCTGTTGTATTTAAGGGAGAAGGTGAGCCCTCAAATTTTGTAGAATCAGTATTGCGTGTAGAAATAGTAAGTTTAGAAAAAATATCTGCAAAAATATGTTAGCATATTGTTAGAAATTAAACAAAGGAAATTATGAATTACAAATGAAATTAGGAAAAAAAAGATAATATCAAAAAAAGAAATAATAATTATTATTTTACATACAAATTTTAAAAACACAAGTACAAATTATTCTTGTCCGTTTTATCTTCTCAGCCTTTCCTTGGTTCCAATTTCTCCCATTTTTTTTCGATATTTCTCCTTCATTATTATTATTGATATTATTATTCATATTATCTTATATTATTGATATTATTATTAATATTATCTTGACATTTTTCCATGTTTCATATCCCCCTTAGCTTTCTGGCCAGCTACATGTATTTACTTCATTTCTTAGTCTCGTTGACATTTACCCAGTGTGTGCTGGTAGGGTGATTTTCCTTTTTGTTAATTATTATAACATCCGGTCTCCTTACTTGGATAGGTCTATTTGTTTGTACCTTCGTGTAGCATAGATTTTTATGATTTACGTTTTGAAGTATTTTTACCGGTTTGTGTTTGTACTATTTGTTTGGGTGTTCAACATGCATTTATTTGCATAGTTGTCTATTCTTGCATTATTTTGGGGATAATTTACTGCATTCACTTATCATGTGGTTTATCGTTTCGTCTCTTTGTCCACAGGATCTGAATTTGCTGCTTTCTTGTGTCTTGTTGCAAAAAAAGGTTTTTTATTACAGAATTATTAAACAGCACAAAGATTTAAAATATAAATTTTGTTTTTCTTAATAATTAAAGTTTGTTTAAACATAAAATGCAAAGTGTAATTATTTTTATATTTGAATTAAACCGGTCAAAGCAGTAAACACACGTGAGTCTTTGAGTAAACATGAAAATGAAACCGATTACGTGACGGTGTACAAGGTAAAATTACCCAGCTAAAACAAAGCCCTGGGTTATTGTTTTTTAATTCATTTTAAATGAACTATTTTTCAGGATTTCTTTTTTTTATCGACTCTCATTTAGTTTTCTGAAAAAATAATACATAGATATTACAAACAAACGAAACAAATATTGCTTACACTTTTTTCATTTTCTTCTTCAAAAACCAGCATTAATATGGCATGCTTATTCTTTTATTTAACACCCGCATCTGGCGACATAGCGACGGAATATTGAATTTTTTCTATCTTTAAATTCAATTGCTCGAAAAACGATACAACTTTAGAAAAAAAATAATTAGTATGGTTATTCTCAATGTTATTTGACAAATTTCTCTGCATAGATGTAGTCGTAATACAAAAATCGACCTATCCTACTCCACATTTCAATCTTAAGATCTTGGAGACTATTTACGTTTGGGTGAAGAGACCTCACTGCCAACAGAAGTAATATCTTTTTCTTTTGAGCGTGATTAGGATCTTTGAAAATAATATCATAACTACGTTATGACAACAGCATGTTCTTTTCCTTGTTTTTATTCTCAGGTATATAGCCATTGACATCTTATGTTCTTATGTGCAGTGATATAATTCTCGGTTGATTAATATGTAAAGTGATATAATTCTCGGTTGATTAATATGTACAGTGATATAATTCTCGGTTGATTACTATGTACAGTGATATAATTCTCGGTTGATTAATATGTACAGTGATATAATTCTCGGTTGATTAATATGTACAGTGATATAATTCTCGGTTGATTACTGTGTACAGTGATATAATTCTCGGTTGATTAATATGTACAGTGATATAATTCTCGGTTGATTAATATGTACAGTGATATAATTCTCGGTTGATTACTATGTACAGTGATATAATTCTCGGTTGATTACTATGTACAGTGATATAATTCTCGGTTGATTACTATGTACAGTGATATAATTCTCGGTTGATTAATATGTACAGTGATATAATTCTCGGTTGATTACTATGTACAGTGATATAATTCTCGGTTGATTAATATGTACAGTGATATAATTCTCGGTTGATTAATATGTACAGTGATATAATTCTCGGTTGATTACTATGTACAGTGATATAATTCTCGGTTGATTAATATGTACAGTGATATAAGTCTCGGTTGATTACTATGTACAGTGATATAATTCTCGGTTGATTACTATGTACAGTGATATAATTCTCGGTTGATTAATATGTACAGTGATATAATTCTCGGTTGATTAATATGTACAGTGATATAATTCTCGGTTGATTAATATGTACAGTGATATAATTCTCGGTTGATTAATATGTACAGTGATATAATTCTCGGTTGATTAATATGTACAGTGATATAATTCTCGGTTGATTAATATGTACAGTGATATAATTCTCGGTTGATTACTATGTACAGTGATATAATTCTCGGTTGATTACTATGTACAGTGATATAATTCTCGGTTGATTAATATGTACAGTGATATAATTCTCGGTTGATTAATATGTACAGTGATATAATTCTCGGTTGATTACTATGTACAGTGATATAATTCTCGGTTGATTACTATGTACAGTGATATAATTCTCGGTTGATTAATATGTACAGTGATATAATTCTCGGTTGATTAATATGTACAGTGATATAATTCTCGGTTGATTAATATGTACAGTGATATAATTCTCGGTTGATTAATATGTACAGTGATATAATTCTCGGTTGATTACTATGTACAGTGATATAATTCTCGGTTGATTACTATGTACAGTGATATAATTCTCGGTTGATTACTATGTACAGTGATATAATTCTCGGTTGATTACTATGCACAGTGATATAATTCTCGGTTGATTACTATGTACAGTGATATAATTCTCGGTTGATTACTATGTACAGTGATATAATTCTCGGTTGATTACTATGTACAGTGATATAATTCTCGGTTGATTAATATGTACAGTGATATAATTCTCGGTTGATTAATATGTACAGTGATATAATTCTCGGTTGATTACTATGTACAGTGATATAATTCTCGGTTGATTACTATGTACAGTGATATAATTCTCGGTTGATTAATATGTACAGTGATATAATTCTCGGTTGATTACTATGTACAGTGATATAATTCTCGGTTGATTAATATGTACAGTGATATAATTCTCGGTTGATTAATATGTACAGTGATATAATTCTCGGTTGATTAATATGTACAGTGATATAATTCTCGGTTGATTAATATGTACAGTGATATAATTCTCGGTTGATTAATATGTACAGTGATATAATTCTCGGTTGATTACTATGTACAGTGATATAATTCTCGGTTGATTACTATGTACAGTGATATAATTCTCGGTTGATTAATATGTACAGTGATATAATTCTCGGTTGATTACTATGTACAGTGATATAATTCTCGGTTGATTAATATGTACAGTGATATAATTCTCGGTTGATTAATATGTACAGTGATATAATTCTCGGTTGATTACTATGTACAGTGATATAATTCTCGGTTGATTAATATGTACAGTGATATAATTCTCGGTTGATTACTATGTACAGTGATATAATTCTCGGTTGATTACTATGTACAGTGATATAATTCTCGGTTGATTAATATGTACAGTGATATAATTCTCGGTTGATTACTATGTACAGTGATATAATTCTCGGTTGATTAATATGTACAGTGATATAATTCTCGGTTGATTAATATGTACAGTGATATAATTCTCGGTTGATTAATATGTACAGTGATATAATTCTCGGTTGATTAATATGTACAGTGATATAATTCTCGGTTGATTACTATGTACAGTGATATAATTCTCGGTTGATTATTATGTACAGTGATATAATTCTCGGTTGATTACTATGTACAGTGATATAATTCTCGGTTGATTAATATGTACAGTGATATAATTCTCGGTTGATTACTATGTACAGTGATATAATTCTCGGTTGATTACTATGTACAGTGATATAATTCTCGGTTGATTAATATGTACAGTGATATAATTCTCGGTTGATTTATATGTACAGTGATATAATTCTCGGTTGATTAATATGTACAGTGATATAATTTTCGGTTGATTAATATGTACAGTGATATAATTCTCGGTTGATTACTATGTACAGTGATATAATTCTCGGTTGATTACTATGTACAGTGATATAATTCTCGGTTGATTAATATGTACAGTGATATAATTCTCGGTTGATTACTATGCACAGTGATATAATTCTCGGTTGATTACTATGTACAGTGATATAATTCTCGGTTGATTACTATGTACAGTGATATAACTCTCGGTTGATTAATATGTACAGTGATATAATTCTCGGTTGATTAATATGTACAGTGATATAATTCTCGGTTGATTAATATGTACAGTGATATAATTCTCGGTTGATTACTATGTACAGTGATATAATTCTCGGTTGATTACTATGTACAGTGATATAATTCTCGGTTGATTAATATGTACAGTGATATAATTCTCGGTTGATTACTATGTACAGTGATATAATTCTCGGTTGATTACTATATACAGTGATATAATTCTCGGTTGATTAATATGTACAGTGATATAATTCTCGGTTGATTAATATGTACAGTGATATAATTCTCGGTTGATTAATATGTACAGTGATATAATTCTCGGTTGATTAATATGTACAGTGATATAATTCTCGGTTGATTACTATGTACAGTGATATAATTCTCGGTTGATTACTATGTACAGTGATATAATTCTCGGTTGATTAATATGTACAGTGATACAATTCTCGGTTGATTACTATGTACAGTGATATAATTCTCGGTTGATTAATATGTACAGTGATATAATTCTCGGTTGATTAATATGTACAGTGATATAATTCTCGGTTGATTAATATGTACAGTGATATAATTCTCGGTTGATTACTGTGTACAGTGATATAATTCTCGGTTGATTAATATGTACAGTGATATAATTCTCGGTTGATTAATATGTACAGTGATATAATTCTCGGTTGATTACTATGTACAGTGATATAATTCTCGGTTGATTACTATGTACAGTGATATAATTCTCGGTTGATTACTATGTACAGTGATATAATTCTCGGTTGATTAATATGTACAGTGATATAATTCTCGGTTGATTACTATGTACAGTGATATAATTCTCGGTTGATTAATATGTACAGTGATATAATTCTCGGTTGATTACTATGTACAGTGATATAATTCTCGGTTGATTACTATGTACAGTGATATAATTCTCGGTTGATTAATATGTACAGTGATATAATTCTCGGTTGATTAATATGTACAGTGATATAATTCTCGGTTGATTAATATGTACAGTGATATAATTCTCGGTTGATTAATATGTACAGTGATATAATTCTCGGTTATCTAATCATAACGCTGTTTTAGTTCAATCTCGTCCCTGTTTTTCACCGGTAAATATAATGCTACGCAGATTTATGTTAACTATGTACATTTTTCTTTTTTTTTTCTTTTCCATCGGAAATTTTCCGATTCAGCTTTTGAAAAGTGAGGGCGAAACGGATCAGCTGATCTCCCTGTTTTCGTCTTTCCTCTTCTTTCCCCATTTTTCATAAAAAAATAAGTGTTTTACGCATTTTAATTTTAATCATAAATAATAAAATTCTTTCTTTTATCATTATTAAATATATACATGTGTGTGTGCGTGTGTGTGTGCGTGTGTGCGTGGCATTTTTCTGGAACTCGCACTATTACAAGGTATGAACCCAATTGATATAAAGAGACTAAAACCCACAAAAACGTACTATAGCAAAGATCCGAGATGCTTAGTGATTTTAGTCGTGAAATTACTAAGGTTATAAGTAGAAACAAAACAGCTAACATTCTTAGAAAAAGCTTCTTGAAACAGAAGATTTATTATAACGATATGCCTTAATAGAGAATTGATGAAAACACTGGGCCAACGGGTACAGCGATCTAAAAAGAAGAAGCAGATATTAAAGACAATTCTGACATGCAAATGCTAAAATAGTACTATATAAAAGACTGAGACTAGTTGACATATATGATAAAGATTCAGTTTAATCAAAAACTTTTATTTTCAATCATTATTTTTAATTATGTCATTAAAGGTTTCAGCAATTAATCTCAGTAAATATTATGCTCCTTGACAAGGTTCAAAAGAGAGTCGCAAATCTGATAGGCCCTGAACTAGCATCTAAGCTTCAGCCTCTGTCCTATCGACGAAACGTTGCATCCCTCTGCCTGTTCTACAAGTATTGTAATGGTGAATGCTCTAACGAACTGCAAGCACTTGTGCCCCCACGACGTGGACACCCTCGACAGACCCGACAGGCTGCAAAATCTCACCCCCACAGTATAAAGATCCCTAGATGTAAAAGATCTTTCTACTCCAGTCGTTTCTTCCCCAGAACCGCTAGACTTTGGAATTCCATTCCAGGTCCCTGCTTCCCCAACTCTACTGACGTGCAGAAGTTTAAGTGCAACGTGAACCGACATCTTGCTGCCGAAATCCCTACATAGTATCCCAGTAGTTGTTGCCCCTGATAGTAGCTCCCTACACCAAAGTGGCAATGTGCCTTGTTTGGGGTGAAAATGTAATAAAAAAATGTTTTAACTTTCATTAGAGATTAACAGAGTTGACGGGCATTGTCCGGGATAAAAATATAACATACATCTATTAAAACATCTATCTCTTTGTCCCTCTCTTTTTCTTTAACTGTTTCTCCTTCCTTGATTTTACCTCACCTCCTAATGTCCTAATTGTATAAAGATGTTTATAAAAGGTGTGCATATATTCGTAATGCATACGCTTTCACATTTATAAATGTAATCGTCTAGGAATGTTTATTGCAGGTGCAGGTGTTTTTATTGGTATGGCTGTGTTTAGAAATCTACCCTTAAGTCTAAACTTTCTTAAGCCGTGGATGGCAACGCATCTAGTGATGGCGTCACGATAACAAATACCCTTAATACCCCTGGCGACACATCAAGTATTCAGCTACGGACAAGATTGAATTACACTACAAACTCGTGTAGTGAGTTCAATCTTGTCGACTGCGACCGCATGTTACGTAACATAAAAAGACATGCAACAGTTCAACAATTTACGTAACAAAACAGCTCTTTTCGAGTTCGGATTAACCATCTGCAGGGTTTACACTAACATACCTTCTTCATTTTTGGACGTTTCTTCACGCTCGCCTTGGGGGTTTTCATTGTTGCAGCGCTTCGAGTTTCTTCTTTTCGTTTTGGGCAACATAAAAACACGAACGATCTCTTTTATATGAAAAAGTTTATTTCATGCCCGAGAGGCTACATCTTGCTAATCTCACATTCTCCGGCATCCGAACAATTGGAAACAATCTCGTTCGGTCCTATCGCTAGCAACCCGCACTCTCGATTGTGATAGTCTTTCAGCTCAAAATTTCACGTGTACGTCTAAATTCTTTCTCTACCTTATTATCTTGCCAACTGCGTAACCACATAATCGTTGTGAGGGCTCATCAATGCACTAAAGATGAACTCTTTCTAACTGTAAAAATTACGACCCCCGCCGGAGTCAATTTACTTTTATAGTCCGCCATCTTGGCGCTACTTTCTACGATGGTTGTTCTTTGCATATATAGTTTTTTGCTTCAATATATTTTACATTTTCTAACTAATGTTCCTGTCCGCGTTTTCCTTCCACTTGACAATTATCATATATATATATATATATATATATATATATATATATATATATATATATATATATATATATACAGTCTTTTTATTATACAAAGAATATACAAACATATAAGCTCTGTCCTGCATTGAGCACTCTTTATTTATCACGCAATTTTTATTGGATTTACATCTAGGAAACCAATTGATACAACCAATACATAAATATATGTGTGTGTGTTTGTGTGTTTTAGTTTCGATCTCACTGCTATATTTTAGGTTCAATATGATAATCGATAGGGAATTGTCTCTGTTCGAATAAATACCTAATCTACATAAATTAAAATATATTAAAGTGTATCTTATGACCAGTCAACGGTAGCGGCCATATATATATATATATATATATATATATGTGTGTGTGTGTGTGTGTGTGTGTGTGCGCGTGTGTGTGTGTGTGTGTGTTTGAATACCTTGAATTTCCAATTCTCGTAATGTTTATAAGAATAATTTGATCAATAAATGAGATCGTTCGTCTGGCTGACCATTGATCTCCAGATTTCTCCAGACGCCAAACATCGTAGCATATGAATTCGCGTTTCTAATGTAAAATGATTTCAGGAACGTGAATGTGTTGAAGGATTTTATAGAATCAGATTAGAAATTGATTCTGTGTTGATTCGATTATAAAATTAACAACACTAACACGAAGACAAATATATTTTAGGGTACAACTTCTCTTAAATTAACTCTCTGAAATGGCTAAGAAGTTTACGATATATATATATATATACATATATATACATATATATATATGTGTGTGTGTGTGTGTGTGTGTGAATATATATATGTGTGTGTGTGTGTGTAAATATATATATATATGTTCGTTATCCTGATGTTTTGAATCGTTTAAGATAAACCAGACTATATTAATAAAGGAAATCCAAAACTATATTAGCAATGTATAAAATGTATTTATAATTACATATAATAAATTTATATATATAAATAAAAAAAAATGTATATATGTAAAAATAAAATATTTTTAACCTTTTTTTAAATAAATAAGAATGTAAATATAAAAACTACTAATTATAGTGGGGGTGATAAGTAGTTAAATGGATTAATCCAAAGCTTATAAATACAAGACTGATAAATTAAAAAATGTATCCATTTTAAATGTGGAAATTGATGAATCGCACAGGTAAGAAGTTCATTTTTATACTATGAAAAGGTTAGTAATTGCAATTAAGAATAGGAAATTGGATAAAAAAATTTTTGTAACATGTCTTCTTCCTAAGATTAAGGGTGGTGGTGTTTGATCAACACTGCTGGGGAGCCATGAAGTAATATACTGTTTTGTTTTTAAATCCCCGAAACAGTGTTTCATGGTAAACAACTGATGATCTCTTGAAAAATAAAAAAATTGGTATTATAGTAAATTCGAGAGAGTTGATGCAGTGATTGCAGGTGATTAAATTACTTACTGATGGTTTTTTAACGAATGATAAAAAGTAATTTTTTGTATAGTTTCAAATGTTAAAAACTTCAAAGACTATATATATATATATATATCTTGAGTTCATATATATTTTCTGGAGGAAATAGAATATTTACGACATTAAAATTACTCTATTATATATATCTCGTATATTTAAGCGTATAAGGCGCCCGTCAGATAAGACGAGGTACAAAATTGGAGGAAATTATAATAAATTTATCATATCGGTTGTATGAGATGACTGCTAAATCACGAAACCATGTTTGTTTAGCCTAGGCTAGAGATTGCAACACCTGGTATCTTATGGATATTGGTTTCTAAAGTTGATTTTTTCTTTAAGGGTCGTCGTGGTCGTCGTATACGCTGAAATATATAGTATATATATATTTTATTTTGTCTCGTGTCGTTTATAAAAGTTTCGTAAAAAAAACAACAAAAAAAGATATTCCTTCGAGGCTTCAAGGACTCGACATCTTGCAATGGTTATAAATATATTTACATACACGTGTGTATATATATGCATATATATATGTGTGTATATATATATGTGTGTGTGTGTATGTGTGTGTATGTGTGTGTAGTTAGGGCAATATATATATAGTTGAATGCCAAATAACCTGATATATATATATATATATATATATATATAACGTTTCCCAAAAAATATATATGTAACTAACGATTAAATATACTATTATATATATATATGTGTGTGTGTGTGTGTGTGTGTGTGTGTGTGTGTGTGTGTGTGTGGTAAGGGTAATATGTTGGATGCCGAAAATGACATTATTTTTGCATTAACCTGATATATATATATATATATATATATATATATATATATAACGTTTCCTCCAAAAAATATATATGTAACTAACGATGAAATATACTGTTTGCTGCTATCAAATTCTATGAAGTCTTGTTTTTTTGTTAAAACAATATATATATATATATATACTCGGGTTTTTTTTATATTCAAAAGTAATGGACTAATGAATTCAACGAGGTTGTTGGATAGTGCTCAATAAAAAGAGCTGATAATACTTGTTTATTGTTATATAAACATGCTCACATCCCGCTGCTACAAATAGCCACTTGTTTCAATCAAACAACAGATATCATCAGGCAGCGACTTGACTATTCAAAAGTTCAATGAATAATGGATTTTTTATTTTATTAAAATACTATTAATATACTTTCTCCTCTCCTGATTTCATTCTTTACTTCTCCTACCTTATATACCTGTGTGTCTATGTGTATATGCATGTGTCTATGTATTTATTTTATGACCGTGTGTACTTAGTTCTATATCTTTCTATATTATTTGGTATACCCTCCCATGTTTATTCAATCCATTTGTATGTTTCTATGTGTGTATGCATCTATCTGTACTCTTGCCAAATTATTTGTATTCTTATGTATTTCTATATATATAATTTATGTAAATTATACATATTTATGTGTGAGTATATATATGTGTGTGTGCGTTGTTGTTTATTAGTATATGATTGTGTGCATATATTTGTGTATTTTTTGTATGTATGTGTATACATGGGATTATATATATATATATATATATATCTTTATATATATATATATATATATATGCTTATTTGTATGTCGGTTGGTTCTCTGTGAGTATATACATATGTATCTTATTATTTTTAATTTGGGTACTATCTACATGTGCGTCGCTATTTTTGAGTATTTCGTTGATTTAATTACTTCTTTTGCCTGAATATATTTATATATTTATAGGTAAGTGTACTTGTATCTGTGTTATTAGTAATCTGGTCTTGAATGTATTATTTTGTGATTTAATATGACTTTATATCTATACTTAAATAGCTTAAACTTCCAACTTAATAGTATAGTTACACCTTTACTTATGTGCATGTATATGTATATATATATATATATGTATATATATATGTGTGTGTGTATGTGTGTGCATATTTGGATATATATATTTGTGTGTGTATATATATATATTTGTATTGTATTCTTTTTATATACATAAATATTAGTAGTTTTTTATTTATAATTATTGGACCTATTTAATTTATTTAATCCCCTCTTATGACTAAATATGTTATATTAAAAAGATAATAAATATTAATTTTATTCTGTTTTTATTATTATTATTATTATTATTATTATTATTATTATTATTATTATTATTATTATTATAATTATCATTACTATTATGTTTATTGTTATTAATAATAATTTTAATATTGTTTTATCATTATTTTCTTCTTTTATTCATATATTTATCTAATAAAAACGCGAAAACTTTAAACTTATATCATTTAGCATAAAGGGCCTAATTAATGGTAGACGTATGTTTGAATTGCGTTGATTTTACTCGTGGATGTATGTAAGTGGATAAATATGCTAGCTGAATACATTCACTGCCTTTTTTGACACGTTCATTTCTGACGCTTGGACTGTATCTTCTGTTTGTATTTGTAATAATATGTTTCATTACTGAATTGTATAATTGTTCATAAATTGGTTGACACGCAGATCTTTTTCTTTTTCTTTTTCTTTTTCTTTTTCTATATACTGTCAAATTCTTACTTTCTCTCTTCCTCTATTTAACTAGATCTCATTATTCTTTCCTTTTCCTTCTAGTTCTTATTCTCTTTATTATAATCATTTATATCTTTTTTCTTTTCTTCTCCATATCATATATATATATATATATATATGTGTATGTATGTGTGTATATATATGTATATATATATATATATATATATTCTCTCTTCTTTTTCTCTCTATTTTGTTTTCTCTCTATTTTCTTTCTCTATTTCTGTCTCTATTCCTTTTTTCTCTTCTCAATCACTCTCTCCCCATTGTAATCTTTTAACTTTATTTAAATTGCCTCTCCCTTTTTACTTTTTTATTTAATTAAAGTCCTGTGTTTTAAGTTTTTTAACTCCAACTTCTTAAGAGTTCCTACCTAAAATAAAAATCCATTATTCATTGAACTTTTGAATAGTCAAGTCGCTGCCTGATGATATCTGTTGTTTGATTGAAACAAGTGGCTATTTGTAGCAGCGGGATGTGAGCATGTTTATATAACAATAAACAAGTATATATATATATATATATATATATATTATTTTTAAAAACAGTAATCTATGGACATGTGTGTTTCGGAGCCCTACTCCTCTTAAGCGTAGCTTGACTATTGGTAGGATTCGAACCTTGATGCGTGCGTGTGTATTTTTTATTACATTTTCACCCCAAACAAGGCACGTTGCAACTTTGATGTAGGGGGCTACTATCAGGGACATAGGCATCAGGGCTACTATGTAGGGAGTTTAGAAGTAAGATGTTTCTTCACATTACACTTTAACTTCTGCATGTCAGTACAGTTGGAGAAACAGGAAACCGGAAGAGAATTTCAAAGTCCTGCAGTTCTGGGGAAGAATCTCGTTGAGTAAAAGGCTTTCTTACATCTACGGATCTCAACTGTATAGGGGTGGGACTTCGCTGCTTGTCGGGTTTGTCGGGGGTATTTTCGTCGAGGGGGTACAAGGGCTTGTAGTTCGTCAGAACATCCACCATTAAAATACTTGCAAAACAGGCAGAGGAATGCGACATTTCGTCGGTGGGACAGGGGCTGCAGTTCAGATGACATTTTAGGACCTATTAGTTTGGCGACTCTCTTTTAGATCTTGTCCGGAAGCGAGAGACTAGTAGCAGATGCACCAGCCCAAATGTGACAGCAGTACTCAAACGGTATATATATATATATATATATATATATATATATATATATATATATATATATATATATATATATATATATATATAAAGTTGAACGTCTGTGTGTGTCTGGTCACGAATAAGTTCCTATATGGTTGACTATTATAGAAAACTGATCACATATAATGATAGAAGATGTATCGAGACACAGGAATGGGTATGTTTGATTTGGCATAATGATGATTCATTAAAATGTTGGGGTCTGCGTACGCGCCTAGTCCACAAAGTATGGAAATAAAAAATTTAAACATTAGAAAAAACGTTTACAAGTATTTTTTGCTATATTTATATAATATAATAATAATTTGATAAGTATGTTTTAACTGAAATAGGGATGGTATAAGAAAATTGTGGGGTCTGCGTTCGCGCCTGACCTCCATAGAATGGAAATTGGCACAAACATTAATAAATACTTTTCATATCTATCTGTGTAAGTATACTTCGATAATTATGTTTCAGTTTGAGGAAATATGGTATAATAAAATTGTGGGGTGTTCGTTCGCGCCTGGCCTCCAAAGAATGGAAATATGTCACAAAGTTTAACAACGTTTTTTAATATAGATCCACAGAATATTGTGATAAGTGTTTCACAGTAAACAGGTATGGTATAATAAATTATGGGGTTTATCTATTTTATTTTTACTTTCATCATATTTTGCTTTGGTTTTGATACCCCCAAATTCGAAGCTATCTCTTTACAACCCTTTCTTTTCATAACCTATTATACTTTCGTAAATCAGAGTCCATTTTCTGTAGGCTGTTTTTGAACCCAGTCAACGAAGGGTACTTTTGCTAATATATATATATATATATATATATATATATATATATATATATATATATATATATGCTCTGTGTGCCAAATGAAGACTTCAAGACAAGGTGCTGATGACAAAAAAAAGTGTATTTCGTTTTATGTTACAATTGTTTCAATGTCCAGTTCGACAATTTCAAGCATTATATCGTTTGAAAATTTGCAAAAACCAGCATTTCTTCAGACTTTATGAATAAACACACTTTGGAATTGTAGCATTTTTTGAATGGAAAGAAACAGGGGGGGGGTCCCTGACGGGAAAAACATGCCAGAAACATTTACCTCTGCGGTGGTTACGGAAAAGTCCATTTAAATGTTCATGCATCGCCTAATTTTCGGATACTTATTTAAGAACAGAATTATGTGAAGTTTCTACGGGGAGCCCTAAGCCATTTAAAATAAGAATTGTGTTAAATATATCATATTAGTTGGGTTCCTAAATTCCTTTATTTCCCGATGATTGATTTTTTGTAAAAAGAAATTTTTTAAAATTTGGTATCTATATTTATATTATGTAACAACCTTGTAAGGGTTAGTTTTAGTTTCGTATTAGTGGCAAGTAATGTTTATAGATTATCGTTTTGTTGGTACAAGGATATAAGACTATTTCAGGTTTAGAATTTGAATGAATATGAGAATAAAGTAAAATGGTGTATTAAATATATATAAACCTTGTAGGACATTTCGGGTGAAGTGTTCTAATCTATTTACTTTCTGAAAATTCATAGTTATTCTACTTGAAAATGTTTTTTGTCGTTGTGTGGGATGGTTACTGTCGAACTGGACATTGAAACAATTGTAACATAAAATTAAATACACTTTTTGTTGCAATCAACACCTTGTCTTGAAGTCTTGATTTTGCACACACAGTATATTAATGCTCAATTATGAAATGTGATAATTTTGTAGCTTAATCATTAAGTCAACCTTTTTTGGCTTAAAACCTATTGGTATATGAAAATTTACTGAATTATATGAACTCAGTATATTACATATAAGTCTATATATATATGTGTGTGTGTGTGTGTGTGCGTGTGTGTGTGTGTGTGTCCCTAAACCTCTGGTCTTTATAAAGGAGAGATTCAAACTTCTAGTATGATTTCACATGATCTGAATAACAGCAACGGGAGACTTTATTCTAAACTGTTTAGATTATTCTCGTTGCTTATCTATAAATTTGGTGAAATAAATATATATTAAGGATGTGAAATATAGAAATTATTTAACATATTTTTTTCATCAAATCTATAGATACGTATTTCGAATAATAAAAGGTTGGAATCAAGTCTCCTCTTTCTGTTATTTCAGATCATTTGAAATCATATTAGCACGTTTCAGTCTCCCCTCATAAAAGCCAGAGGCTTTGGGGGGAAATATCAGATATTTTGTAATTACAAATAATAAACGTTGGATATAAAACACAATGATTGACACATTTAATGTGTGACATAAAGGGCAACGTTAACACTTACTATTACATAAATAAAGCTAGAAGCTGTTCAAGGAACTTAGTTTGCAAAAATATAATGATTGATTTCTTATTTCTAAGAATTTTTAAAAAGTCTCAAAAATAAGTTCTGGGTGATGTAGGATTTCCTTGATGTTCCCCCTTATGGCAAATGTCACAATAAGATTATTAAATGAGTCTTCATTTGTTAAAATCTAATCAATAGTCGCTTAGATTTTTAACTTATAAAATTGCCAAAGAAAGGTGGTATATCTACGGATGAAGTGAACGTGTCTGTGTGTGTGTGTATGTGTACATTTTCCTACGCAATAACTCTGACAATTGTAAGTCTGCAGACTCGAAATTTGATATACAGGGTACTGAGATTTGGAAAAATCTTTGTGATCCGTTTTTGACCAGAAATTTGGCTGTTTAGGGGTCAAAGTTCAACGATTTGACCTTTGAGAACTCTACCAAACTCATCATGAACATTTAGATATAGATTCTTTGGACATGGATCTAAATTAATCACTTGATTTAAGCCACAAACAATAATTGTTGAGGGGTCATAATCGGGGTAAAAGATAAAAAAAATTGACCGCTTTTTTGTGCTCAAAGTACACCTCCAAACACCCCGGCAACGCCGGGCTGAAATGCTAGTATATATTTGTATATATATATATATATATATATATATATATATATATATATATATATATATATATATATAATTTATATAAAAAAAAGTTAAGTCTTATACTCCAGGCTCTAAGTCATGTCGCCTCTGTACAACCGATCTATAACTATAATTACTTCCCCTCAAAGTAACAATATAATAAATTCTAAAAATGAACTGATCTCTTTCTGTAAACATAATTCCAAATTTAATTATGGCAATTTTAAAATTACATAGTTATTACTTTTACCTTTTATATAGATATAAAATATTTTTTTATTTTTTATTTAACTTTTTCGTTTTTCGACATACTTCTTTATACCTTATAATTTAATAATCCTTTATTTTAATTCTTTATCTCATCTTTGCATGGCCGGTTTTTTTATCTGCATTTTCTGTTTTATTCTTTAAACTTTCCTATCTATCTAATATATCAATCTACCCACACTTTCATATCTTGTATCTATATTTATTTAAATTTTACTATATGAATTCACTTACTTTTTTTTTCCTGAAATTGCAGATACCGGCCATCTTTTCCCCTTAAATAATTTTTTTTTTATTCTTATTTTATTTTATTTTATATTATATATTATATTTTATATTTTATTTTTTATTATATGTTTTTATTTATTTATTCATTCTTTATTTTCTATTTATTTATTATATATTTATTTATTTATTTTTATTTCCCTTTTTTATTTTCCTTTTAGTGTCGTTTAACAACTCTTGCTGACATTTTTTTAAGTGATGACTTGTACATTTCAGTTTACCTATATTATTTTGCCCTATATATATTTTCGCGCCTTAACATTTCCTGTCTGGGTCGTTTTGACTTTTGTTTCCCTTTATTTTATATTTAACTTTATCATTTTTTTTTCTTCCCGGATCTTTTTTATTCATTGTTATGTCTCGGAAGTAGAGTGAAAAGCACATCTTATTTTTCTTTTATTAATATTTATTTCCTTGTACACATGTTTGTGAATTATTCCATGGATTTCTGCCTTTGAATTATTATGGACCATCGTCTTCCAATTACAGGATTTCCTTAGATTTTACTTGTACAAATGGAAATTCTTTTAACTTTCTTGAAGTTTTACATTTGGATTTTACCGTCACTGGATTTTTTATCTTCCACCAGACTATCCATTCATGTGTAATCACCTTTTTCTTTACCATATTCCCTCTGCTTAACTTATTTTGTTTTCAAGTAAGATCTTTGCCTTACTTGTTGTTTCATCAAATACTTCTGCATGCAAAATCCGATCCCGCATTTTGCTAATTCCTACCCTCTGATGAGAAAGAGAGTATTTCTTCGAAACTCCGCGGATTAAGGACTATCCATTTATATAGTCTTTCCTTTTCAGATTAAATATGTTTTTAACTCATTTCAAAGTGTTTTAACATATTTTATTAACTGTTTGCTGATATATATATATATATATATATATATATATATATATATATATATATATATATATCAGTAGCCAAATTCAATATTATATTAAAATTCTCATATCTCTGGTTCTATGGGATGAAACTACATTAACATTTGAGGGTTTTTTTTAATATTATAATGCTATTCTATTGTTAATATTTCATGACAATTAGTGAAAAAAAACTGCTTTTTCAAACAAATGAAAAAGGCCTAAATTTGCCAACATTTGTATATATAGTTTTATGGCAGGGCAACTTCAATTTTGCTACGTTCGGATGAATTTTTCTTTGGGATTTTTTTTTATTGTTTCCCCCGTGGCCTTACAAGGCCAGATAACTATGTGCATACACGTATATATATATATATATATATATATATATATATATATATATATATATATATTTAAATATATATAAATTTAAATATATATATATATATATATATATATATATATATATATATATGGTAAAAACAAGGATGAAAAGTGCTCAATACCTAAGTAGAGCTAAATATGTTTTTTTTTTATTTAAACCCCGAGTGTCTTGACTTAATTCATTGCAAATTGTTTCAATCGACAGGATAAAGTTTTTTCGCCTATATCATAAGGTGATTCAAGTTAAAATAAAAAGAAAGACAACGTTCTATAGGAAAATCGTAACGACTTAGGATATTTGTTGTATCTTAAATAGTATGTGACTAATCCCTTCCGTAGGCAATATATTTCCTAGCAACGTAAATATCATAACTATTATATTTTAAAAGATCGAACACATATATGTATATATATATATTTATATATATATATATATACATATATATATATATATATATATATTTATATATATATATACATATACATATATACATATATATATACGGTGCCCCATTTATTTGCATCCGTGTCAGTTGCTTTGTTATTTGCATCTGTGTCAGTTACAATAATTATTTATATTCGGTAAGAATTTTACTCTGTAATAGGACGGTTAAAAAATGGTTTGTATTGGACATGATCACTACCATGTTGTAGTCAGTCAATAAGTAGCCTCTTAGTATTTTATTCCACAGAAAAAACAGTATCGATTATTTAATCGTAGCTAAGGGCAAAAATGAAAAACTATAGGAAGATGTAATCGAATGTAATTTTAATCACGAACCAAAATATTTGATTAGTTATATTGATTATCGATCGGAAATCAGATCGATAACAACTTGTGCAAGATGAAATCAGTAAGGTGACGTCACTACTATTGTCGGATTTCGCCGTCTTTTTTCGTGAAAATAATCAAGTGACACTTTGGTGGACAATCACGGGAGGAAGAAAGAGATAAGAAAGAGAAAAAGAACGATTTAACGTAAAGCAATGAAAGAAAAGAAGAAATAAAAATCTTAAAACAAAGAAATAATTAGAAGGGCAGAGAAATGTTGCTTTACAGAGTGGAGCCATAAAACTGTTGACTTAGAAAAGACGGTATGATTCCATTTGTATATATAGTTCTATGGCAGGGCAACTTCAATTTTGCTACTTTCGGATGAATTTTTCTTTGGGGTTTTTTTTTATTGTTTCCCCCGTGGCCTTTTTTTATTGTTTCCCCCCAGAAGCATGATGGAGTTTAATTCATAAATTATTTCTTTAGCTCATGTAGACATATTTTGAAGGTAGGTTATGTTGATAAATGCAATAGTCCAAAGAGAATTGATATCCAGTAATTAAAAAAATCTATCAAATTTTTTTTATCTCGGGCAACTTTTACTAGAACAAATGATCCGGGTACGAGAGGGGTGCAATAAGTAATGCCCCTGACCAACTTCCCATAGAAGTAGAGCAACGAACATTGGCACAGTTATTAGTCTTTCTCTACATAGGAACCACCCAGAGTTATGCATTTCTCCCATCGTTTGATGCAGCTCTGGAAACCGTTTTTGTAGACCACCCCATAATGGCTGGGAAGAGGTGAAAGAGGATGCAAGGTCAGGAGAGTAGGGAGGATGGGGAAGGATTTCATAACCACACGCTCGTGCTTCTGATCTGGAAACATGCGAATTGTGGACCGGAGCGTTGTCCTGCAGGAGGAGGGTACCTTTGCTAGTCTTGCCCCGCCTCTTGATTTTGATAGCTTCCCTTAATTTCCTCAAAAGGGAAGCATAATAGGCTGCTGTAATTGTGGTACCCTTTGCCAGGACATCTGTCATCACTAGTTCGTCCTGGTCCCAGAAGACTGTGAGCATGACCTTGCCAGCGGAGGGCTGCACCCTTGCCTTCTTTGGAGGTGGTCAGTCCAGGTGCTTCCACTCCATTGACTGGGTTTGGTCTCTGGATCATAGTGATGGACCCAGGTTTCATCCTGTGTAGTCAGTCTTTTGAAAAACATTGACTCATCTTCTTGGCACATCTCCAAATTCATCCTCGAGCACTCGATGCGTTCTCGCTTCAGGAATGGTGTGAGCAACCTGGGAATCCATCTGGCAGACACCTTATACATATGCAAATGGTCATGAATGATAGTTTCCACAGACCCTGTAGTAATTTTGACATCTTGGGCTATTTGGCGAATAGTAATGAGCCGATCTTCCAAAATGGCAGCCTCAACTTGACAGACAGATGCCTCATCAATGGCAGAAGGGGAGGGCGACTAGGTCTGGGAGCTGTTTCCACAGACTTCCGGCCATGTTTGAATTCACGATGCCAGCGTTTTACAAGGTCATATGATGGAGCATTATCACCGTAAGTTTCTTTCATTTCATCAAAAGTCTTCTGTGGTGTGCGTCCTTTCAAATACAAAAACCGGATCACTGCTCGACATTCAACAGGCTCCATTTCACACCTGACTCAGTTCAAACACCTGTAAAACAGAAACCAGAATTAGTTCAGAGCTGTAATTTGCCATCATAACCCGTAAAGATATAAATCATCTCACATCCAAAATTTCAGCTAGATCAGACAAGTGGAAGTGGGTCAGGTGTATTACTTATTGAACGCCTGTGGAACTCTCTACCGCTTGCCTGTTTCCCACCTGACTTCAACTTGGATGGCTTCAAGTTCAACATAAACAAATACCTGATGAACCACCCCCTTAAGTAATGACTACCAAATCTCCAATCCTAACGAATTCTACAACACTATCCCATTGATTACTGCACACGCAATAACCATTATCCCCGAGTGGCTTCTGGACTTCGATAAGTGGTGATCTCCATGTAAAAAAAGATTTATAGATAGATAGATTGATAGATAGATGCTTCCACCCGGCTATTATCTAACATTTGATCTTGCATAAGATAAATGTGCTTGTCAAAGGGAAAGGAAAAAAGATAACATCAATTACTTTTCCAAATTAAAGGCCATGAAACCGCTATCTTCAGTCAGCTTGATGTAGCGCCATAAAGGTTAGAGAAAATGTAATGGAAGAAATTAAGAACGAATAAATACTAAAATTAATTAAAAATTTAAGAAAATACAAGTTAACCAAAGAAAGAACGAAATTTTGCTAGTAAGAAGATATAAAAGAAAGATTATAATTGAAGACGAAATAAAAATGAAAAGAATAAGAAAAAGGCAATGAAAAAGGAAAGTAAAAAAACAAAAGGTGAGAAGCAAACGAGAAAGAGACAAAAAGAAAATTCTAAGAAAAGGAAAAAGAAAATGAAAGAAAAAATACAATAAATGAAAGAACAAAAAAAATGAGATTATAGTTTTAAAGTAAAACAGAAAAAAAGAAAGAAAAAAGGGAAAAGGATAAACGAAAGAAAGTGGGAAGGAGAAACACAAAAGAGAGAAGGAAAGTTGAAAGAAAAATGAAAGGAAAGACAAAGGGAGGAGAGACTGTAAAAACGAATGAACCAAAGAAAGAAAAAGAGAGAAAAATGGAGTAAATGGAAACGCCAGAATAAAAAAGAAAAAAAAAAGAAAAATAAGACACAAAAAAATTAGTAAAAATAGAGCAGGAAAAACAACGCAAAACGAAATTTAAAATGGAAGAAGTTGCAAAAAGACAGGATGAAAGCGAAAAGATGCAAGAAACTAAGGGGCAAAAAGAAAAGAGAGAAAAAATAAGACAATAAAAATAACGAGTAAGGAGTGAAGAACTGGATAATGGGCGAATGAATGAAAATAAAAATACGAGAGGAAAATGAAAGAAATGGAAAAGAGAAAAGAAAGAAAAAAATAAAAAAGAAAAGGAAAAAGAGGAGGCATAAAGAAAAAAAATAGAATTAAAAATGGAAAAATTCGAAAACAACAGAAACAAAACCAAAAAAGTTATTGTTGCATATAATCCTCCTGCCGAATAACCTGAGCAATAAAATTATTATTATAATCGTGTACCGAATTAGATTTGTTTTTACGAGAAAAATACTATTCACGAAGAAATACGATTAAATGACGTTTTAGGTATTTAACTTGGCTAAATTCTATAAACTATCACAAAAAATGACTTTTAGATACATAAAAACAAATATGTTTTCAGAAAAAAGAATTGTGTGTTAATAATAATTCCTAGATACGTGATACAGATGTCAGCTGGTAGAATTATTTGTGGACATGTAAATGACGTAATCACAAAGAAATAGTTTAATATATACACAGATGTTTGCTAATAGTAGGAAACTCGATCGAGGAAAAATGGTGGGATCTTTCTATCGATCCGGTAGATATCTCACTGCTGATGCGCTCCTCTATCTAGCTGCTAGAAAGGACTTATTCTACCTTGATAGAGTTCAAAATAGACTTTGTAACCTCGTAGGAGATGTCCTTTTTTCTTCCCTGCAACCTCTTTCTCACAGAAGAGATCTGGCGATTTTGTCTCTGCATTATCCATTTTTTCATGACAAGTGTTTTGCATGGTGCTGAACTCAAATTTAAATATGTTAAGACCTTGGAGACTTTTGCGGCTTAATGAGAGGGGGGCAATGATGGACTTGGTTATTTTTATTTATTTATTGCATGGTGCAAAACTCAAATTTACATATGTTAAGGCCTAAAACTGCCCCATTTGTTCATTTTCACCTGGATTTGACGTCCCTTGAGGATTTTTGGAGCGAAATGGGGGGGGAGCAAATGCTGAACTTAGTCACTTTTTTATGCTTCGTTCAAAGCTTATTTCTTAGAACTGCACGCCTGTGGAATTGTCTTCCGTTTTCCTGCTTTCCGGCTGACTACAATATGGTTGTGTTCAAGTCTAACGACAATAAGTTCTTGATGAGCCGTTCTATATAAGTTATCAAATTTACCAAATTTTCATTACTAATGATTACTATATTGTCCAATTTCTACTGTACACTCTTTAACCCTTATCCTTGAGTGGCCTCTTGGTCTTGATAATGTGGTGATGCTTGTGAAAAAAAAAGGAAGTCAGACGAGAAAGAGGAGAGAAGATACTGTTGAAATCCGTGAAGTCAAGATGAAAATGTGAAGTCAAACCGTTGTAATCTCCGAAATCTTGAAAAGGTCTGTGAATAAATGTTACATAAAATATAACTTGTGTGGTGTCATCTTTCCAGGAGACAAGTATGTGAATTCGTTCCGGTTGTTAATGTCATATCAAATATTTATCGAACTATTAAATGTTTACAGACTTTGTTTATTATAACCCAAAACAATAAATTTTAAGAGGTCATAATAGGGGTCAAAATTTAAAAACAATTGACCTCTGCGGTCTCTACAAAATTACTCAGACAATTTCTGGTCTAAATATTTGAAATTTTACATAAAGGGTATTCCGAGATAGGGCAAGCTTTTTCATCAGTTTGGGTCGAAAATTTTTAGTTTCCAATATATAAATGTATGTATGTATGTCTGTTTGCATGTCTGCCTTAAACTTTCAATAGAGGCGACGGATTTTACCAAGATCGGTATCGTTTCAAAGTTCGTCCTTTCATCCGACAAATATCGAAAGATTGGCTAAAAACATTAATATCTTCCCCTTCAACTAGGCACTTTTCTATAGAGGGGGGAGTCACTTTTTTCGCCAATATTTTTTTAAGTTATCCTCTCCTTTAGATTGTCTAGCTTTAATTTTAAAGAATGCTGCTTCCGGTTGGACGGTGGTCGTAACAGCATAAACGTTAGGTTTTACCCCGTTCTTTTCCTCCTTTGCAGTACGGGTTCGAGCCTGCCTTCCTACTACCACTTTTTTTTTTTTTTGCTCAACATACACATCCAAACACCCGGGCAACGCCGGAGCCAATGCTATTATATTATTATACTGTTGCTATTATATACATTTCTTTTCCTTCTTCACCAGTTAAAATTTGTCTAATTCTCCATCAATGGAACATTGTGTCCTCTCGTTGTTTGGAGCAGGTGCAAGTATTTGTTCTCCCCTCCTAATAACATGCCGATATGTCCACCTCGTTGTTTCAGTCAAGCTCACATTGTTCATCTATCAATACTTTGACACCCTCCTATCGATGTTGGTTGGTTATTTTTGTTTTACGGCATATCAACCCTTTTCAGGTTATTTAATGCACAATCCAGTGATTTTAAAGAAAACTTTTTTAATAGAATATATTTGTTTTGTTTTTTTTCAAGTCAGTTTCTATTTAACCCATAGTTAGGACGCTAACAGGTACTACTACTCTGGGTCAGAGTGGACCTGGGAGCAATGGCAATTAAAGGGTTGTCCCTCCCTCCCCTGCTATCGAACAATAAAAAGAAAAACAAAATAAAAAGTGACGGGAAAGAAAGAAACGAGAAAAAAAAACGAAACTTTGAAAAGAAAAAGAAATAAATAAAAACTGAAAAAAAATAAGCAACGTTAAAAATATTCTGTATTACAATGATGATCTGAACAGAATAAATAAACAGTTTTTGAATAAATAATTTCTTAATAAGATTAAAGTCGGTTAACGCAATTAAAATACAAAATAACAATTCGATATCAGAGACAAAAGCCGAAATAACTGAACAAAATGGAAGCAAATCTCTGACATTAAGCGCCTGCCTTCCTGGTTCAAAATAAAAATGGCTGATTTTTTATCAACACCACGAAAAGCAAAATGGCGGAATTTTAATTAGACTCTGAACGAAGGTGTTGTTTTATTTGCGTCGTCGACGATTTGTTTACAATTAACGCGTGACTTGATGAGACTTTTTTCGTTTCATACTCCGATCTCTCGGTTTTGGCGATTTCAACGCTGTACAATAATTGTAGATTTTGTCTCAGTTCATTCTTTTCGCATCTCTTTTTAAATCCTTTTCGTGTCATTTTAACTCACTTTACTGTCATTATTATATTTCTATTATTTTCGGTCCCAGTGTTAGAATTCCTAAAATAAAATATTTGATTTCTTTTTTTTCGCTTTTCCAAACAAGCAATTGTTTGATACAGCTGCAGTTATTTCTCGGTCATAATGGATTTTATTATAATTATCATTTTAAATAAAGTAAAACAATATCAAACATATGTGTTTCATAAATTCAAAAGACTAATATATATATATATATATATATATATATATATATATATATATATATATATATATATAGTAATTTATAAAATATATATGGCGATTAAGCTACACTGAATATTCGGCGTTTCATCCACTCTAGGACTCTTCAGGCTTATGCGCTAATTCTGTTGTTGTTTATCGTTTTTATATGCTCCTCTTCTATTGATATTTTCGTTAGCCAATCAGTTTTCTAGTATCCACCGCGCTCCTTCCTATCAGCCAATGGGCATGCATTTTATCGGACAAAGGATCTGTTTTAATCGCCATATATATTTTATAAATTACTAACTAGCTCTACCTACGTATTGAGCACTTTTGAAGTAAATACTTAAAGTTTACGCATAAATCTACACTTTCGTATATTAATTTTATGTGATTAAATTAAGTAGTTATATATATATATATATATATATATATATATATATATATATATATATATATATATATATATTAGAATAACAATTATCAAATACCTACAGACATTAGTGTTTTCATCTTTTCGGGAATCATCAGTGCAGGTGACACAATTTCTACCGGTCGGGAGATTTGAACCCGGCTACGAAGCTATCTCTGACACCATTAGCAAAGAACAACCCTCACAGCCAATCTCAACCCTATAGATGTACATAGCCTGACTGACCCGACAAACAGCAGATTACTACCACTTAACTGTTGATTTTCCTAAATGCTGAAATGCCATCTCCTCTAAAAGCTTCTTTTCTTCGTACTGCTAGATTTTGCAATTCCCTCTCTGTTTCTTGCTTCATTTACTGTAATAAGCTGCCAAAAGTTTAATCTAATGTGAATATACATCTCGCTACTAAACTCCCACATCCCCTGTTGGATACTATCCGAAATAATAGGCACTTAAGTCCCAAGTGGCAAGATGTTTTGTTTGGTGTACAACAGAGAAAACGAAATACGTCCTCGACATATTTTGACAGAATTTTCATCATTATACGGGTGTATATGCCGTCTAGTTTTCTTTCCAATCTTTTGATGGGCGTTCAGGTTGTTGCACCGTAAACAAGCACAGGCTCTACCACTGCCGTGAAGAACTGCCTTTTAACAGTATTAAATATATATTGGCAAAATCATCCCACGAAGCAGCAACTTTATGGCAACCTACCTGCCATATCTAATAACATCAGAGAAAGACGCCTACGATTTGCCGGTCATTGTCTGATGACCAAGCATGAATTGGTGAGTGATGTATTGCTATGGACTCCACGACACGGACGCGCAAGCAAAGGACGACATAGATCAACGTACATCCAGCAAATAGCACACAACGCCAACTGTGAACCTGAAGATCTGAGGCAGCTGATGGAAGACAGGAAACTCTGGAGGGGAAGAGTCACGTTGATCCGGGTAAGGAGCACGTCCTGATAATGATTTCATCATTGTGCGTAGAGAATGTCCTAATATATGTGAGATTGAAGTATGATCCTACGTAATCTTTGAAGGTGACCACTCTCAGGTCGTTGCCTTCCATCATTCGTTTGGAGTAAGTTTATTTGTTTGTGCCTTAGTCTCCCATAGCGTGGATGCTGAGGATTTTTAAAAAGCTAATGTGCTAGTCTTCTTTTCTTTTCTTTTTTTTTTACTCATGTTCACCCCTTACAAAGCATATCGCCACTTGAACGTAAAGGGCTACTATTTGGGGCCATGTCTAGGAACGATTAAGAAGATATTTGTTTATGTTACATTTAAACTTCGTATATAAGTACAGCCAGGGAAGCAGGCAGCAGGAAGGGAATTCCAAAGTCTAGCGGTTCGAGGGAAGAAACTATTAGCATAGAAAGCTTTCTGACATTTAGGTACAACAACAGTGAAGGGGTGAGATCTTATTGCTGAGCGGGTTTGTCGGGGGTATGTACGTCGACGGGGTACAAGTGAAACAAGTTCATCAGAACACATTCCATTAAAATATTTGTAAAACAGACACAGTGACTTCCAGACTATAGTGGAATGGGGGCATAAATGAATGGCAACATTTAATGCTAGTAAAACTTTAACAATTACAAGACGCCTCTCTTACCCCCTATATCCATGACAAATAACACCCTACATGAGAATTCTACCTTCAAACTCTCCAGCCAAACATTTGCGGGCAATATGAACCAGAATAAATACATAGAAGGCATTGCAAAGCTGCTGCAAAGAAGGTGGATTCCCTCTTTCGAGCTAGAAGACTACTCACGCCTGAGAGTATCTTTTACCTTTACAAAGCCACCATTCTCCCATGCATGGAGTATTGTTGCCAGATCTGGGCTAATGCATCTACCACTAGTCTCTCCCTCTTGGATAAAGTCCAAAAAAGAGTTAGCAATCTAATTGGCCCCACTTTTACAACTAAGCTCCAGCTTCTGTCTCATCGTCTTTTAGTGATGCTGGCTTTTCAACCCAGCCTTCCGATCTTGTGTCACATTTTCTTGCAGCTGGGTGGAAGTAAATTCGCTTGGTTTCGTCTCGTACCGGTGGAGACATGCCAGTTGAGATCCCAATCACGACAATCAGTCCGACAGAAACTTGGTCGTGGAGGCTGAGATATTTCGTTCTGGGTAATTCTCAGGAGATTCATCCTCCTAGGCTTTGCCTTGCGTCTTTCAGGTGGAGCATGATGCTGGGAAATTCTGATGGGGCTTATCAGGGAATTTAAAAAAACAGAGTGTTCTCCTTTAGGGGCGCTGGGTTGACTTTTCCCCGTTCCAACCTTGTGTGACATCTTGCGATTGAAAGGAAGTTGATATGCATAGTAGTGTTTGCAGTCATTATCAGAATTGTTTTCGACGTCGATTTGAATTTAAACAGAGGATAGCAGTTTTCTTAATTATGATAAGGCAGCCCTACTAATGAATACCGTCGGAACAGTGCAGACATTTTTTAGGGACAGAGTACTCATCCTCTAGGGTGCTGGCTCTTAAATCACACTTTCTGATCCTTGTGTCACGTTTTTCCGTCGTGAGATGAATACCTACACGGGTCAATGGTTGTTTATAGACATGTCGGATGCTGGCAGGTGTGAGAGCTTGTCTAGCTCAGTAGAGGGGCTCGTTTTCTTTGCTGCAAATTTAGAAATATCTTTTTACGCAATGGACACTTGGCGCAGTGGATAAAGTACTCGCGTGCATTCAGATGTAATCGTTACACTCTCCTGAATGTTGAAGATTCACTCAACAGTGTAGACGGCACTGAAAATACAATTGCGAATTACTTAGAACTTCTATCCAGTCATGGCTGACGGAACGAGATCATGCTTCTGCCGTGAATTAAATAAATGTTTCTGCTAACAATTCCGTTAAGTTGCCCTGAAGATACACCTGAAGCAGATCAGAGCTGGCATCCACCGAAGCGTTGTGAAAAGAACACCTAAGCTGAGAATTGGTCTGACGAAGCCAAATAATATAGATATATTGAAGCACTGCGAACGTTGGCCTCTCAGGATATGGTTTTAAATTATTTCAGGAATATAATGATAAAGTAGATAGATTGGTAATATCTTTTCAAATAGAATCGAACGCCTATAAAGAGATAAAGTGAACCGACCCACCCATTAGCACATACTAGGTTCCGTCTTCGATTTTAAACTTTGTCTATGAAAGGCAAAGTTCTCAAAGCGGCCCTGCATCATCATTATAGCCAAAATGGGTAAACTATTAATGGGCAGTTTTGTGCCGACGGACATGACGGTCACTTTTGCGCCTAGCTGGACATTTTTCTTCTAATCGTTTATCGATTGCGATTGGGAAAAGAAGATCGAAGAAATATTTCCAAATTATTTCGGCTGCTTGACTCATAGGAACATTTCGCTTTCATCGTTTCAGATTGGCGTTTTAAAACGACATGAAACGCGCATAAAAATAATCACTGTTCGTCATCGCCGGCGGCACAATCAAATAGAAATGAAAAAAATAAATAACCAATGAAACGAAAACGGCCACGTTTAACATACGGCCATTCAATGTGTGTTATGTCAAAGTAAAGCAGGACGGAACAACCAACATTTAATTTCAAATACAAACGTTGCCTATCAACAAACATTCTATTATATAGCTAAGCGTGACAGACAGGCGAAAGTCAAGCAAACATATCAAGAAACTATTTCATGGCCGATTTAGATTGAACTGGCGAAAAAACCGCTTTATTATCAGAATCCCTGGACTTGGAATTTACTTCCAAGGAAGGTAAGAAATACGCCAACGGTGCAGCGGTTCACGTGCTGGGTTACTGCATCCTCTTCTGTAAATGTTTCTACCAACCTTTTCTTTACTTGGAAACTGAAGGATGTTTGTCTGCCAAATTCATTGAATATATATATATATATATATATATATATATAGAGAGAGAGAGAGAGAGAGAGAGAGAGAGAGAGAAAGGGAGAGGAAAAAGAGAATAAAGAATATTCATTATTTAATTATAACATTGCTACACATATTTGTGAGGCCCACCGTTTCTAATCTGTTATACCTTATATAGACTAATTTGAGGGTGTTAATTTCGAAAATCATAATATTGTTTTTCATCAGGTAAAGTTGTTGAAATATTTGTTATGTTTACCTTTTTCTACCTTAAATTAAGTATCTGCATTTTTGTTTTGAACCAATTATCTCCCTTTAAGTTACTCTTTAGTAAAAAGTAACTTTCTTCCTAATTTTTTTCTTTATTTCCTTTTCAAGTGCTGGCGACACCGCGCGCCTCTTTCCTTTTTATACGCTCCAATCCGCGGCATCAACAGTATGTTTTACTTATTTCTACTTCTGGACAATGTGTTTTTCTTTTTTTACCTTTTCATGCTACGTGACATTTTATATGCCATTTCTTTAGGAACTCATTCAGTGTTTCGAGTTCTCCTTTATTTTTCTACCCATTTTATTATACATAAGAGTCACCATCTTGTTTATTTTAGTGTTTTACTTTGTCATACCCGTCATTTTTTTCTCTTTAAATAAATATACCTATGAATAATGTACTAGTTTCTGAGTAATTTTTAGAATATTTTACCTGACAGTGAAGTGCAGGGGCTTGCTACGACAGTACATTAGGCGCGTTTCTATATATATATATATATATATATATATATATATATATATATATATATATATATATATATATATATATATATATATTCTAGCTTCATAATTGAGCTCGTATTTGCTCCCAGTTGATACTATATGGCTGACTGGGATACCTTCCGTACATTTAAATCTGACCTACCTCTGCGTCCCAAGTTTTAAAAGGATGTGTCCTTTATATTTTTAGACCTGGTCGAATGGTTAATTGTAGGCATAGACCGATTCATACCATCCACAAAATTCCAGCAAACACCTAACAGCCAAAAAAAAAAGATTGATCTGTACGCAGTGAACTGAATCTTGTCCCTCTCAATGTTTTTCTTTTTTCTTTTATAGAGCGTTCCAAGATGGTGTTTCTATATATATATATATATATATATATATATATATATATATATATATATATATATATATATATTCTAGCTTCATAATTACAGTTGTAGGTCCTTATTGTGATGTATGTTAATTAATTATTACATCACAAACTTTAAAGTAAAAGTCAAATTGACTATACAATGAGTTATGTAGTTTATAAGAAGTGGATATACAGTAATAAATAAGCCTAACCGATTGTGGCATATTTTTATTAATTTTTGGCCAAAGTAAGGTTTATTCTCTTAATGTTTCGAACTCATTTTAAAGTCACTTAGGAAATTATTAAGCTGCATTATTTTACTTTCGTTGAAGATTTTTGGAGAAGAAATTAAGGATAGTTACATTATCTCTTAGGCGACGTTATTTAAACAATTCCAATTGGTTTTGCTATATTTGCGTGGTATATACATTATTATCCAACAGAAAAAGGGATCTGTGAATTTGTGAAGTGTGTTTATCTTGCATACTTCAAAGTAATGCTGGGTCATCCAGATAAGACATGGACACCCCATATTGTATGCAAGCAACCTGTTGAGAATCTTCGACAGTAGACAAGAAACTCTGTCTGTTTTGGTATTCCAATGGTATGGGTCAAAAAAAAGGAAATCAACAAAACAGGAATTCTTTGTTTTATCCAAAACCTCAAGCCTGCAATTAGGCTAATTCCACATTGCAATGGAATTCATGTTTCAGTGTTTAAAGACTCGTCCGAATTAGAATTCTCTGGTTCTGAGGATGATTAAGTCTTTGTTTTGTCCGCTGACAATAGTAAAGCCACTGTTTCAGATGTCGTTTTTTTTCTTACTTCACTACCACAGCTTTTTTCTCAAGAAAACTTCATAATCTGACTAGAGATATCAACTTTTCCAAAAATCCTTCTGAATCTTTAGGTTAAAGACTCAAAAAAATCTGCTTTAGCCTGAAACTCACATAACCTTCTATTAAACCCTAAATTGAATTTTTGCCATATTTCACTCGGAAAAACGACATAGAATATTGCAACGACGTTTCCAGCCTGCTGCGGCAGCTTGGTGATGAACAGTATTTTTCTCATAATTGGTGCCTTTTTTAGACAGTCCCGAAAGGAGTTTTAAATGCATTCTTATTCACAATGGCAATTTATTTGGACAAATTCCTTTCATCATCCAATGTCCCCTAAAAAAATATGATGAAATCAAATTTGTTCTGGAAAAGATTTCATAGAAACAGCCTCAATGGATCATATGTGTCAAGTTTCTCCTCAGGCTATAAAGTGGCTACACTAAATTTCCATTTATTCTCGTGTTTGTGGGATAGCAGAGCAAGAACAGAGCACTGAATAAAAAAAAGATTGATCTGTACGCAGTGAACTGAATCTTGTCCCTCTCAATGTTTTTACTTTTTCTTTTATAGAGCGTTCCAAGATGGTGTTTCATCCTCTTCGCATGAGACTTGACATTATGAAACAGATGGTGAAGGCTCTTGAGACAGATGACAACAGTTTCAAATATATTTACATGAAATTTCCAGGCATAACCACAGAGTAATTAAAAGCTGGAGTTTTTTATGAGCCCCTGATTCAAAATTTAATGTAATTTTATGAATTCTGCAATATTGAGTACCTGGATGGCGTTTACTAATAGAGTAAAATTCTTCTTGGGAAAAATATAGGCGCCCAACTACTTTGAGCTTGAAACATTACTCATGAGTCTGTATCAACCGGGTGCAAATATGAGCAGCAAGTTACATTTTTTTGCACAGCCATCTTGCCTGTTTTCCATAAAATCTAAGTGATACGAGCGACAAGCGAGGGGAGCGCTTTTATCAAGACATCAGCAACATGGAAGTTTGCTATCAAGGTAGTTGGGATGCCACCATGGTTACATAATACTATTGGTCTATCAAACGCGATAATGCCGGGGCCCTCCATTCCAGAAACTAGTATAACGACAATCTATAAATGGTTATGGCCATTTTTAGCATTATTATAACAATCAGTGAATATATTATGCCCTTAACTCATCATATTTGCTTCACTGACTGATATAATAATTAAGTGATTGATTTTGTGCTACGAAACAGATACTGCCAAGAATTGTAAATGCCAACTGAATTAAAGAATAAATTAAAAGATGATCAACATCATGAACTTTGAAATATAGACTTTTGTAATTTATTCACGATATTGTTCTTTAATTACACTGAGCTCGTATTTGCTCCCATTTGATACTATATGGCTGACTGGGATACCTTCCGTACATTTTAATATGACCTACCTCTGCGTCCCAAGTTTTAAAAGGATGTGTCCTTTATATTATCAGACCTGGTCGAATGGTTAATTGTAGGCATAGACCGATTCATACCATCCACAAAATTCCAGCAAACACCTAACAGCCAACCTTGGTTCTCCCCAGAATGTGTTGCTACCATCGCGCACAGGAATTACTTTTTCCATAGTTACCAACGGAATAGATGTACTGAGACCCTTTCAGGACTGCCAGCAACCACTGTAAAAGAGTAATAAAAAGGCAAGAGAGCTATATGCTCAGTCCGTTAAATTCAAAGTAGCTGAGCAGTGGCTTGGTTCCCACCAATTTTGGTAAATATCAAACAGGATCCTGAACAGAAGCGTGCGTTCTATCCCAATCATCATCAATGGACCTGAGGTCATCTCCTCAGCATCAGACAAGGCCAAACTATTTGCAAGAAATGTGCAGCTAATTCTACCCTATGCGACGAAAGCCATCAACCCCCCGTATTTCCTCCTATAACCGACAACACGGTATGCAATATACAAATATATGTGTGTGAGGTCACCAAGCTAATCAAGAACCTTGATTCCAGTAAAGCAACTGGCCCTGACGGCATTCCAATTATAGTGTTGAAAAAGCTTCAACCAGAACTTTCCCCATATACTTGCAAAACTGTTTAAGCGTTGTCTTAAGGAGAAGTGTTTCCGAACACCCTGGAAAACCTCATCAGTATGTCCTGTATTAAATAATTTAGGTGATAGGTCATCTCCGTCTCCGTACAGACCAATAAGTCTCCTGTGTGTCATGAGTAAGTTGCTGCAATCCATATTAAATAAAGAAGTAGTCAACCACCTCAGCAGAAATAACCTTCTAAGTGACATGTAATATGGTTTTCGTTCTGCTAGTTCTACAGCAGATGTGCTAACGGTTGTATCTCATACGATTAGTGAATCTCTCAACAAAGGCTTTCTTTCTAGGGCAATAGCTCTTGACATACCAAAGGCCTTCGATAAGATGTGGCATTGAAGCCTACTTCACAAGATTTCCAGCTACGGTATAACTGGAAATGCTTTCTCTATTATTAAATTATTTCTCTCTGATAAGCTCATAAGAGTAGTGATTGATGGGCAGAAATCAGAGGGCCTCGGTATTAATGCTGGATTCCCCCAGGGGTACATCCTCGGCCCAACTCTCTTCCTGATTTACATCAATGATCTCACCAAACCCATGCTTAAATCATTCGTTGACATCTATGCTGATGACACGACCATCCATGGCAAGACATCAAAGGCCGTAAATAACAAAGTTCTCTCTGATTCTCTCTCTCCTCTGATCTTGAGCGCACGGTACACAGGGGGAAGAGGCGGCTGGTTACTTTTACTGCATCTAAAACCAAGCTCCTATCTTTACATCATCAACGATCTGATCGCCATCTGGCATCAATTGAAATGGATGGCTTTCGACCAGGGGAGACTTCATGTTTTGATAAGCTTCTGGGCTTGACCTTTATTCCTGACCTGAAATGGAACATGTACATCAAGTCTGTTGCCACGGTCGCTGGAAAAATGGTAGGAGTACAAAATAGACTTCGTGGCTTAGTGAGGGGTGCTCTTTCCTCTTCCCTTCAACCTCTCTCCCACAGAAAAGACGTTGCGAGCCTGTCTTTGTTTTAACGTTACTACCCCCTCGCCAATCTTTCACGAGAAACACCCTTCTAGCTGAAACTACTGTCAAAAATGTTCCCCACTCTTTAACTGTGCTAAAATCAAAACATAGATTCCATGAACAAAGCTTCTTTCTTAGAAGTGCACGCCAGTAGAACTCTCTTCCGTCTGCCTGTTTCCCACCTGACTACAACTTGGATGTCTTCAAATCCCATATAAACAAATTCTTGATGAACCGCCCCCCTTAAGTAAGACACTTTATCAAATCTCCAATACTTATGATTACTGCGATACTATCGCACTGATTACTGTACTCTCAATAACCCTTATCCCTGAGTGTTTCCCGGGCTTTGATAAGTTGTGACTTCCTTGTAAAAAAAAATATATATACAAATATATTTAATTATGTATACACACAACCCCAAACTATATATAACGTCGTTTTGAAACCTCTATACATGACAATAGTTCTATTTCTAACAGATTATAGATAACTTTATTTCAAATTTAATCAGGACACACTAACCTACGCTCTATTTTTAATTTTAAATCTTAACGATCGATACAAAACGCTATTAAACACTTTGATCACGATAAACCAAAGATTATTTTATTTCAAACATCCAGAAGAATTGAGACTTTCCATGCTTGAGGGAGCTTTTATTCATGGTGCGCCGACGTCAGGACAATAACAACTCGAGGACACAGTCAAGGGATGCGAAAAAGATATAAAAGATCATTTCTGTTTCGTTTTTATAACCCCCCTCTCAAAAGGGATGATGAGCCGCAACAGTAAACATTGGCGCAATATACGCAGACCTCCCTTTACTCCCACCTAAAATTATGTTATCGTTAAGCGGGACAGAAGAATTCAATTTCAAACATAAGCTTGACATACTAACGAACGTGCCATTTCTTACATAAGCGTAACATAGAGCTGATAATTCAAATTGTTCTGCTTAACATTCGCAAGCAACATGAGTTGGAACAAATGCATTGAGAACATTGGCAATGCCGTTACAAAAAAGATGTGCTAGAAAATTAATCATCACTCCAAATTACTCCCATTAAAGTTTGAGTGAATTTTTAAGTCAAGGACAAAGGCCAATATTAATGGCATAAATTGACGCGAGACATCACTAGCTACAATATGCGCCAAATAGCGAATCATTACGACGAAAGTTATCGTCAAATGTGTGACGTATCTTTAATGACATTCATTTTTCGTTTATGTAACCTAAAGAGTCACCACTTATCAAGGCCCAAAAGGTACTTGAGGATCAGTGTTTATAATGTCTAATAGTGGTGAAAGTTTGTCGGAATTATTATAAAACGATGGTTCAACAAAAATTTGTTTATATTTGACTTGAAAACGGCAATGTTATAGTTAGAAAATAGTCTCGCGCTATTTCTTACCACAAAAGTGTAGTTCGAGGAAAGTAACTTTGCTCGTGGACAATTCGCTTAGTTTTAAGCAGAGAAATGCCAAAAAGGAAATGACTTGACAGTGTTTGTAGAGAGACAGGTTTTATTGTGGGCTTTTTACAGGAAATATGATAGATTGAAGCTAAGTCGAGAACTTGTCATGAAAAAGAATCATAAATTAGATAAAAACTAGTCAGAGAAGGGCAGAAGGTGGGGTAGGGGACATTGTTCACTAGATTACGAAGTCAGCTTTACAGTCCTTAAGTTAGACAATCGCCGATATTTTTTCAAAGTTTAGTGAGAATTCGTCAAGCGCTGAATACGTTAAGCTACAAAAAGGCATTTTTAATCGACCGAAAACATAATCTATCTAGCGGAGACAATTATATTTTAAACGTATTCGATACGTATGACAAAAATATGTTAATTTATTTATTTGTAGACTGTTATCTTTATGGTTGTTGTTGCTGTTGCTGTTGTTGTTGTTGTTGTTATTGGGGTGTTTCCCCACGTTTCAGCCAACTATTCCGTTGGCCTTCTTCAGGTGGTTCACAAATAAATAAATATACAAATTACTCACCTTTAACGGATTTCAATAAAAAAAATAATAATATATAATACCATCCGGTACGGACTCGACCATAGAACGAAAGTTTTATTTATAAGACCAAAGATCCAACTTTGATCGCCTCTTCGGGACTCGTTGTGCAGTTGATAGAAGCGTTGAATTTCTACGGTTCCATGTGAGTATTATCTGAAGATAGCGGCTTCAATCCTACCGAAAGCATGCCAAATGATAAGTTAGCCAAAAATAGTTGGCAGAAACGTGGTAAAACAACAATAACTATGAAGATGAGGATAACAGTCCGCAAATAAATAAATAAATAAATAAATTACTCATCTCCAAAGAATTCCAATAAAAATTAATATATAAATAATGTAACCCAGACAAACTATCTAAAAAAATTCCTGATCAAATATATCAATCGGACATTCAATCTGCTTATTCAGCAATGAAAATGGTATTTTAAGTCCATAACGACCGACCGACAAAGCCTCAAGTAGAAATTTTAGGGCGCATATAAAACTGTTAGGAACGAAATATTTGAATAGCACGAGGGGATCCGCTTCAGAAAAGACAAGAAATTGAGTAAAAAAGAGGTCAGTTTCTTTATAGAAAATAGCAAAGAATCGGCTCACACTGAAAGGAATTTACCTCTTTGCGTCTGGTAGGAGTGGGGTTACCCGAGGAAAAAGCCGACGGCAATACAGAAAACGTAATTCATCGTACAAAAATCGATTTTTATTGACGTATCGATCGAGGCTGCGAGGATTTGCAAGATGGCCTCTCGGGGGCCTTCGACGTGTTTCACCCGAAAATATCACTGTCTGAGCGAAGAAATTCGAAAAAAAAAGTTTTTAAATGCGAATTCATTTTCAAAAGGTCTCCGACGTTGGCCGTCAAAAGCTAGACAGGTAAGTAGTTTAGTTGTTCAGTTATCGTGGCCAGGTAAGGAAGAAGCTGATTCCGATTTTCATTCGTTTGTACTGAGATTAGTCTGTTCTGTTCTTGTCTGTTGGAATTTCAGAGATTGCAGATGCGATAATCCAAAGTCTAAAAATGTCGGCTGACGACTAATCCTAAGAGTCGGGAAGAAAAACGGTTGAAGAAGAAATTGACAAGGAATCTTCGCAAGTGTTCTACGCCGCCGGCAATTCTCAGAAAACGGAGCTGGTGGGAGAACTCGTTCGCCGTTCACTTCGTCAGATCTGCGGTCGGCTTATTTCTTTCACCGGTAGCCGTTCTAATACAGTCAAACTAAAAGGCTTATTTTTGGTTAGGCTTACAGACAGAATCTTAAGGTATTCGCTTTGCGGGCTCTTAAGATAGTAACGAAGAATGAATTGGGACATTATCCTAAGCCAAGTATTCAAATTGCAGTTGCTATGCAATAAAATGATTCGTTTGTTGTTTTACGGCATATCAACACTTTCCTAGTTATTCGTATTATTTGGATTCTTCTGACTACTGTTCTTATCTTGAGTTTCGTTTTCACAAAGTTTCGGTCAATGTAAGCTTCGATCTGATTCAGATGTATTTTGGCGAACTCTGGAATCTTTCTGTCGAACTCGGGAATGTAAACGAAATTTCAAACGGAATCCTTTGTTTACTTCTCAGGGATAACATGTCCTCGTTCCATCAATTAAAAACTGGATAGAGATCCTAAGTAATTCGCAAGTGTATTTTTAGTTGCTCACATTGAGAATTGAACCTCCATTCTTCAGGAGAATATCACTTTTACAAATAATTTTTCCAAGTTCTATAACCACTGCACCACGTGTCTTTGCGGGCCGGTCCGAATTATCTAATTCCAAAACCGAGATTAAAATAATTAACAGGGATGCAAGGTGGAGAGTCTAGCGACTCAAAGAGGTAGTTAATATGCTAAAAAAAGAAAAAGGTAAATTATTAAGCATAACATGCCTGGAATATAGTAATATTTGGGAGTTTCTAATTGAAAAATATTCTACATCACTAAAATTTCAGCAATAAAAGGGAGATAATCCCCCTGTGGATCCTTATTAGAGTTGCTTCCCCTTTGTCAACCATTTTTTTTCTCACCGATATCTATGGAAACAGTAACTGTTGTATATTCTTTTCCAGACCGTAACCGACCATGAAGGTCGAAGGACAATCCAACCGAGGCATTGCACAAATAACACTCAAAATGAAAGCAATAGTCCGATCAAAATAAGTAATATTAACAACCATAAAACTTCAAATATATTTTATTTTAATGAGATTTTAATCATATCTAAAAAAACATATTAAAAAAGTCAAAATATGTAGTCACTATGTCTATGCCGCACTCTCTCTCTCTCTCTCTATCGAATGTTTATGTGGCTGTTATATAGAAATTGTGCAAAATAAATTCCTTAAAACTGCAAATATGCTTGCATCACGTTAAGATTTTGTTCCTTAGAAGCGCCGGTTGAGTTTTAATTAAATAAGATACGTTTTATATACGTTTGAAGCCAAATCCAACACATTGTTACAAATATAAACAGATATTTATTTAGTTAGAAATTTATGTTAAAGTCCATAAATATATTTCAACGAAAACCGTCATCTTCAGTATGTCGTTTTTTTTGTTTGTTTTTTTTTATTTTATTTTTTTTTTTTTGCCAGGTTGTTGTTGGAGCAAAGAATTACCGTTTTTTGTTTCTATGGTAGTTTTTTTAACATAAATTTCTAACTAAATTAACATCTGTTTATTTTGTAACTATGCGTTGGATTTGGCTTCAAACGTATATAATACGTTTCTTATTTAATTCAAACTCAACCGGTGCTTCTAAGGAACAAAATCTTAATGTGAATCTTGTGTGACCAAACGCACCGTTCCGAGATTTAAAAAAAACTACCGTAGAAACAACAAACGGCTAATTCTTTGCTCCAATAACAATATGGAAAACAAAACGACATACTGAAGATGACGGTTTCCGTCGAAATATATTTATGAACATTAACATAAATTTCTAACTAAATAAGCATCTGTTTATTTTGTAACTATGCATTGGATTTGGCTTCAAACGTATATAATACGTATCTTATTATGCTTGTATCATTTCAGTCATGTCTATATGCTACTGGTACCATGTAACCCAGTACTACCTGCCTCATGGTCGGGTCACCGGCGACTAAACTGGTTCCCCCACCAGACTTGTTTGGTGAAGAGGGCGGCTAGTCTCCCTGAATGATTAAAAACAAGACCTTCCAAAGGGCGAATGAACTCTTTTTCTGGGCCAACGGCCAACTAGCACCGTGTATATTTGTGTGTGTGTGCGTATATGTGTATTGGGGTGGAGAGGGCTCCCGTAAGCCGTGGTGAAGGCAACCTTTCTAGGAGAAGCAAATCTCTGATTTAAAAAAAAAAACATAAAGCGGAAGACCAGTACCCGCATTAAGCTGGTCTGCAGTTTAATTTGTTGCTGGCTATCTTGCTCTTGCTTGTTGCTGGATCTCAACATTTTGTAACAAGAGAGAGAGACTTAGCTGTCGTACAAAGCTAAGACTCTGTAACATCATCTTTGTATAGATACGCCCTCAGGCATTTGGGATCATGGATTTTAAATGTCTGACAAGACGTTGCAATCATCATCATTTCAGTAAATGTAACCCCTTTTTGTAAGTTTCGAATTTGGCGAGTTTGTTGTTTCAAAATTTTAGCTAATTCTAATTTTAATGTAAAGCCTGAAACAAGATTCAGTAAAAGGTTCAAAAAAGTTATATGGTGTATTTTATTCTTTGAAAATTGCCCCAGACAAGGTGTAAAGCCACTTAAAGTAATGAGCTTAGTTTGAGGAAAAATGATAATCGCAAAGGCATAGAATACTTATTGGTCTTACTCTTGAAAATATATGAATAATAAAGAAGAAAAACAGCCAGGAAGAATAAAAGTTCAAAAAATTTGCAATTTTTGGAACGTGTATGAAGATAATTCAGTCTACGTTTTTATCTTGGATGATATTATCGCAAGGGTTCGCCTACAGTGATGTCCGTCCTTTTTCATGTGCGTTTTGTTAAACTCGGAAATATTTATTTCAATGTTATGAAAGTGTACGAAATTTGGAACGGCACCTTTTATTTAACCCACGGGTGTAGCTTGCTCTCTGCCTACCATTCATGATTGGCTAGAATCTTAAGTAATTTTAGTATTTTAAACTTAATTTTAAACCACCAAAAACTGTCACTAATTATTAGTTAGCTCGTATTTCGTTGTGTCATGTGTCAGTAGTTCAACAAGATGTAAATGATATGATCAGCTGACCGATTAACCATCTGTCCTTACAAACACGCGGTGAGAGGTGACCGTGGCATCTGAATCATGCGAAATGAATAAACGATGCTCAAGAAAAAAAAACACCCTATTAGTCTCTTTCCACTCGCTAAAAATGGGTGATTTCCGTATATATTAAGTTGAAAAGAATATTCTTGCGGAAATTTTAATTTTGATTTCAAATGATGTATTTTCAAATAAGTTTTCGTTATAATACTTTTACTTTATATATTATTTTCAAATAGGTTTTCGTTATAATACCTTTACTTTATATATTATTTTCAAATAAGTTTTCGTTATAATACCTTTACTTTATATATGATTTTAAAATAAGTTTTCGTTATAATACTTTTACTTTATATATTATTTTCAAATGGGTTTTCGTTATAATACCTTTACTTTATATATTATTTTAAAATAAGTTTTCGTTATAATACCTTTACTTTATATATCATTTTAAAATAAGTCTTCGTAATAATACCTTTACTTTATATATCATTTTAAAATAAGTTTTCGTAATAATACCTTTACTTTATATATCATTTTAAAATAAGTCTTCGTAATAATACCTTTACTTTATATATTATTTTCAAATAAGTTTCGTTATAATACCTTTACTTTATATATTATTTTCAAATAAGTTTTCGTTATAATACCTTTACTGTATATATTATTTTCAAATAAGTTTTCGTTATAATACCTTTACTTTATATATCATTTTAAAATAAGTTTCCTTATAATACCTTTACTTTATATATTATTTTCAAATAAGTTTCGTTATAATACCTTTACTTTATATATTATTTTCAAATGAGTTTCGTTATAATACCTTTACTGTATATATTATTTTAAAATTAGTTTTCGTTATAATACCTTTACTTTATATATTATTTTCAAATAAGTTTTGGTTATAATACCTTTACTTTATATATCATTTTAAAATAAGTTTTCGTAATAATACCTTTACTTTATATATCATTTTAAAATAAGTCTTCGTAATAATACCTTTACTTTATATATTATTTTCAAATAAGTTTCGTTATAATACCTTTACTGTATATATTATTTTCAAATAAGTTTTCGTTATAATACCTTTACTTTATATATCATTTTAAAATAAGTTTCCTTATAATACCTTTACTTTATATATTATTTTCAAATAAGTTTCGTTATAATACCTTTACTTTATATATTATTTTCAAATGAGTTTCGTTATAATACCTTTACTGTATATATTATTTTAAAATTAGTTTTCGTTATAATACCTTTACTTTATATATTATTTTAAAATAAGTTTTCGTTATAATACCTTTACTTTATATATCATTTTAAAATAAGTTTCCTTATAATACCTTTACTTTATATATTATTTTCAAATAAGTTTCGTTATAATACCTTTACTTTATATATTATTTTCAAATGAGTTTCGTTATAATACCTTTACTGTATATATTATTTTAAAATTAGTTTTCGTTATAATACCTTTACTTTATATATTATTTTAAAATAAGTTTTCGTTATAATACCTTTACTTTATATATTATTTTAAAATTAGTTTTCGTTATAATACCTTTACTTTATATATTATTTTAAAATAAGTTTTCGTTATAATACCTTTACTTTATATATCATTTTAAAATAAGTTTCCTTATAATACCTTTACTTTATATATTATTTTCAAATAAGTTTCGTGATAATACCTTTACTTTATATATTATTTTCAAATGAGTTTCGTTATAATACCTTTACTGTATATATTATTTTAAAATTAGTTTTCGTTATAATACCTTTACTTTATATATTATTTTAAAATAAGTTTTCGTTATAATACCTTTACTTTATATATTATTTTCAAATAAGTTTTCGTTATAATACCTTTACTTTATAAATTATTTTCAAATAAGTTTTCGTTGTAATACCTTTACTTTATATATCATTTTAAAATTAGTTTTCGTTATAATACCTTTACTTTATATATTATTTTAAAATTAGTTTTCGTTATAATACCTTTACTTTATATATTATTTTAAAATAAGTTTTCCTTATAATACCTTTACTTTATATATTATTTTCAAATAAGTTTTCGTTATAATACCTTTACTTTATATATTATTTTAAAATAAGTTTTCGTTATAATACCTTTACTTTATATATTATTTTCAAATAAGTTTTCGTTGGAATACCTTTATCATATATATTATTTTAAAATAAGTTTTCGTAATAATACCTTTACTTTATATATCATTTTAAAATAAGTTTTCGTTATAATACCTTTACTTTATATATCAATTTAAAATAAGTTTTCCTTATAATACCTTTACTTTATATATCATTTTCAAATAAGTTTTAGTTATAATACCTTTACTTTATATATTATTTTAAAATAAGTTTTCGTTATAATACCTTTACTTTATATATCATTTTCAAATAAGTTTTAGTTATAATACCTTTACTTTATAAATTATTTTCAAATAAGTTTTCGATATAATACCTTTACTTTATATATTATTTTAAAAGGCGTTTTTCCGCTCTATCTAATCGTATAAACTATAATCGTTTTAAAACAATTATATTTCCTTTTCAGAAAGTAAAATAAAGGATCGAAAAAGCCTAGTACAATGTTGGTTTAAGAAATTTCGTAGCGGCGACACAAGTCTTAAAAATTATGAGAGTAGTTGTCGGCTATCAGATGTTCACGGCGATCAAATAAAGAGCCTTAAACGAAGTAAATCCACGCACAACACTTGAGATTTATTTGAAAGACAAAAAACTTGATAAATGGGTGCCTCACCAATTGAATGAAAACGAAAAGAAATACCGTTATGAAGTGTTATCTTGTCTTCTTTTACGCAACAAGAACGACCCGTTTCTCGACCGGATTGTAACTTGCGATGAAAAGTCGATTCTTTACAACCGGCTCAGCTCTTTCGTTAGAAGACGAAGATCCACGGCATTTCTCGAAGCCAGAGTTGCATCAAAAGAAGGTGATGCTGACTGTTTGGTGATCTGTGACTGGTCTCATCCATTATAGTTTTTTGAATGCAGGCGAAACCATTACGGCAGAGAAGTACTGTCAACAGATGAATGAAATGCGTCAGAAACTTCGCCAACAACAAGTATTAGTCAACTTAAAAGGCCAAATTCTGTTTCACGACAATGCCCGACCACACGTTGCTAAACTGACTCTGCAGAAGATGAACAGATTGGGCTATGAAACTCTGCCTCATCTGCCGTACTTGCCAGACCTCTAACGTTACGACTACCACTTTTTCATAAATCTCAAACACTTTCTGCATGAAAATTTTTTCAAAAACTGATATTAAAGCAGCCTTTAGCGACTTCCCCCACCAGAACGCAATACATTTACGCTACTGGCATAAATACACTTATCTTGCGTTGACAAAAGTGTTTTAAATCTCATAGTTCTTATTTCGTTTTTTTTTTTGTTGGAGTCATCTTAATTTAAAAGTAAAAAACAGCAAGAACTTTATTGTCAACCTGATATTTGTGTAATCCGTTCGATTTTACCAAAAAAAATCATCATCTGATTGCGTTTCGCTGCATCTCGAAATTGATCGTCCGGTAGTACCTGAGGCATCCCTAGGTCTGTGTGGCAGCAAGCCTCACTTAGAGGATGGCGTAGGGATAACGAGCCACTTATACATACTTGTGCTGATTGTTCCGTTTTGGTGGCAACTTTCTCTGGGCTCTGGTTGACTATTATTTTCTCTTTACAGGGGAGTTTTTTGTACATAGGCATCACCACTTATCAAGGTCAAGAGGCCACTTAAGGTTAAAGGTTAAAGAGTGTACAGTAGAAATTGGACAATATAGTAATCGTTAGTAATGGAAATTCGGTAAATTTGTTATATGGAACGGCTCATCAAAAACGTGTTTACGTTAGACTTGAAGACAACACATGTTGTAGTCAGCTGGAAAGCAGGCAAACGGAAGACAATTCCATAGGCGTGCAGTTCTAAGAAAGAAGCTTTGCTCATGGTTCAGGGTTAGGCACAGATAAAGAGTGGGGGAAATTAGTGATAGTGTTTTCTGCTAGACGGGTGTTTCTTGTGAAAGTTTGGAACCATAGATTGGAGTTCAGCCGAGTACTTGCCATAAAAATAACGATAAAGCAGAAACAAACTCGCAACGTTTCTTCTGTGAGAAAGAGGTTGCAAGGAAGAGGAAAGGATATCGCCTACTAGGCTATGAAGTCTATTTTGAACTCTGTCTAGGCAGGATAAGTCCTTTCTAGCAGCTCCTGCCTAAATGTGGCAACAATACTCCATCCTAGGACGTACCTGGCTCTTATATAGATAGAGAATTGCATCAGCAGTGAGATATCTACTGGATTGATAGAAGGATCCCACCATTTTCCCAGAAGCCCTGGCAACGGATTTAATGTATATGTTCCATTTAAGATTAGGAGTAAATGTCAACCCCAGAAGCTTGTTAAAACATGAGGCCTCGCCAATATGAGAGCCATTCCTTGATGCTAGATGGGGATCAGAGCGTTGATGATGTGTTCAGAAACTTCCAGAAGATCTGCCGCTGTCGGAAGAGCCTCGGTGTTGTCGTTGTTGTTGTTACTGTTGTTGTTGTTGCTGCTGTTATATTCGACAGACTTCTTCCACCAACGTTCACCCCCCCCCCACAAAAAATCAATAAAATGAAAGATCGATATTTCTTTCATTAAAAACATCCTGTCATATTAATTGCAGACAAAACGTTTGGCTCTAAACAAAACACGGTTTCTAAATCCCTGAGAATGAATATTTCGCGATATTTGACATTTCCGAATAAGCTTCTGCTTCACGATGATAATATTTTTTCTTACGCAGACGCGACACACATTTATTAAAAGTCATTTGATCGTCGTTCACAAAGTTTTATTTGCATAGTTGATTTATGCCAATAACAAACATGCGATAAAGCCACGTTGTACCATGCTAGGAAACACCGTTGTCCCCAATGTTATTTCTATGATCTTCTCCTTCGTCTACTTTTTTGGCCGTGTCGTCGTCTCTCACATTGGCGGCTGCCGCGGAGGCACGCACTGTTTCGTAAGTACAAAATTGTGTCGCGAATTGGCATTTGAATACTTGCAATTGCATGATTGTTTTTCATTTCAGACTTGTTATTTTTTGAAATCTCGTGGGCGAGATTTTGTAGAATACTTTGTTTTCACATTAAACTAAACGAAAGCAAAATATCAGTTCAAGTAAGGATTTCACCACGACTAAACGCGTCGATTTTTATCGGATTATTAGGGAATGTTTTTCCCACCTAATTCAGATGCAGAAAGGCATTAAGGAACTCAATGCATCTGCAGTCATTCCATAAAATGAGATATTGTATTAATTTTTCATTTTTCGAAAAATGTTCAGATTAGATTGTACTTTTGATTTTGTTGCGATATTTAAATCGTGATTCTTCATATTTTGATGTCACTTCTTTCCTCGGCATAGAAAGAATGTTATCGAGCTAGATTAGCGATCATGGATTGTTATTTCTTAGCCGTTAGAGAACATTGCTCAATGATACCTAAAGAACCCAGCTAAGTATAAATTAAACATTTCCGCCGCCTGCTAAAGGAAATGATATCCACAACCCTTAAGTAGTCGACGTTGAAGGGAACTAAAAGACGGCAACCTAACAGATCTGAAGCTAAACTTCACAACTTCAAAGTAAGTTTCATGATCCTTTTCAGTCGAGGGGGACTGAATCCCCAAAATTAAAATTAAATAAAACACAAACTACAACACATTTACAAATATCAGTTGAACTGTGGGTTCGTATATGATACCATCGACCTTCTAAATGCTAAGTACACCGTCTACATTTACTGTCAAGGTTCGTCAATCGGTTGATCAATTTATTTGCCCATCTGATCTAAGCCACAACTTGCTTTCAACTGTGTCCAACTTGTTACAGTCCCCAGCTCTTATCGGTATGAACTATAGCAAAATCCACACCTAAAATTTCCCATGAATAAACTTTAAATATATATTTTTATGTTCCTTCCGTCTTCCTATATCTTTATTTTCCTGATAAACGCATTTCCTCTTTTTTTGTTATTTTTTTTCACTTGCCTTTTTTTATTTCCTAACACTTGGAGGAGACAATGTCGATAGTATCACAGGCGCAACAATTCATGACATCATAGGCATACCGAACGTTGTTCAGGATTTAATGAGTAACACTGTGGTTTTTTTTTTTTTTCAATGTTTCAGAATTTTTCATATAAGAAATTTGAGCTAATTACAAGTCTGCGTTATTTGTGTTAGTCGAACCACTCTTTTCGTTTCAAATATTATTCCTACAATCATCAACGTATTGTAATCATGAATCATATAAATTACGTTTTGTCGAACTGCTGACACGAGGCACAATATTTATAACTGCTAAGTATTAATCACTGACAGTTTACTAGTGGTTGAAGGTTTATTTATCAGTGTGAGCTATACTGTAAATACAATTACTAATTACTTAAGGCGTCTAGATGGTCATGGCTGACGGAACGAGAACACGCTATCTGCGTGGGATCTGAGAGATGGGTATGAGAAGTGACGGTTTGCGAGAGGAAGAGGTACGATTGAGAAGTTACATGTGCGATTGCTAGCTGGATTCGTATAGCTCGAAGAAACAGGATAATTTATGGCGTAGACAGTAAAGTCTCCAAATACATGAGTTTGACTTCTAGTTCCGTCAGTCTAAACTAATTTGCAATTTTATTTTTCGTATCAACTTTATTAGAAACTGAACCTTCAACTTCCATAAGAATGTCACATAGAAATGAATTATACTTAGCGTTTTATCCGTTACACTACGAGTAACAGTAACCGAGAACATCCTGTCCCCTTATGGATGAAACACTAGAGGACGACCTCCAATCTGTAGTGGAATGGGGACAAAACTGCATGGTCACATTCCATGCTGCCAAAACTAAAATTGTTTCCTTCAATAAAAGAAACCTTTTCTAACACCAATAGCAATGGCCAAAGACTCTTTATCTGAAAGTACATCTTTTAAACAACTCGGCCTAACGTTCACAGGAAACGTGAGTTGGAAAAATTACATTGAGAGCATGTCCACGACCGCTGCAAAAAAGGTAGGTACTCTCTACCGTGCTAGAAAGCTACTAACGCCCGAAAGTATCCTGCCACCATTCGCCCATGTATGGAGTATTGTCGCATTATTTGGGCTGGGGCATCTGCTACTAGTCTCTCACTCCTAGACAAGGTTCAAAAGAGAGTCACCAACCTGATAGGTCCTGAATTGTCATCTAAGCTTCAGCCTGTCCCATCGACGAAATGTAGCATCCCTCTGCCTGTTCTACAAGTACTTTAACGATGAATGCTCCTACGAACTGCAAGCACTTCTACCCCTCGACGTAAATACCCCGACAAACCCGACAAGCAGCAAAATCCCACCCCTTCACAGTTGAGATCCCTAGATTTAAGAGAGCCTTCTACTCCAGTAGTTTCTTCCCCAGAACCGCTAGACTTTGGAATTCCCTTCCGGGATCCTGCTTCCCCAACTGTACTGACATGTAGAAGTTCAAGTGTAACGTGAACCGACATCTTGCTGCCCAACTTCCTACATAGTACCTCAGTAGCTTATGTCCCTGATAGGAGCTCCCTACATCGAAGTGGCAATGTGCCTTGTTTGGGGTGAAAATGTAATACAAAAGTATATATGTTTGTAGAAATTCCCGAGTGTGACAAATATTTTTTATAAGGGAGTAACTACTAAATAAGGCTCGAAAGCCACTCGAGGATAAGTGTTAATGAATGTAAGGTGGTAGTGTAGTTATTGCTAACGGTGTAAGTTGAGTATAATTTGAATTTCTTCAGATGACCGTTCAACAAGAACTTTTTTACATTAATTTTAAAGGCCGCCTTATTGTAGTTGGCCGGGAAGCACATCAGCGAAACAGTGTTCCACAAGCAAGCTGTTTTAGGAAAGAAGCTGCGTTCTTGGAATCTGTGTCGATATTTAAGGACAGATAGAGAGTGGGGGAAATTGTTGATATTTTTTGTAATTGGTCGAGTGTTTTTTATAAAAGTTGGCAAAGAGGGAGAGGGTATAGATTTGGAGCCCAGCCGAGCAATTGCCATCAAATAACGATAAAGCAGAGCCTGATTAGCAAAGTCTCTTGTGTGTTGAAGAGGTCGTAGGGTACAGAAAAGGGCACCACCTACAACGTTTGTAAGCCGCTTTTGAACACTCTCAAGGCGCCCAGATGTAGCAACAATACTTCATCTTAGGACCTAGCTGGCTGTTATACATGTAGAGGATTGCATCGGCAGTGAGATACCTACTGGAGCTGTAGAATAATCCAACCATTTTACCAGCGACCTCGGCAACAGATTTGATGTATATGTTCTCTTGTAGATCGTAGTGAAGGCCAATCCCAGAAGCCTGTCAATCCCAGAAGCTTTCTAAGACCTAGTTCGACAAGACACACCTGAAGAAGATCGAAGGCGACATAAGCCGACACTTTGTGAAAATAGCACATAGGATTCGAATAGTAGCCTGAATAATTTTTGTGCTGAATGATTTACACTAGGTAATAATCATAATTGGATTTTTATCCTGTTAACAACGGGACAAAATTTATAGCCCGTTGACTAATAATGAATGCATTATATATATAACTTCTAGAATAAAAGCAGTATTATGATAACCGAACTTATCCCCATCTGGCATCAATTGAAATGAATAGCTCTCGTCTTGGGGAGGCTGCATGTTTTGACAAGCTTCTGGGCTTGACCTTTACTCCTGATCTAAAATGGAACACATATATCAAATCTGTTGCCAAGGCCGCAGGAAAAATGGTAGGATCCTTCTACATCTCACTCCTGGTGCAATTCTCTACCTATATAAAAGTCAGTTACGTCCAATGATGGAGTACTGTTTCCACTTCTGGGCAGGTGTTACTAGAAGCAGCTTATCCTGCTTGACTGAGTTCAAAATACATTTCGTAGCTTAGTGGGGGTGCCCTTTTCTCTTCCCTGTAACCTCTTTCCCACAGAAGGGACGTTGCGAGCATGTTTCTGCTGTATCGTTATTTTTATGGCAAGTGCTCGTCTGAGCTTCAATCTATGCCCCCCTTTCGCCAAACTTTCACGAAAGACATTCGTCTAGCCAAGGCCACAATCAATAATTCCCCACACTCTTAATATGTGCCTAAACCTAAACGTAGATATCATGAACAAAGGTTCTTTTTTAGAACTGCACGTCTGTGGAACTCTCTTCCGTTTGACTGCTTTCCAGCTGACTACAATTTGACTGTCTTCCTGTCCAATGTAAACAATTCACAAAACTTCCACTACTTATGATTACTACACTATAATAGCATTGACTAATGTACACCCATTCATCCTTATCCTCGAGTGGCCTCCGGGCCTTTATAAGTGGTGACTTCATTGTAAAAAACTGCACAAAATATTAGCCCCTATTAATCCTTAACTACGTATCAAACGGATGTCACAATACTTAATTCGCTACACATCATCACAACAAACTTCATATAAAACTGCCAGATCGGACTAGTAGTTTCCGAGGAAAGGACAGACAGACAGGCAGACTAAGAAAAATACGATATATATACGTAAGAATGATTTTTCCTTTCGTGCAAACTCTAATTGATTGTGTGTACAGAAGTGCTTTGACATTATTGCCGCTGGAAAAATAGCTCAAGGTACTTGAATTGTTTATTTCCTGTTAGTTGTAATGTTATTATAACGAGAAGGATTCTTTTGTTAGCGTGAGTTTAGTCGCCCTGTTTTAGTGGTCAGTCTTGGCGAAGGTGATCTGCCAAGGCACCGAATGCCCTCTTGCTTCCAACTTCATTCCAGCTGCCTGCAGTTGGCATAAAACTCAATCGCCAGAGTCGGACTCCATTATTTGCCGCTCGGACGGCTTCACGTTTGCTGTTCAACGAAACTTCGGCCAAATACGAAAACTACCCTTGTTTCCCCTTCTCTCACACGTTCTCTCTAAGTTTCTCTTTGTCTCTCTATATTTTTTCTTTATGAATCTCTCACAATGCTCCCCTCCCTCTCTCTCTCTCTCTCTCTTTATATATGTATATATACATATATACATGTGTACACACACACATATATATATGTGTGTGTGTGTGTGTACATTATCTTTATTTTCCATACACGCAGTGTTTGTCTCTATTATATATATATATATATATATATATATATATATATATATATATATATATACTAGCAAAAGTACCCGTCGTTGACTGGGTTCAAAAACAGACTACAGAAAATGGACTCTGATTTATGAAAGTATGATAGGCTATGAAAAGGAAGGGTTGTAAAGAGATAGCTTCGAATCTGGGGGTTACAAAACCAAAGCAAAATATGATAAAAGTAAAGATAAAATAGAAAAAACCCATAATTTATTATACCATACCTGTTCACACTGAAACACTTATCACAACATTCTGTGGATCTATATTAAAAAACGTTGTTAAACTTTGTGACATATTTCCATTCTTTGGAGGTCAGAGGCAAACGAACACCCCACAATTTTAATGAACCACTGTTCTGCCAGATCCAACATACCCATTCCTGTGTCTCGATACATCTTCTGTCATTATATGTGATCAATTTTCTATAATAGTCAACCATATAGGAGCCTATTCGTGACCACACACACACACACACACACACACACACACACACACACACACACACACACACACAGACGTTCAGCTTTATATTAAAGATATATCTTCTCACCCTCTGTATCACTCTCTATCTCTTTTTCTCTCTCTGTATATATCTATGTACACATTATATCCCGTTTCTCTCCATATATGTGTGTGTGTGTGTGTGTGATACGTGCGTGTTTGTGTATGTATACATATACATATATATGTATGTGTACAGTATCTTTCTCTCTCTAGTGATTATATATATATGTTCATGTGTAGATTTTTTTCTGTTGATTATTGATTCGCATTATGAAATTTTGGTTTCAAGGTCAGGCTAACTGCCGTGGAACCTTGCAATGGCGAAAATATTGAAATCTATGATAGATTGTTTCAAGCTGACCTCGAGGAACAGTCTCGGGGTAAGTCTGAAGGGCCAAAAGAAAATAGGCGTGCGACGATTCTTGAGTTTCCGTCAAAAGCGGATAAAACGGATGAGGAAGATAAGGAATCAGTTGAGTTAATAAAGGCATTTTTACACGAAATGTTTTATATAGAGAGAAAAACAAAAAATATGAAATAACATCAACAAATCGATTTCAGTCTTTTAAGTCTATTAAGCAGAATAGGAAAACAAAATGGTTAATAAAACACACACACTAAACACATCCACACACACACACACACACACACACACAATACGCATACATATATATTGTCTTGTAAGTTTCTTTGAAATCTATAAGACTATATAAAAAATGTCCTTCGTTGAAAAATTAACTTCCTGCATCGCTGAATAGATTTACTTAGATGAACAAATAATAGTACCAATGTTTTTAACGGGATCATCAGTTGTTTA
>NC_136516.1:7255000-7280000 GCF_053919585.1 Euprymna scolopes
ATGTTGTTATTGTACATGGGTGATGTCAATTTCGATGTTCACGACGCTTCTGACTCTTTACACTAGCGAAAGGGAACACCGAATATCGATTAGTTTCTTTTTCTTTTTCGTTTTTATTTATAAATATTACAGACACACACAGAAAACTAACTACATAACATGAAATAATAACGCGTATTTTACGCTTACATCCATACATTTCATTGGGGCTTATATTAAACTAGTAGTGAGATCCGACGTTGCCCGGGAATGATGATCAACGAATATTTCGCACTCCTATATTTTTATTGTCATCGAAATCCGTGTCATTGCCTGGGAAGAAGCTTCACATGTCTCCATGCAGTAAGCTAGTCCAAAATATATGTTATTCTACATTGCACTCTAGAGAATATACTGTTTCTTTATAAAATTATTTTATATAAACTTATTTCCAGTTTACGAAAAAAAAACATTAAGAAATTTACGTGCGGGGTTTGAATCAACAAAAAAAAAACAACAAAAGAACACGTCAATATTCAAGTCTTATAAAATTCTTTGCAGTTAATGAAAAAAAAACATTAACAAATTTACGTGCGGGTTTGAACCTACAGTCTACGTCGTGTACAAAAATAAAAAATAAAATAAATATCAACTTACCCACAACAGATTTTCACGACCCGTTGTTCTGCCATTGTTGCTAAGTGAGGACATGAAAAAAATGGCTTAAAACCGATAATTGAGGTGTGTAAACAAGTCCCCCAAGGCCATACACTCTTCACACCCATCCAGTGCAGGTCGGGTTAGTGCTTTCTCTCCTTAGTCATTCCATCTCTCTTGGTCCTTCAATACTTTTTGATGTGGCGTCATCCTTCGTTTTTTTTTTTATTATTCACCCAAAATAATTTAAAGTGTCACTTGAATGTAAGGGACTATTATATGAAACCAGATCTACAAGGCACTTTGTAAGGATATTGAGAAGCGATATGCCCGTTTACATTGCATTTAAACTTCTGCATGTCAGTACATTAATGGTAGCAGTATATTAAGCGGGAATCCCAAAGTATAGCAGTTGGTGGAAAGAAATAATTAGAGTAGAAGCTATGCTTGTCAAGATAGTCGGGGATATTTACGTTCTAGGGGGGAAGCACCAGTGTTACGAATTCGTCATGTCATATTCTAGTGAAAAACTTGTAAAACAGACACAGGCATGCAGAATTGCAGCGATAGGACAGGAGTTAGACTTTGTACGAGACTTATTATATTGAAGACCTATTTTTGGACCCTGGCTAAAAAGGAAAGACTAGTGGTTGATGCTTCGGTTGGCGTGTGGAGGTCGTCGGCTGCGTCAGTCGGGCATTTATAGGCGCTTACCGACACCGGACTGGTCGTCGAAGCTCCCGAAGGCGCCTAGCCACACCAGACGGGACGGCAAACGTTCGGTGGATCACCCCACCGAGGCCGGGCGTCCCCTGGAGACGTTTCTGCCGTGCCTTGTGTCACCCAGGTGTGGAAACTATACTGGATTTGTATAAAAATTGGATACTTTCAGGTTTGAGTAATTTTTTTGGCATGATTAAGAAAACCCACCTTCTTTGCAGCAGCATTGGCAATGTCCACAATTAGCCTACTCTCTCTTTTCGCTGAAATATTGGAGCCCGTCATTAATAAAGCACTAGTTCATCATCTTACAGTTGCTAAACTTCAGTCTGGCCATAAATATGGATTTAGGCAAGCCGGTTCTACAACAGATATTCTAACTGTAATCTCTGAACGTATATACCATGCACTGGATAAGGCTGGGGGGTGAAGGGCTGTATCCTTAGATATATCTAAGTTTTTTGACAGTATGGCACAGGGTATGACTATTTTATCTTTTACCGTTTTCACCTTATCTTCTACTTAAATCTTTTTTTTACATGGGCATTACCACTAATCAAGGCCCAGAGGCTATTCGAGGATAAAGGTTAAAGAGTGTACAGTAGTCAATTGGACTATATAGTAATCATTATTAATGGAAATTCGGTAAATTTGTTAACTTAAGTGAAACGACTCATCAACAACGATTTAGAGGCACTAGCTACACAAGATGCGGTTGTACACGAGTAACTCGTTTTTACGCTTACGGTAATCCGTACATTTCATTTCCCTGCATATTACAGACGTTAATAACTTTGTGTTTCTATTTTATTAAACAGAAACTTCATATATTATACGCTGATTTAAATTACTATATTATTATTATTATTATTATTATTATTATTATTATTATTATTATTATTATTATTACGTTCAACGCTGCCAAGACAAAGCTCATTTCCTTTAATAATTACATGAAACCTTACTAACCACCAATAGCTATGGCTAAAGATACATTGCTTGAAAGTACTTCCTTCAGCTCCTTGGCTTAACGTTCACGGGAAACTAGAGTTGGAATAGATGCATCAAGATCATTACTAGGGCTGCTGCGAAGAGGGTGGGCTCTCTCTACCGTGCTAGAAAGTTACTTACGCCTGAAAGTATCCTGTACCTCTACAGAGCCACCATTCACCCATGTATAGAGTACTGCTTCCACATTTGGGTTGGTGCATCTGCTACTAGTCTCTCGCTCATGGACAACGTCCAAAAGAGAGTCGCCAACCTGATAGGTCCCGAACTATCATCTAAGCTTTAGCCACTGTCTCATCGACGAAATGTTGCAGCCTTCTGCCTGTTTTACAAGTATTTCAATGACGAACTACAAGCCCATGTGTCCCCTCGACGAAAATACCTCCGACAAACCCGACAAGCAACGAAGTCCCACCCCTACACAGTAGAGATCCCTAGATATATGAAGGCCTTCTAATCTAATAGCTTCTTCCTTAGAACTACTAGACATTGGAATTCTCTTCAGGTTTCCTGCTTCCCTAACGGTACTGACATGCAGAAGTTCAAGTGTAATGTGAACAGGCATCTTGCTGCTACACTCCCTACAAAGTACCCTTGCAACTTAGGTCCCTGATAGTAGCCCACTACTTCAAAGTGGCAATATGCTTTGTTTGAGGTGAAATTGTAATGTAAAAAAAAATATTATTATTGGCTCACATGGAGCTTTCATACAAGTCAACAAACGACCTGATTGAAAACCTGTGGTGTTCTCTGGAAGCTGAGTGACAACAAGTCTCCCCAGACGTCCAGCTCTCTCCACCTTCTTCGATAGCATTTGCAAATGTATTTGAATCATCGCAACAGCCGCTTACCATTTATTTCTCGCTGTTAGTGGCCGTTGGTTTATACTGGAATTTGAGTGGAACTTAGCCTCCCCAAGGTCCCAGTTCTCTTTGCGCTTGTCCAGCCGAGGTCTGGTTAGCACTCGCTCCTCGGTTTTTCTGTCCTTATTGACCCTTTTCGTCCCTTTGGAATCATTTTTTATTGGGGGGAACGGTGATGAAACAATGGGGGTGGATACATGATGGGGATGTAGAACTTGTAGATATGCAGCTTCGGTGTTCTTCATTCCCTGTAACGCTTATTCGTTATATTGTCTTCTTGTATTATTCTCCGCATTCAAAGGTTTTCCTTAATATTTCAGTCGTTTTCATTATCGTTAGTCGTTGTACTTTTAAGTTTTTTCCTGATTCCAATTTCTGACATTCTTTTTTCGAAATTTTTCGGAATTGTTCCTAGTGCTCCTACTATTTTGATTTTCTTCGTCATCAAAATCCCTTTTAACTCTCTGGCTAGCTCTGTGTATTTGCTTCGTTTCTCTTTTTCTTTCATATTAACCCTGTGGTCAGCTGGGACTGCAAAGTCTACGATTTGACAGGATTTTTCTTTCTTGTTAATTATTACAACATCTGGTCTTCCGTATTGGATGGGTTTTTCCCATAGGATTTTGTGGTTCTCGTTTGTAGCATTTGTCTGTAGGCTCAAAATGCAGTCGTTTGCACAATTTTCAGTGTACCGCCCTCCCCACTTAGTCATGTCTGTTTTTGTATTCTTTTTGGGGCAGTTTTCTGCATTCACTTACTATATGGTTTATCGTTTCGTCTCTTTGTCCACATAGTTTGCATTTACTGTTTTCTTGTGTTTTATCGATCCTTGCTTTGATATGGTTAGTTCTTATCGAGTTATCTTGTGCTGCAGTTATTAGAGATTCAGTTTCTCGGTTTATATGTCCTTTTCGCACCCATGTCCAGGTGTTTTCGTAATTCTCATCTTTTGTCATTCTTATGAATCTTTTGTGGAGTTGTTTCTCTTCCCATTTCTCTTTTCTCGTTTTGCTGTTTGTCTCTCTGTTTTCTGCTTTGTTGTTTTTTTTTTTCAGTGTCTCTCGCTGCCATAATTATCCTTTCAATGTTTTGCATTATGTATTTTTCTAGTCCTTTTTTTCGTGTCCTTCACACAGTTTTCTATAGATCAGTCCTCTCCCGACGTCTTTCCTTTTCACGTAGAGTTTGTCAATATCGTCCTTTGCGTGTAGTGCATTATGCATGGTCATGATTTTCCTAGTTTTCTGGTGGAGTTGTCTCAGTTCTTCTTTTATCCACCCTATAAACGGTCCAGAGTATCTTACTAGTGATACTGCCCATGTATATATCGCTTTTATTAGGTTTCTGCGATATAATTTCGTTTCCAGGAGCTTTCTTTTTCTCCTGAGGTATTCCTTTCCAATTTTCTCTTTCATTTCTGTTGCTCTGATGGTGTCCGCTTCCAGAATTCCCAAGTATTTATAGTCGTCTTGTTCCCCTAGCGCCCTCATTTCTGTTTGATTGGGTAGTTCCATGCCTTCTGTCGTTTCCAGATTTCCCTTTCTTATAACTAGTTATGCGCACTTTTCCATTCCAAATTCCATTTGGATATCTTGGCTGAAGATCCTGGTAGCGTTAATTAGTGTGTCTAACTCCTTTTCGGTCTTTGCAAAAAGTTTCAGATCGTCCATGTACATCAGGTGGTTCATTTTTTCTTCTGTAATGGAGAACTTGTATCCGGCTTGGTACTTTCTCAAAATACTGTTCAAGGGCATCATGGCTATGATGAACAGTAGTGGTGATAGTGAGTCTCCTTGGAAGATGCCTCTTTGTATGTTAATTTCTGTTATGTGTAGTCCATCAGCTGTCAGTTTCAGTCTCCATGTTTTCATTACATTTTCTATTACGTTGGTGATCTTGCTTGGTATTTTATACATTTTTAGGCATTCTATTATCCATGCTTGAGGGATCCTGTCGTGCGCTTTTTTGTAGTCGATCAATGTCATGGCTAAATTTTTTCTCCTCCTTTTTACCTCCTTTAGGATCTTTTGATCTATATATAACAGGTCACGTGTTCCTCTTTTTTCATTTTGGCATCCTTTCTGCTCCTCGGGGGTGAGTCCACTGTTATTCAGGGAGTGGTAGATTTGTGAAAGCACGTGATTAGCCTATAGTTGCTAGGGACGGTTCCTTTCTCCGTGTCCTTCTGTAGCAGTGTAGTTCTACCTTTTGTCATCCCGTCGTGCCCTGGTGCTCTCCAGTTTGCCATTTTTCCTATGGTTTTCTTTAGGGTTTCCTTGCTGATTTCATTCACTGTTCCTTTTTCTATTTGTTGTAACTCTTCTTTCGTGTTTTTTCAGCCATTCGGCATTTCTATTGTGATCTCGTCGCTCTTCCCATATTTTACTCCAGTAGAGTTTTGTTTCTGTCGGAGTTGGTTGTTCTGTTTTTGTTTTTCATCCGTTCACATTTTGGTAGAATTGGCTTTCATTAGTTTCAAATATTCTGTTTTGTTTGCATTGTTCAGATTTATATCTATATCGTCTCAATCTCGCTTCTTTTGCTTTTATTTTTTGGTCCAGTTCTTCATGTTTCTTGTTTAGCCTGTCCCTGTCAGTTACATTTCTAATATTCCGTTTTCTCAACATTGCTTTCTTCCTGTTGATCATTTTGGTTTCATTTTTATGTTTGTGTATTTTGGTTTCTAGTCTTATTTCCCACCCAGGTTTTGTCGGTCTGCTTGTCCCCGGTTGTTTTTCTGATTTAAGTTTCATACTTACCATTTGGGCGTCTGCGTAAATCAGGTTGTTTAAGTCTGTGATTGTATTTGTTCAGATATGTGGGAGGAGTTTGTTAACCTTCTCTGTTTCTGTTTTTAATTTCTTTTGCTCTTGGTTCTTTTACGATGAGAGCTTTGTTTTTTCTTCGTTCATCCACTGTATTATTTTATTTACTTCATTTGTTTCATTCTCTGTTAGTTCTGTTTCATTGTTCTCGGTTTCCACGTTTGTAGACTTCGTTCTTTGTTGGTACTCGGCCTTTATTGTTTTTACTTGTGAGGCTTCAACTTGTGAGGTTGCTCTACGTGTGGTTCCGTTGGGGGATGCTTCTTGTTCAGTTCCATCATTTATTTTTCGCTGGATTTCTGTTAGTTCTAGTTTAGAGAGCCAACCTTTCTTGAGTATCAGTCTTGCTTGATCCGCAATTCTTTGTTCTGTCGTATGGTAGTCACTGGATAGGTCCCATAGTTCTTTCATTCGTTTCCGATAACCTCCATATCTATATTTAGGATGGTTACTATAGTAGCTTTCCATTAAGAGTCTATTCTCTTTTGTTGTCCATTTCTTTCTTCGGTTTTTTTCCTTTTGATGGTTATCATGGCTGTGCTGCGTTTGTTCGGTATCATTTTGTTCCCTGAAATTAGAGGTTACACTTACCTGTTCAGCGTCCATATTATTTGAGTTTCTGAAACAATAAAGTTGGCCAACATTCGCAGGATGACGACCGAGTCCCCCGTGCTGGTTACCGAAGGAGCACCTGCCAATCATGACACCCAGATCTTTCTTCTGGGTCCCATGGTTTGGATAATTTGTAATTGACATTTTTCATGTTTTGGTGTTTGTGGCAACACCGAGCACAGAATTGTTTTACCTGCGGTTCTGATGCAGGGATAGTGTAAAGCTCCCATGTATACAAGAGGTATCGTGCACTATCACACATACATATGGGACATAAAAAAATAAATTAACTAAATATTCTACTTAGTAAAAGTCGAAAGTAATGCTCTGAAAAAGAGCGTTTGAAGATAGGTCTACGTTACACCATACTGCTTAGCCACTGGAAATGTTGTATGGGAAAAGAGGAGGAAGAACATTTTCCCCGCTGCTTTGGTAGTATTTAATTCCCTCGTTTAAAGACGGGGCAAATTTCTACGTCAATATCGGTAAAACGTCTGGTTTCTGTTATAAATTCGAACTAACATTTAACTAGATAATATTTTTGCATTCATTTTTAGAAGATTGTCATTGAATTTGAATTGACAAACACAATTATACGTTTATATCGTAACAAAGACTGTTTTCTGAAATAAATTCGAAGTAACATTTCACTTTTTTTAAAGACATGAACTCACATTTCGTTGGTTTCTTTAAAAGAGTTTTCTGTCACGAGTGTACTAGTACCTTCACTCTATGGGCTCCAGTCTTGAGTTAAATGCCAGGTCGTAGGTCAGTAGAGGGTAAGGGTTGGGAGGGGTGGGGTGGAAACAGTCTTTTCTAGTACAAACATACGCACATGTATATATGTATACACATACCTACATACGCAAAGATTCTGTTTGTCTTTGCTAAAGAAGAATAAAGAAGAGTTCTTCTTTTTTTTTCGCCAAGACAAACAGAATTATACGTTTATATCGAAACAAAGACTGTTTTCTGAAATAAATTCGAAGTAACATTTAACTTTATTATTATTATTATTATTATTATTATTATTATTATTATTATGTTGGTTGACTTTACAGTGAAGTAATGTTTTACACCGCCCTCCCTTACTTAAGAGCGGGCTTTTACATCAAAGCTAGTTAGACTAGTCAAAGAGAATTAGATCGAAAGCACCTGGCTTAGAACTGATTTCTGGATTATGCTTCTGCTGCACTTTATTCCCAAGAAGTATAACCGTATCTTAAAATCAGAATTATTCTCAGAGTTATTATTATTTACGCGCTAGAAGTAGTCACACACGTCATCAGGTTGCTCTTTGAGGACAACTTTTGGTGTTCCCTGGAGTGTAAGTGACAGCAAGTCTCCCCAGATTTCTTAGTAATCTCGATCTTTTTCAGTAACCTTCGCAAAAGACAAAAAATATATATCCATATTACTTGGGTACATCAGTTTAAATTGAAATCGAAATTAAAACTTATGAATATATATATTTAAGTAAAGGGGTGGTCACCAACAATGTGTTTTTTAACATTATTTTATTATTCCGTATCTTGGTTTTTCATTGAGAATTATGTTTAGAGCATTGTAATAATGTTTTTAAATCATTGAAATCGTTTTTAACGCGTTTCAGACGTTCTGTGAAGCGTCCTCTTCAGAAGTTATTTAAAATGCTTAGAATATATTCAAAATGTGTTAGAGATGTAAAAATAGCATTTTCGTAGTTCATTTGAAATGTTTCCAAGACGTGGAAACGTGTAACTGTCTACAATTCATTGGAATATTCAATTTTTATTACTGTTTTATTGGGCTGTGGTCACTCCTGTCTTGTGTTTCTCTATCTCACTCTCTCTCTCTTTCTGCTGGTGTTTTTCTTTTCCTTTAGGGTAGGATGTGTGTGTGTGTGTTTTCTTTTATTGGCTTGAAGAATGTGTGTACTGTTTTATAGTATTATGAAGTTATTTGCTTCCCTAGGAAGGTAATTGTGATCCAAGGTCGTTACTAATGTGTATGTGTGAGGAGGGGGGGGAGAACCAGCTCTTCTGAAATAAGGGTAGGGGTGTTATCATTCAATTTTGATATTTAATTTTTTAATTCTTAGATTTTTAGTATTGTGATTTTTCGTTTCAGTCTTAGACTGTTCGGGTATTCTTTATATCATGATTGTTTAGATAGAGGGGTGTATTTATAGATGTGTATAGGATATTTTTTAATGTTTCTATTTATTAGTCTCCCCATGTGGGTATGGCCAGGCCCAGGATCGGTTCCTAGTGTGGGGAGGGGCCAATTGGAGGGGTGTAGGTATGGGGGATGATAGAAGGGATGATAGTTGTCTCAGTAATGAGAGACGTCTCCTCCACTGACTGAAGGGGGAGCGAGGTGTTGGAACAGATATTATACTATGGTTCTAGGTGTTTCCTAGTGTTGTTGGTTTCGAGGTTAAGTAGGGTTGGTATTGTTCAATGTGTTGTATTAGAGATAGGGGTGTTATGTCTGTGTGTGGTTGTATGCGCGCGCGTGTGTGTGTTTTAATGTATCGTTTCTGATTTATGTGTGGGTGTGTGTATATGTATATGGATGTGCATGCGAGTGTACCTTGCATTTCATGTTTTTGTGTGTTGATATTAGGCTCTGTTTAGTTCAGGAGTGAATCTTGTTATCAAGTTTTTTTTTCCTGTGTAAGTAAATAAAAATAATTGTCTGTTTGAAAGATTGGCATTATTTTGAAGCTGTTTCCACTGCATGTGTGTACGTCTTTTGAAACATAGAGATGTCTGTTATCTGTAATTTTGATGTTGCTCTTATGTAAGGCCACTCTATTGCTGAAATTTTTGGCGGCGCCTATTTGTTGCATGCTGTGCATGTAAGTGGATATACTACATTTCTGGGGGTGCAATTTAGATCCTTTTTTATTTGTAATGTTTGTGCTGGGTTTTTGAATGTGTATGTGTTTCCTTCTATTACTATGTCACATACTCCACATCGCGGTTTGTTGCATTTTAGAACCCCCTTTTGTAGTGTGTGGAACGAGTTTTGAGGAAGTTAGGAGGTGTTTTAAGTTTTTGGGTTGGCGTTTGCTTTTTATTATTTTTGTTGCTTTAAGTATTTTGTTTAGTTTGTCGTTTTGATTGAGAAGGATAAGGCTTTTGTTATATGTGTAAATAGTTCTGGGTTGTTTGTGTTGTGTGTAGAAATGTATGCTAAAATTTGTTCTTTGTTGTGTCCTTTTGGGATTCTTAGTTGGTCTATTGGAATTTTTTCAGTCAGTTCAACACCTTTCTGCATTAGTGGTAGTGGATATCCTATTTTCCGCAGTGTTATTTGTAGTTCATTCAGTCTACTCGAACGGAGGCGTCTGTCTGTTACTAAGGTGCAGACTCTATGCGCTAGGGAGTAGGGTATTGATTTTAGACAGTTTTTAGGATGGTGGCTTTTGAAGTAGAGGTATTGTTGAGTGTCTGTGGGTTTGTGGTAGATGTCTGTGATTATGTTGTTGTTTTTGATTGTTACTAGGATGTTTAGGAAAGGTAGTTCTGTGGGGCTTTGTTCTCGTGTTAAGTTTATTTTTGGGTGTAGATTTTGTAGCAAAGTGTGGAGTTCTCTGATATCCCCCCATGTGGTCCTCCAGAGGATAAAGCAGTCGTCTAGGTATCTTTTCCAAGATTTTATTAAGAGTGTTTTTATATTGTGCTCGTACTTTTGCTCTATCCTTTCATAAAGGGTCTCTTCTAGGAAGGCGAGTGTAAGGGTGGCATATGTCGGTGCCATTTTAGTACCCATTGCTGTGCCTAGTATTTGGATGTACTTGTCATTATTGAATTTGAAGGAGTTGTTATTGAGGATTATGTCAATGTTATCGATCACGAATTGTTTATTGAATCTGGGGTGTAAAGTCTGTGTATGTTTGTCAATCCAATATGAGATAACTTCTTTTCCTAGGTTGTATGGGATATTGCTATATAGACTGCTAACATCGAATGTGGCTAGTATTGTCCCATCGGCTACTGTTTGTGGTAGTGAGCTAAGGAAGTGTGTGTCATCTCTTACAAAACTTCTGCCCAACAAGCAGACATAGCAACCTAATAGATATACTATTACAGCCCTTCACCAATCTAGTCAGACGTTTTGTAAAATTAATACCCTACTCCCTAGCAAGTAGAGTCTGCACTTTAGTAACAGACAGACACCTCCGTTCGACTAGACTGAATGAACTACAAATAATTTAGTTTAAGTGGGGGGGTATAGTTGTTATGATGAATTACCCTATTTCGGAACTAAATGGACTCTTCCAGACACTATATATAAAGTTCCGACAAAGTGTTGTGGCATTCATCTGCTGTGCGCTGAGGATGATGGACTATTGAATTTTTATCAGTCGGATTTGAGCTTCCAGTTTCCATCCGTACTGACCATCTATTGTTGCTAGTACGAAAAATATATGTTAAAACTTTTTATTATTTGCATGACAAATGCAATAATCTAAGACGACATTTCTGGTACTTTTGTTCGATACAAATTAGTCACGTTGTTATGAAGAAGTTACTGCGATTAGAACCGTGTTTATAGTGGGGTATTAAGCAGCGTGTACGTATGTGTTGATTTTATTGACAAGTATAAATTAGAAACTATTTTTGTTTGTTTTTTAAACAAAATAATTCGCTTCGAACTAAAACCATATACACTTTAGCCTACAATTTTGTGGCATTCTCGAAAAATGGTTACTTAGTTGATAAAAAAAAAATTACAAACCAGATAGTATGTTTTTCAAGCAAACGGTGCACGGTCACATTTTTACTGTATATTCTGTATATCTCAAACGATGATGATAACGACGACGACGACGATGATGATGATAATGATGATAATGATGATGATTATGATTATGATGATGTTACTGCTGCTGTCGTTTCTGTTGATGATGATGATGATGATCATCATCATCATCATCATCATCATCTTCATCATCATCATCATCATCACATGATCTGAGAAAAAGGAAGAAGACATGACGGAGGACATCGTTTTTACCATTATGCATTCTTTTATATATAAAATACATGAGATTAGAAGAAGTGGGAGTAGATGGATAGCTTGTGCCTAAATTCACCTCCTCCCCTTCCCTTTTTTTTTTTTTTTAGTAATCTATTCATTTTTTTTATTCATTTTGTTTATGTATTTATTTTTTTATCGCTGGCGGTGTCACAATGTCATACAATGGACAGATTTTCATCGAGACCGGATAATGTAAGTCTGGCGCAAAGCATGCTGGGAAATTAGCAATTCATATTCGACACATTTCCGTATACGATCTTTTTTTTCCGACGTCAGAAAGTATTGCCATTTTGTATTTTCTTTTTTTTTTTTAATATGGAAATGAAATTAAAGTGAAACGGAATAATTTTAGTGGCACATTTTTAAGAGTTTTCTAGTTTTGCATTGATTTCTTTACTTTTTACATCCTTACATACGCCTTTGTGTTTCTCTGTGGCTAGAAATGTCGTGTAGGAAATTAGACTTTTTTTACAAAAGAATCACAACTTATCAAGGTCCGGAGACCACTCGAGGATAAGGGTTAATGAATGTATGTTATTTAATGGAACAATATTGTAGTAATTCTTATTAGTGGAAATTAGGTAAATTGGATTTCTTAAGGGGACGGCTTATCAAGAATTTGTTTACATTGGACTTGAACACGAGCATATTGTAGTCAGCTGTAAAGCAAGGAAACCGAAGAGCGTCAAACAGACGTATAGTTCTAAGAAAAACATTTGTCCATGGAATCTACGTTTAGGTTTAGACACAGATAAAGAGTGGGAGCAATTATTGATAGTGGTTTCAGTTAGCTGATTGTTTTTTGTAAAAGTTTGTTAAGGTGGTACCATAGATTAAAGTTCAAACGAGCATTTGCCATGAAAATAACGATAGCGCTTAGACAGGCTTGCAACATCTCTTCCACGCTGTTTTTATTTCACTTTTCAAGTCTTTGTGCTTTTCGACCTTCTATTTTTCTTTTTCCTCCACATTTACATCAGTTTGTTCTGCCGAAACAATGATTATTGTTTTGTGTCATTACTTTTAATAAAAGGCTCAATGTAGTGGTCACCATTGCTTTGATCACATTATCATATTGGATATTATTAAACGCGGTATTATCATTATTATGTTCATTAACTTTAAAGTGTTGTCATGCTTTACACCGTTTTTTTTTGTTTTTTTTTTCTCTTTTTTTTTTTTTTTTGGCATTCAAGAGCGGGTTTTACGCCAAATCTAATGAGCATAATTAAAGAATCAATTAGATAAAATGAATTTGGCGTAGGATGTTTGATGTGGCGATACTTTCTTTTATATGTTGTCCATCAGCTGTCAGTTCCAATCTCCACGTTTTCATTGCATTTTCTATCATGTGGATGATCCAGCTTGGTATTTTATACACTTTTACGCATTCTATTATCCATGTTTGGAGGATCCTGTCGTATGCTTTTTTTTTTTTTGTAATCGAACCACGCGATGATGATATTCTTTCTCCTTCTTTTTGCCTTCTTTAGGATTCTCTGGTCTATGTATAGCAGGTCATGTGTTCCTCTTTTACCTTTCTGGCATCCTTTCTGTTCTTTCGGAAGAACTCCACGATTATTCGGGGAGTGTTAGATTTGTTCCCTCAGTTATGCTGTTAATATTTTCCACATATTGAGTAAGTGCGTGATTAGCCCCAAAATGTCTGGGGGTGGTTCCTTTCTCTATGTCTTTCTATATCAGTGTGGTCTTACCTTTTGTCATCCAATCTGGCACGTTTGTTTCCTCTATACATTTTCTCAGGTTTTGAGCTAGCTTTTCGTGTAATGTTTTTTTTTTAAACCAGTATGCATGTATCCCGTCGTGTCCTGGTGCTCTCCAATTCGCCATTTTTTGCTGTGGTCTTCTTTAGGATTTCTTTCCTAATGTCATTCACTATTCTCTCTTCGATTCGTTGTAACTCTTCTTTCGTATCTTTAAACCATTCGGCATTTCTATTGTGATCCCGTCGTTCCTCCCATATCTTACTTCAGTAAAGTTTTGTTTCCGTCGGGTTTGGTTGTTCTGCTTTTGTTTTTTCCTCCGTTCACATTTTAATAGAATTGGCTTTAATTGTTTTCAAGTGTGCTGTTTTGCTTGCATAGTTCAGATTTGTATCTGTATTGTCTCAGCATCCCTTCTTCTGGTGTTACTTTTTGTTCGATTCTTCCTGCTACTTATTTAGCCTCTCCTCAATTTTCCATCTTAACCACGTCGCTTTCTTTCTGTTTATCGTTTTGGCTTCTTTTTTTTATGTTTGTTTATTTGGGTTTCTAGCCTTATTTCCCATCCAGGTTTTGTCGATGCATCTTTTCCCACCTGTTTTTCTGATTCGAACTTTATACATACCATCTTGGCTCCTGGGTAAATTAAATTGTTTAGGTCTGTGATTCTATCCGTTGCGATTTGTGGGAGGAGCTTGTTTCTCTTTTTAATTTCTCTGTTCTTGGTTGCTTAAAGATGGAAGCGCTGTTTTTTCCTCTGTCCTTATTATTATTATTATTATTATTATTATTATTATTATTATTATTATTATTATTATTATTATTATTATTATTATTATTATTATTATTATTATTGTTATTATTGTTATTATTATTATTATTATTATTATTATTATTATTATTATTATTATTATTATTATTATTATTGTTATTATTGTTATTATTATTATTATTATTATTATTATTATTATTATTATTATTATTATTATTATTATTATTATTATTATTATTATTATTATTATTGTTATTATTGTTATTATTGTTATTATTATTATTATTATTATTATTATTATTATTATTATTATTATTATTATTATTATTGTTATTATTGTTATTATTGTTATTATTATTATTATTATTATTATTATTATTATTATTATTATTATTATTATTGTTATTATTGTTATTATTGTTATTATTATTATTATTATTATTATTATTATTATTATTATTATTGTTATTATTGTTATTATTGTTATTATTATTATTATTATTATTATTATTATTATTATTATTATTATTATTATTATTATTGTTATTATTGTTGTTATTATTATTATTATTATTATTATTATTATTATTATTATTATTATTATTGTTATTATTGTTATTATTGTTATTATTATTATTATTATTATTATTATTATTATTATTATTATTATTATTGTTATTATTGTTATTATTATTATTATTATTATTATTATTATTATTATTATTATTATTATTATTGTTGTTGTTGTTGTTGTTGTTGTTATTATTATTATTATTATTATTATTATTATTATTATTATTATTATTATTATTGTTATTATTGTTATTATTGTTATTATTATTATTATTATTATTATTATTATTATTGTTATTATTGTTATTATTATTATTATTATTATTATTATTATTATTATTATTATTATTATTATTGTTATTATTGTTATTATTATTATTATTATTATTATTATTATTATTATTATTATTATTGTTATTATTGTTATTATTATTATTATTATTATTATTATTATTATTATTATTATTATTATTATTATTATTATTATTGTTATTATTGTTATTATTATTATTATTATTATTATTATTATTATTATTATTATTATTATTATTGTTATTATTGTTATTATTATTATTATTATTATTATTATTATTATTATTATTATTATTGTTATTATTGTTATTATTGTTATTATTATTATTATTATTATTATTATTATTATTATTATTATTATTATTATTATTATTGTTATTATTGTTATTATTGTTATTATTATTATTATTATTATTATTATTATTATTATTATTATTATTATTATTGTTATTATTGTTATTATTGTTATTATTGTTATTATTGTTATTATTATTATTATTATTATTATTATTATTATTATTATTATTATTGTTATTATTGTTATTATTATTATTATTATTATTATTATTATTATTATTATTATTATTATTATTATTATTATTGTTATTATTGTTATTATTGTTATTATTATTATTATTATTATTATTATTATTATTATTATTATTATTATTATTATTATTATTGTTATTATTGTTATTATTGTTATTATTATTATTATTATTATTATTATTATTATTATTATTATTATTATTATTATTATTGTTGTTGTTGTTGTTGTTGTTATTATTATTATTATTATTATTATTATTATTATTATTATTATTGTTATTATTGTTATTATTGTTATTATTATTATTATTATTATTATTATTATTATTATTATTATTATTATTATTATTATTATTGTTATTATTGTTATTATTATTATTATTATTATTATTATTATTATTATTATTATTATTATTGTTATTATTGTTATTATTATTATTATTATTATTATTATTATTATTATTATTATTATTATTATTGTTATTATTGTTATTATTATTGTTATTATTGTTATTATTATTATTATTATTATTATTATTATTATTATTATTATTATTATTATTATTATTGTTATTATTGTTATTATTATTATTATTATTATTATTATTATTATTATTATTATTATTATTATTATTGTTATTATTGTTATTATTATTATTATTATTATTATTATTATTATTATTATTATTATTATTATTGTTATTATTGTTATTATTATTATTATTATTATTATTATTATTATTATTATTATTATTATTATTGTTATTATTGTTATTATTATTATTATTATTATTATTATTATTATTATTATTATTATTATTATTATTATTATTATTATTGTTATTATTGTTATTATTATTATTATTATTATTATTATTATTATTATTATTATTATTATTATTATTGTTATTATTGTTATTATTGTTATTATTATTATTATTATTATTATTATTATTATTATTATTATTATTATTATTATTATTATTGTTATTATTGTTATTATTGTTATTATTATTATTATTATTATTATTATTATTATTATTATTATTATTGTTATTATTGTTATTATTGTTATTATTGTTATTATTGTTATTATTATTATTATTATTATTATTATTATTATTATTATTATTATTATTATTGTTATTATTGTTATTATTATTATTATTATTATTATTATTATTATTATTATTATTATTATTATTGTTATTATTGTTATTATTGTTATTATTATTATTATTATTATTATTATTATTATTATTATTATTATTATTATTATTATTATTGTTATTATTGTTATTATTATTATTATTATTATTATTATTATTATTATTATTATTATTATTATTATTATTATTATTATTATTATTATTATTGTTGTTGTTGTTGTTGTTATTATTATTATTATTATTATTATTATTATTATTATTATTATTATTATTGTTATTATTGTTATTATTGTTATTATTATTATTATTATTATTATTATTATTATTATTATTATTATTATTATTATTATTGTTATTATTGTTATTATTATTATTATTATTATTATTATTATTATTATTATTATTATTGTTATTATTGTTATTATTATTATTATTATTATTATTATTATTATTATTATTATTATTGTTATTATTGTTATTATTATTGTTATTATTGTTATTATTATTATTATTATTATTATTATTATTATTGTTATTATTATTATTATTATTGTTATTATTATTATTATTATTATTATTATTATTATTATTTTTATTATTATTATTATTATTGTTATTATTATTATTATTATTGTTATCATTATTATTATTATTATTATTATTATTATTATTATTATTATTATTATTATTATTATTATTATTATTATTATTATTGGATCGCAATGAGCTTTTTCATGTGTCTTCAATAATTTCTCCCTGAAAACATTATTATTATTATTATTATTATTATTATTATTATTATTATTATCATTATTATTATTATTATTATTATTATTATTGGATCGCAATGAGCTTTTTCATGTGTCTTCAATAATTTCTCCCTGAAAACATTATTATTATCATTATTATCATTATTATTATTATTATTATCATTATTATTATTATTATTATTATTATTATTGGATCGCAATGAGCTTTTTCATGTGTCTTCAATAATTTCTCCCTGAAAACATTATTATTATTATTATTATTATTATTATTATTATTATTATTATTATTATTATTATTATTGGATCGCAATGAGCTTTTTCATGTGTCTTAGATAATTTCTCCCTGAAAACATTATTATTATTATTATTATTATTATTATTATTATTATTATTATTATTATTATTATTATTATTATTATTATTATTATTATTATTATTATTATTATTGGATCGCAATGAGCTTTTTCCTGTGTCTTCAATAATTTCTCCCTGAAAACATTATTATTATTATTATTATTATTATTATTATTATTATTATTATTATTATTATTATTATTATTATTATTATTATTATTATTGGATCGCAATGAGCTTTTTCATGTGTCTTCAATAATTTCTCCCTGAAAACATTATTATTATTATTATTATTATTATTATTATTATTATTATTATTATTATTATTATTATTGGATCGCAATGAGCTTTTTCATGTGTCTTCGATAATTTCTCCCTGAAAACATTATTATTATTATTATTATTATTATTATTATTATTATTATTATTATTATTATTATTATTATTATTATTATTATTATTATTATTATTATTATTATTATTGGATCGCAATGAGCTTTTTCCTGTGTCTTCAATAATTTCTCCCTGAAAACATTATTATTATTATTATTATTATTATTATTATTATTATTATTATTATTATTATTATTATTATTATTGGATCGCAATGAGCTTTTTCATGTGTCTTCAATAATTTCTCCCTGAAAACATTATTATTATTATTATTATTATTATTATTATTATTATTATTATTATTATTATTATTGGATCGCAATGAGCTTTTTCATGTGTCTTCGATAATTTCTCCCTGAAAACATTATTATTATTATTATTATTATTATTATTATTATTATTATTATTATTATTATTATTATTATTATTATTATTATTATTATTGGATCGCAATGAGCTTTTTCATGTGTCTTCAATAATTTCTCCCTGAAAACATTATTATTATTATTATTATTATTATTATTATTATTATTATTATTATTATTATTGGATCGCAATGAGCTTTTTCATGTGTCTTCAATAATTTCTCCCTGAAAACATTATTATTATTATTATTATTATTATTATTATTATTATTATTATTATTATTATTATTATTATTATTGGATCGCAATGAGCTTTTTCATGTGTCTTCAATAATTTCTCCCTGAAAACATTATTATTATTATTATTATTATTATTATTATTATTATTATTATTATTATTATTATTGGATCGCAATGAGCTTTTTCATGTGTCTTCAATAATTTCTCCCTGAAAACATTATTATTATTATTATTATTATTATTATTATTATTATTATTATTATTATTATTATTGGATCGCAATGAGCTTTTTCATGTGTCTTCAATAATTTCTCCCTGAAAACATTATTATTATTATTATTATTATTATTATTATTAATATTATTATTATTATTATTATTATTGGATCGCAATGAGCTTTTTCATGTGTCTTCAATAATTTCTCCCTGAAAACATTATTATTATTATTATTATTATTATTATTATTATTATTATTATTATTATTATTGGATCGCAATGAGCTTTTTCATGTGTCTTCGATAATTTCTCCCTGAAAACATTATTATTATTATTATTATTATTATTATTATTATTATTATTATTATTATTATTATTATAATTATTGGATCGCAATGAGCTTTTTCCTGTGTCTTCAATAATTTCTCCCTGAAAACATTATTATTATTATTATTATTATTATTATTATTATTATTATTATTATTGGATCGCAATGAGCTTTTTTATGTGTCTTCAATAATTTCTCCCTGAAAACATTATTATTATTATTATTATTATTATTATTATTATTATTATTATTATTATTATTATTATTATTATTGGATCGCAATGAGCTTTTTCATGTGTCTTCGATAATTTCTCCCTGAAAACATTATTATTATTATTATTATTATTATTATTATTATTATTATTATTATTATTATTATTATTATTATTATTGGATCGCAATGAGCTTTTTCCTGTGTCTTCAATAATTTCTCCCTGAAAACATTATTATTATTATTATTATTATTATTATTATTATTATTATTATTATTATTATTATTATTATTATTATTATTATTATTATTATTATTATTATTGTCGTCTTTGTGAATGTTTCTAACGTGTAAAATTAGACAACGTTCAGTGCATTCTTTCTGTTGTCACCGGACGACGGACAGAAACAAACAAATTGGTCAATTAATTTTGATGCGGACAACAGCTAAGCATTTTCTACAATGTTTAAAACGAGATTCGAACTACATCAACGCGACTGACACTCACACACGAACTTGCTACAAACGAACTAGCGAGAAACGTGAACAATGCGCACTCGTTCACACTAAGACACACACACATGCGCGCACACTTAAGTAATAAATAAGTAAATATTTCAATTTTTTTTTTATTATTTATTTGGTTCCTTGCTCGTTTCCGGTCTGCCTAATCGTTTCCGAAGAAAAAGAAACAAGATGACAATTCTCGTACTTTAATTAGATTTCTGTCAATCCAGGTGGAAGCAGGTTGATATTAAGTGGCGGGCAACTGTTATTAGGAACTATAATGTCGAGAATCTGATGGAGAGTAACGCCATACTTTGGCGATAATATGCCACAGCGGGAAAACCGGAAATAGAAACAAACAGATCCAATAGAAAACAGGTTCTGAAAAATAGAAAAACAATAAATATTTCTACAAGACGCGTTTGTTAAATCTGGGCATTTCGCAGAAATAGTTATAGTTGACAACTTCACTTATTTAGGAAGTTCAAGAAATAAGGCAGGCAGTATTGACTAATAGTTGCAGTGCAGGAAAGGTAAAATTTTAGAAGCAGGAATACAGCGTTGGCATAGTGGTTAACGATACAGACTGGCAACTTGACTGTGCCTTGTTCGAATCCAGTTATCTCCCCCAGAAAGATCTTTTACTTCACGGGTACCTCATCGTAGGTACACAGTAACCTTCTATAAATAAGTCTTAACAGGGAGATACCAGGGAATATAATGCCAACAAAATCTTCATGAATGAACACTCAACAGCAACAACAACAACAATAATAACAACAACAATAACAACAACAGCAACAACAAAAAGAACAAGAACAACAAAAAGAACAACAATAAGAACAAAAACAACAATGACAACAACAAAAATAAGAACAACAACAACAATGACAACAACAAGGACTACCACAATAAGAACAAAACCAACAATGAGAACAAGAAGAAGAAGAACAACAACAATGAGAGCAACAACAACAATAAGAAGAACAACAATAAGAACAACAACAATAAGAACAACAACAACAACAATGAGAACAAAAACAATGAGAACAACAATAACAACACTAACAACAACAACAATAATGAGAACAACAACAACAATAACAACAACAATAACAATAAGAGCAACAACAACAATGAAAACAAAAACAACAATGAGAACAACAACAATAAAACAACAACTATAAGAAAAAACAAAATAATAATAATAATAACAACAACAGCAATAAAAACAACAACAAGAACAACAACAAAAATAATAACAACAATAATAATAAAAACAACAACAGTAAAAACAATAAGAAGAATAACAACAACAACAAAAGAATAGCAATAAGAACAACAACAACAAAAGAATGACAATAAGAACAACAACAACAATAAATACAACAACAACAATAATAACAATAAGAACAACAACAATAACAATGACAATAAGAACAACAACAATAAGAACAACAACAACAATAACAATAAGAACAACAATAATAAAAATAACTATCAAAACAACAACAACAACAATAACAATAAGAACAACAAAAACAATAACAATAAGAACAACAACAACAATAACAATAAGACCAACAACAACATTAACAATAAGAACAACAATAAGAAGAACAACAATAACAATAACAGCAATAAGAAGAACAACAATAACAATAACAGCAATAAGAAGAACAACAACAATAATAAAAACATCAACAATGAGAACAACAATAACAATAACAACAACAACGATAAGAACAACAACAATAACAACAAAAACAATAATAAAAACATCAATAATAACAACAATAACAATAAGAAAATAATAATAAGAACAACAATAACAATAACAATAATAATAAGAACAACAACAACAACAGTAATTAAAACATCAACAATAAGAACAACAATAACAATAACAACAACGATAAGGACAACAACAATAAGAACAACAACAACAATAATAAAAACATCAAAAATAAGAACAACAATAACAATAAGAACAATAACAATAAAAACAACAACAATAAGAACAACAACAACAATAAAAACAACATAAATAAGAACAACAATAACTAATTATTAAATTAAAGATTATTTCAAAAAATACTCCCACACTAAACAATAGACTGGAATTGAGCTCCTCTTTTATAATATAAGTTTAAAACATAAGAAAAACAATAATTAAAAAAAAAAAAAAAAACTTGCTTGAATAGTCGTCTCCCTTGATTCACAAACGCAACAAGTATTTCAAACATCAACTGATTTATTTTAACGTTCTCCTAACGTCATTTTTTGTTCTATATTTCGCGGTATCACGTGGCAAACTCTGCGGCTACTTTTCCAATTTTGAACACTCTTCCGCTGTCTTCTCTTGAAAATGGACTAATAAGTCTGAAATATATTGAGATTTATATCACCATTGAATACAACAGAAAAAAAAAATTACTGTTGTTTAGAGTGAAAATTTGTGTGAAAAAGAAAAAAAAAACTTTATTTCTTTTGTTTGCATTTAATTTTACTCTATATATAAAAATAAAATCTCGCATTGTTCTTGGCTTTTAATTTTACCTTATAATTTTCTTCAAAAAAAAATATATATATATATATGTTTACCGTTTTTGGGGACAGAATTTCAACAAAGTACTCGATTACAAAGAAAAAACTTTTTTCGGTCTAAGAGCTTAATATTTATTTATTTACATGTACAGAAGGTAAGAAAAGCATTGGTACCGTCGGTTTCAAACCTAACATAAGGGTGACCAGTTAATGGTAAATCGTAAGTAATGTTAGGCTCTCGTCAGCCATGTTGTTTCTGTTTGAGGAAAAGCAGGATCGCATTTATTGATTTTAATGATGTTCATTTTTATTTAACTATAGCTTATCCCTATCTCTGTATATTTTATTTTAATATCAATGTTCTAATGTTTTTTTAATTTTATTTAATCTAATGTATTTTTAGTAACTTTGTGCTGTTCTATCTTGTTACTATCCCGCATGGTTCCGGTCTGATTGGTAAGTCTTAAAGAACATTATTAAAAACAATAATCCTGCTTTTCCTCAAACAGAAACAACATGGCTGACGAGAGCCTAACATTACTTACGATTTACCATTAACTGGTTACCCTTATGTTAGGCTTGAAACCGACGGTACCAATGTTTTTCTGACCTTCTGTACATTTAAACACACAAACACAAACACACACACACACACACACACACACATATATATATATATATATATATATATATATATATATATATATATATATATATATATATATATATATATGCGTACACTTAGTTTAACCTCATTTATATTAAAGCCCTCGAGACAGACGGTATGAACACTTAATGTTCCTTTCAACTTTCCTTATCTCCCTCTTCCTCGTCCTTTCAATTTTGTATTTTATGTCTGATTGCATCAATTTGTGTTTGTGACACGTGAAATTTATTTGAAACGGAGCAAAAAAAAAACGTTCAATTTCGAACATTAAAAACTCATCATCGCTAAAGGCTAAGTACAACGGTAAGATTTGAATTTTCTCTTCTGAAACCAAAAAATACGTTATACTTATCAACTAAACTATCTATCTGTATATTGTAAAAGTGAAAATGTGTGCTTGTGTGTCAATTCCCAGCCTCAACGATTTTTTATCTACAGACTTGAAATTTAGTATATAGGGTATTCAGACATATCGAAAAATTTGAATTGTTTTTTATCCGAGAAAAAAGTATCCTCTATGGTCAAAATTGAAAAATTGGTACGTGGGGGGGTCAGCGAATTTTTATGTTTACTAACTGTTTCACGAATGCGTATGCGTGAATCTTTCACATTGTAAATTCCTTGTGTTAACAATAAATAGGTTTGAAAATATTTTGAAGCGATCAAGTTGTTGGCCTAATGGTTATCGCACTTGACTCACTGTCAATAGGTTTTGGCTTCGATCTCAGTTAGAGTACTCTTATACCTTTTTTACATAGGAGTCACCACATATCAAGGCTCGGAGGTCACTCGAGGATAAAGGTTAATGAGTGTACAGTAGTCAATGGGACAATATCGTAGTAATCGCTAGTAGTGGACATTTGATAAAATTGATTACTTAAGGGGGGCGATTAATCAGGAATTTGTTTATGTTGGACTTGAAAAGCAAATAATTGGAAAGCGGCGAAACGGAGGAGAGTTCCACAGACGTGCAGTTCTAATAAAGAAGGTTTGTTCATGGTATCTACGTTTAGGTTTAGGCACAGATAAAGAGTGTGGGGAATTATTGATAGTAGTTTCAACTAGACGAGTGTTTTTCGTGACAGTTTTGCGAGGGGACTATGGATTAGAGATCAGACGAGCCCTTGCCATGAAAATAACGATAAAGCAGAGACAGGCTCAAGAGATCTCTTTTGTGGAAAGTAATTAAGAGAAACCTCAGATTAAAAGAATCAATACTGATACTAATTATAACCAGAAATTAATAGTAAAACAGAAAAATCTACCATATTTCTAATAAAGACACAAAAAGATTAATAAATTTCCTTAGTGATAATTCATACCGCAAAACAAAAAAGAAATATAATTACACCCCCTAACAGCTAACATAATCTAAACAAACGAGTTAATAAATACATATAATTTTCTCTTTGATTTAACCACATTTAAACAGAATTAGAAATCTATAGAGAAGTAAAAGAGAAAAAATAGAATTACCTCACCATAACAGTTAACGTAATTAATTTAATCTTTAGAGCGTTTGAATAAAAAAAAAATTAACACACTTGGCATTTATACGATCTGAGTGATAATTCATACAACAAAAAAATAGGATTACCCCAAGTAACA
>NC_136516.1:7285000-7360000 GCF_053919585.1 Euprymna scolopes
CTCGTGAAAGATGCACCAATCCAAATGTTCCAACAATGTGCATGCATAGTGACCTTTTATAGATATAGGATACTTTCCGGTGTGAGTAAATTTCTAATAGGGTAGAAGGAGCCGAGTGAAAGAATGCCGATTAACTTCTATAAAATTAACTAGTTGTTTGTCGAGGTCAAAAGTTTAGGTTTGATACGGAAGTAATAAAATATTCACATGCTCTGACGTCATTAGAATGTAGGAATAGATTTTGCGTGTAAAAGAAATTGACGGGTCTAACTGACGAATGAAATGTCTTATAAATTGGGAGTTAGGGAGAACTGAAGTTGCTTCTCTCTTTCCCCAACGTAAAATACACCAGTTCGTTAAATATATAATACTCAACTGCAAGACACGACATTTGGTTATTCTCTAAACTTAAGGAAAACGACTGTCGAAAATATGAGAAAATTGAGGCGATAAAAGAGGTTCTGATGAGGATCATTAGCACAAGAGGATTTTCCTGCGACCTTCTAGGAGTTTTTGGAATGATACAACAAGAGCATTGCAGTCAAAGGAGATTACTTCGACGTAAACTAAAGTTCTATGTGTGTATTATCAATAAACGTGTCCATACCAAAAATGTCGGGAAACTTATTTAAAACACGGCGTAATTATTATTGAATAAGCTATCACCTCATTTCCAAATTTATGGATTAACCCAGAGGTTATAAATACCTCTTTTTTAATTAAAAGCACACGTGCCCGGCATTGCCCGGTAACGTTAAACTAAACTAAAGTTCTATGCGTGTATTATCAATAAACGTGTCCATACCAAAAATGTCGGGAAACTTATTTAAAACACGGCGTAATTATTATTGAATAAGCTATCACCTCATTTCCAAATTTATGGATTAACCCAGAGGTTATAAATACCTCTTTATTAATTAAAAGCACACGTGCCCGGCATTGCCCGGTAACGTTAAATTTTAAAAGAATTAAATAAATAAGCGAGAAAACTGAGACATGTGCATGCGAGTATTGTGTTTTTTTTTTCTAAACAGTGCACCTTCGTAAGTAAAAAAAATACTCGAGCTGAGATCGAAACCAAAACCTAAAGACAGTGAGTTAAGCACGATAATCATTACATATGCTTGAAACGACTTTACGAAGCGTTTTCAAACCTTCTTATTTTAACATAAAGAAGCTGCGATGTTTTACAGTCGCGGATGCGCATCCGTGGAACAGTTTAAAGCAGAAAAAAATCCGATGACTCCCAAGTATCAATTTTTCAAATTTGACCCCTTGGTAGCAGTTTTTTTTTTGGGGGGGGGATGTAAACCGATTAAAAACTTCATTCATGTCTAATTATCCTATATACCAAATTTCAAATCTCTAGATCAAAAATTCGTTGAGTCTATAGGTTGAAAAGTGTCCTCACACACCCATTCACATATTTACAGTTATATTGATATTACTGTGTCTGTCTTTATTATAGCTGGTTTGCAAGCACTACCCATAATATAAACGGATATGACGTCACATAGTTCAAAGAAAGTGAATGGTGAATAAAAGCAGTATCTGGCAGCAATAAGTGCGTGGACATATAAGTTGAATATCTCGCTGTCTTCTGTCCGTTTTTTCGAAATAGTTCTTTCTGAACGTATGAATACTTTTTTTAAGGGAATGATTGATAACTTGTATTCTTTGGATTATTGGGACTACTGCTCTAATGTTTATTCTATATATTTTCGATCGATGTAAACTCCGACCTTCCTCAGATTTATCCTGTCATACTCGAGTTTTTTTTTTTTTTTGTAGAACTCAAGAATCCGTTTGGAATTTCGAACGAAACGTTTTATTTAATTCACAGGGGTAGTATATTCTCGTTCCGTTAGCCACAGCCAGGTATTAGTCTTAATTAATTTGCAATTGTATGCTTAATATCTCTTGTAATGAGAATTGCAATTTCAACCTCCAGAACAGTGTAGATGTGAACTGTATTTTACTTAATTATTTAACCATTTTACCATGATGCAAATACTACTCCAAATAATTGATTAATGATTCTGTAAGGATTACAGCAAACACGATTTACATGCAATCGAGAACACTTTTATTATGTTAACAATAATTCCAAACCCCTACATCTAAACCATAGCTCTATTCTGTAAATTTATCCTAACCTGTAACTTTGCACGTGTCTCGCTTATTCTATTACTGTTATATAGCTGTCTAAATAAACAGAATGTATATATATATATATATATATATATATATATTTATATATATATACACTCTGTTTATTTAGAAAGCTATATAACAGAGTTTATTTAGACAGCTAATAAACAGAGTGTATATATATACTCTGTTTATTTATACAGCTATATAACAGAATTTATTTAGACAGCTAATAAGCAGAGTGTGTGTATATATATACACTCTGTTTATTTAGACAGCTATATAACAGAGTTTATTTAGACAGCTAATAAACAGAGTATGTATATATATATATATATATATATATATATATATATATATATATAGATAGATATATATATATATAGATAGATATATATATATATATATATATATATATATATATATATATATATATATATATATATATATATATATATTCTTCTGTGAAGCGTCCTCGTCAGAAATTATTTTCAAATGTGTTGGAGATGTAAAAATTGCATTTTCGTAGTTCATTTGAAGTGTTTCCAAGGGGTGGAGGCGTGTAAGTGCCTATTATTCATAAGCATGTTCAATTTTTATTACTCTTTTATTGGGCTTGTCGAGGCCGCTGACCTCGGCTGTAGTCACTCGTGTTGTGTTTCTCTCTGTCTCTCACTCTCTTTCTGCTTGTGTTTTTCCCCCTTTTCCTTTAGGGTAGGGTGTGTGTGTGTGTGTGTGTGTGTGTGTGTTTTATTTTATTGGTTTGAGAAAGTGTGTACTGTTTTATAGTATTATGAGGTTATTTGCTTCCCTATGAAGGTAGCTGTGATCCAAGGTCGTTACTAATTGTATGTGTGAGGAGGGGGGGACCAGCTCTTCTGAAATAAGGGTAGGGGTGCTTTCATTCTATTTTGATATTTATTTTTTGGATTCTTGGATTTTAGTATTGTGATTTTTCGTTTCAGTCTTTACGGGTATTCCTTATATTATGTTTGTTTAGATAGAGGGGTGTATTTAAAAATATGTATAGGGGATTTTTTAATGTTTCTATTTATTTGTCTCCCCATGTGGGTATGGCCAGACCCAGGATCGGTTCCTAGTGTGGGGAAGATTTTGTTCCCCAGAGGGGGGGCCAATTGGAGGGGGTATAGGTATGGGAGGGGGTTATAGAAGGGATGATAGTTGTCTCAGTCATGAGGGGGTTCTCCTCCACTAACTGAGGAGGGAGCGAGGTGTTGGAACATGGTTCTAGGTGTTTCCTAGTGTTGTTGGTTTCGAGGTTAAGTAGGGTTGGTATTGTTCAGTATAATTCGATATAATTAAACGAAATTTTAAGTTTTTAACCGATACCAATATAGATTTTAAGGTTTTTTATACATAAGAAAAATTATATTTTTAAATTAATTTGGGTTCAAATTAAAATCGATATATATAAGGGAAAATTTTTTTTCGAAATTAGATTTTAAATTTAAATAATTCAAAGTTTAAAGTTAATGAAATCATCATCATCCGATAAATAAACGCGGGGGTGGGGGTTAACAAAACGAGATTTAAACGTGAACTCGCGAGGTATATATATATTTCACACTTCCGGTTATAAAATAGATGAATATTGGCTGAAGAGAGCTTGATAAGGATACCTTAAACGGTCCTTATTATCGGGCTTGAAACCGACGGTACCAATGACTTGTCTCATCTAACAACTTTCTGTACACAAAATATAAATACGCTCTTACATTTCGGATTTTCCTTTTAATTGAGCACTCTGCTGGATTTCTTTTTCCAAAAAAACTTATCATGTATATATATATATATATATATATATATATATATATATATATATATATATATATATATATATATATATTAATAACAGTACATCTTCTCTAGAGTCTGTATCAACATGTAAAGTGTATCGAATGTCGTCTAGTCTATGCATTGGTCGTTTGATGTCATATATATATATATATATATATATATATATATATATATATATATAAACGTGTCTTGGTGATGTAATACATGTAATATATGCATGGCTCGTGACGTCCAGTGTTCATGTATGCACGCGTATACGTAATTCAGTTCATATAAGAGATAAAATCCAGATAAGAGAAAAATCCAGGTTGTCCTCGACGGTCGTACATCTAAACAGTGTGATATAAATGCGGGCGTGCCTCACGGGTCTATCCTTGGGCCTCTATTGTTCCTAATATTTATTAATGACCTCCCCGACAAAACTGCCTCTGAGATGGGTATATATGCTGATGACACTACACTCTATAACAGGCATGAGAGGAAAACAAATGAACACATAACTAAAGAAATGGCAAAAACACTAGAGGATGACCTCCAATCTGTAGTGGAATGGGGACATAAATTGATGGTCACATTCAATGCTGCCAAGACTAAACTGGTTTCCTTCAATAATTACAAGAAACCTTCTCTTCCACCGATAGCAATGGCCAGTGACCCCATGTCTGAGAGTACATCTTTCAAACTGCTTGGCCTAACGTTCACAGGAAACATGAGTTGGAACAATAATATTGAAAACATTGCCAAGGCCAGCGAAAAAGGTAGACTCTCTCTACCGTGCTAGAAAACTACTGACATCTGAAAGTATCCTGTCCCTCTATAAGGCCACCATTCGGCCATGTATGGAGTATTGTTATCACATTTGGCCTGGTCTATCTGCTGCTAGTCTCTCGCTCCTTGACAAGGTTCAAAAGAGAGTCGCCAATCTGATAGGCCCTGAACTGGCATCTAAGCTTCAACCACTGTCCCATCGACGAAACGTTGCATCCCTCTGTCTGTTCTACAAGTATTTTAATGGTGAATGCTCTGACGGGCAGCTGGCACTTATGCCCCCACGACGTAGACACCCTCGACAAACCCGACAGGCAACTAAATCCCACCCCCACACAGTAGAGATCCCTAAATGTAAAAGATCTTTCTACTCCAGTAGTTTCTTCCCCAGAACCGCTAGACTCTGGGATTCCATTCCAGGTCCCTGCTTCCCTAACTGTACTGACATGCAGAAGTTCAAGTGTAACGTGAACCGACATCTTGCTGCCCAAATCCCAACATAGTGCCCCAGCAGTTGCTGCCCCTGTTAGTAGCCCCTACACCAAAGTGGCAATGTGCCTTGTTTGGGGTGAAAATGGAAAAGAAAAATTACTACAGGAAAAACGCAACGAGACGGTTCTTTAAATATGAGCACGATTAACATTCTCGTATGAGAATTGCATTAGACAAAGAGTACATAGCTTCTTTCATTTACTTCCTTCTCTTTCATGATTGCAACAAATACATGTTTCTCAGAAGGAATTCCTATCGACAAGATTTTAGTTTCAGACATAAACTTTACTGCTTTTTTTCTCCGAGTCTTCAACCCTTTAGAGTCTTGAATTGTCTTTTTGTAGCTAGTTGCAATACTAACACGACTGACGGTCAATTCTTCCCGCTGCTAGCCGACACCGTCTTTCACTGTTACTGCCCGACTAGTTACGTGTATATATGATAACCCTTTCTTTTTTCGATTCTCTGGGCGTTAGTTCTGAGTAACTAATTGTTGTCATAATTTTAATTGTTTATTTAACTAAACATTCTCATCCTATAGAATTAAAAAGCCTTGTCAACATTTTTGCATACTTATCCGGCTTAATTATTTGACCCGATAAATTTTCTGTTGTCATTTTAAGTATTTGCTTCTGAAATATTTCATTCCTCCAATAATATTTTTCTATTGAATATTCCATATTCAATAACGATCTTACATCTCGCTTCACTTTTGGCGACCTATTAATCAACTTTACGTGAACAAACAACTATTATATACAATTGTATTTTAATAGACTAGCAAGTCTCGTGTCGCGGCATTGCCCTCGTGTGATATAAAATAGTGATATACAATTATAATATTATAGATAATTGTCCGTTAGCAATTATGCACGTACAGTGTCCTTTGAATAAACGGCCAACATATTAATCAGTCAAAATTGTTTTAGATTCTTCTCAGTTTTGGAGATTATGCGCATCTCTCTATTTATGTTTTATGTACAAAAATGTTTGGGTGCGTGTGTGTTGTGTGTTCGGTTGTATATATACAGTCGAGTGTGCATTTCTTTCTTTCGTATTTTTGCCAGTCGATGAGAAAGTCTCTGCAGTCGATGGTAATGAGTTCAGATTCGAATATCTCCGTTTCACTCACCCTCAACAACACACGTACATGCACAACTACAACAAAATAAATAAACAAGTGTGTATTTGTTTATTTATTCCTTCTAAGCAATTCGGAAAACGTGATTCGATTTCTCAATGAACTCGAGGGGATTTAAAATGCAACAGTAGCAGGACTTTAGATGCGTCCATGAACTCTGCGACTTTTTATTGCTATAATAATAATAATAATAATAATAATAATAATAATAATATATGCACATATATATATATATATTCTTATCATATATATATATATATATATATATATATATATATATATATATATATATATATATGATAAGAATAATGGAAATAGTATTCGGACGAGATAGAGAAATAAAAAAGAAACGGGAAACTTCTCTCACTCTCTCCATCTTTCTCTCACTCTCTCTCGCTCTTATGTATACAGACACACACACAAGCCACACACACGCACACACACATACACACACACACACATATATATATATATATATATATATATATATATATATATATATATATATATATATAACATGTAAATAACAGAAGTCTATATTCCAAATTTCAGGATGTTGACCATCTACTGTATCTCTCGGACTCGAAGTGCATTTAACTCGAACTGAACTAACTGATTGACTAAATTACCAAATGTGCGTTTCTATATATTTTAGCGATATAGGAGGAATATGGGTCCCTACGCCACTGAAATGTCATTGTGCACTCAACGTTCGTCCTTGGCAACGTTGTTCCAGTTTTAAGCCTGAGTCAGCCAGTTTGATTTGGATTCGCCCCTTGATCCTGTCTGCAATAGAAAGCCTGTTTAACCTCTCTCGGCTTGCTCATCATTATATTGTTAGGGATGAATGCGAGTAAAAAACAATATGTGAACATCCGAGAATTTTTTTATTAGTTTTATTTGCCCTAAACAAGAATGAAAATACTGCGATTGTAAGCTAGGTGCCTTAAGATGGCATATTTATTCATTTTTTATATTAACTAGTACCACTTTTAATGTTTATAACTTACGGGGTTGTATTATACGACTTTAAGATTTGTAGTTGTAGTTAGAGCGAACAGGAGTTGTTTCTGTAGTTCGATGGAAGCATCTACGGACCAACTAAAGAAACACATAAGGTAGATTAAAGAAATGCAAAATCCAAGACGTGGAACATTTGAAAATAAAGATATGGAAATGATATTCCTTTCGGAAGAAAATGATTTAATTTCAAGTGCCGTCAGAGGAAAGGGGGACAATGAATAAGGTATGTGTCAAGCAGACAACGGTGTTATTTCATTATTGTTAGAAACTATCTGTTTTATTGTCCCGCTCGTTATTGTCGTGAATATGTAAAAACACCCACATACACATAAAAAGACTATTAAATATACACGTAACATATCTACACGTACAGACACTCCATATACAAAAAAAAGTAACTGTCTTGATAATTCGAACCACTGGACGATACACGAGCATCGATTGCAGAAACATGTATACCTTATATATATTAGATAAAGACATGCACAATTATATAAACACGAAATACATTTGTTTGATTTGGTAATACAACAAATATTATGATCAAATCAGACAAGCAATTCAGTTCCTATGATGAGATTCGCATTTACAAATATCTGTGGGCTTAGAAGTAACTTAGATAATGCAGAATCTGTTCTTCTAGTAAATTCCCCGGATATCTTAGCATAAAGTGAAACTACCCTATCCTCATTAATTCTCCCTAACTGCTTTAACCTGGCAGGATATCTCTCGCTCTTCCGTAAGGATTCGGACAAATATATGCATGGACTAGGTGTCTATATTTGTAGCACTGGCAATATGTTTGTTCAGATATTTTAATTTCTGCATACTTTTATGCTCATCAAAATAGTAAGCAAGGAATTTCAATAAGAAAACGGTCAAAGAAAAGAAACTATTAAAGTTGACTGCTTCATTTACTAAGCCCGATTTTCTACAAAGATTATCGGATGTGCTCGGCCGCTGACGGGATAACCGGAAGCGGCTGATCGCGAAACGTTAAACAAATACGAGAAAATTATAATTATAAACAGGAAAACATAGAAATACAATAAATAAAATAGCAAGCATGTATCTAACCCAACCTTAACCCATAAAGCTTAATCATGAAGTCTAATTCAAACTCCAACCCCCAACCCCAACCCTAAACCCTAACCATATTCCCCAATTCTAAACCCTAACCCGAATACTAAACCTAAATCCTTAACCCAAACCAGCGCGATAAAAATTATTTTTTTATTTTAATTTATGAAAAAAATAGCTTTCATAGATTCATATTAGTTAAAAACAGACATAGCATTCGTTAAAAATTGCGCAACGCTCAGTTAACAGTTTCCGGTTATTTCCGTCAGCTACTGAGCGAGCCCGAGCAAAATTTGCGGAAACTACTGTTCGGAAAATGCAGAAGCACCTATTAGAATATAAATTTAAGAGGGGGAATTTTGCTGTTAGTCGAGAGGGTCTCGAATTTTTACATACTAAAATACAGATTTACTCCTAACCGTGAACGAATCTTTCAACTAGTATGGATTATGCAGAAATGCGATGCATATTTTTCTATTTGCATGCGGCTGCAAGCGCAAATTGTTTACTTGTATAATGTGAGATAAGAATATGCATTTTTGCCGTATTGCGTCCGACGATCCAATCCAGATTTTTCCATTAGGATTCTCAGGAGATCGTGGGTGGCATGAAAACCCTTGCAAGAGTTACGTAAAATAGCTCGCATGTGGTCTAGAGAGAATTGATGTTAATATTATTATTATTATTATTATTATTATTATTATTATTATTATTATTAATAATAATAATAATAATAATAACAACAACAACAACAATAATAATAATAATAACATTAATAATAATAATAATAATAATAATAACAATAATAATAACAATAATAATAATAATAATAATAATAATAACAATAACAATAATAATAATAACAATAATAATAATAATAATAATAATAATAATAATAACAATAATAATAATAATAATAATAATAATAATAATAATAATAATAATAACAATAATAATAATAATAATAACAATAATAATAATAATAATAATAATAATAACAATAATAATAATAATAATAATAATAATAATAATAATAATAACAATAACAATAATAATAATAACAATAATAATAATAACAATAATAATAATAATAATAATAATAATAATAATAACAATAATAATAATAACAATAATAATAATAATAATAAATAATAATAACAATAACAATAATAATAATAACAATAATAATAATAATAATAATAATAATAATAATAACAATAATAATAATAATAATAATAATAATAACAACAACAACAACAACAATATATAGAAAGAACAGCTCGGGAAGGAAAAAGGAAATCGCATTCTATCCATTAACACATGCACACAATGAGATGGCACGGATTATACCACACAAATAATTGTGAAGGATCAAGAAAAATCGAAGATCGAAAACAGAGTACTAAAAGACTTTCACTGGTTAGTACTTGAACTTTAAAAAGATTCATTAACATTAAAATAACAGGGACCACAAATGCACGTTGTCAGTGATAAAACAATGGTAAGCGGCTGTTACGATAACGCAACATCATTTGCAATGGCTATAGGTGTAAACTACTGAGAATCTGGAGAGGTCTGTTTTCAATGACATACCAGAGAATACCACCTGTTAATGTTTCTTAACAACCACTGATGACGAGATGTGTGGGAACTCCTAGTAAATAATAATGGTACATGGTCCAGAGAGACTTCTCATAAGATTGATGCTGATTTGGTCGCAAGAGTAAGTAAATCTGGAAGGGCGCCAAGAAAAGGATATCCACATTTTTGTTGAAGATTTAAGAAAAAAAATGAAGTTCATGCCTAAGTGGAAAGGACCTGGACCTGATAGAATTCATGGGTACTTATTGTGATCTTTTACAGGAATCCATGAGAGGCTTGCGGTTTCTCTGGGTGATTGTGTCAGATTGTGCCAGATACAAGAATGGCTTCTACTAGGAAAGGCTATTTTAATAATGAAAGACCCTGCTAAAGAGTTGAATGTGCACGCCCATGAAACTCTCTTCCGCTTGCCTGTTTCCCACCTGACTACAATCTTGACGTCTTCAAGTCCAACATAAACAAATTCCTGATGAACCGCCTCCTTAAGTAAGACACTTTATCAAATCTCCAATACTAAAGTACTGTACACGCAATAACCCTTATCCCCGAGTGACTTCCGGGCCTTGATAAGTGATAAGTTGTAAAAAAAGATGTCGAAAAATATAGACCAATTGCTTGCTTGAACTTGTTTTGGGAGACACTGACAGGAATAATCAGTTCAAAAGTATATGACCATTATAAAGTAAATGGTTCAAAAAGTAAATGGTTCACTACTAGTGAGAACAAAAATCCAATTATCGATTGATAAATATATTTTAAAGGAGAAAAACAAAATTGAATGAAACTTGAATAGATTATAGGAAGGCTTACGATATAGTGCAGCATTCGTTAGTACTTAGGAGGTTGAAAAGTATAGGGGTTACTGTAAATATAATTGAGTTCATATGGAAACATATGAGCAATTGAAAAAACAACTTTTTACAGATGTGAATATGTTAGGGACAGTCAACATCACTCGCGGTATCTTCAAAGAAGTTTCTTCGTTGCCACTTTTATTCATAATTGACACATTGACACATATACTGCTGTGTTGTTGTATCATAAAGGGGATGGTGTGTGATCGTCTTGTGGTCAGTCTTCGTTTTGATATGATATGTTCATATGCCGTTGTGTGCGTGAGTGTGTGTGGTACATGTATTTTAAGACATACCTTCCTGCGTCGGATGTTGGTCTATCTGGATTCATCTCGTCTCTTGGAGGGAGACTGGTACCTGTTTGGACGAAGATCTAATCCCTCGAAAACGATGAATTGGTTTTATAGTTTATTTCACTTTCCAGATGTCTCGCAGAAGGATGGAAAGTGAATCTCTGGCTTGAATGGTTTCTCTTGGTCTCATTTCTAAACACGTCAGCGCCTACCCCCCAGTGAAGGGGAGACATCTGTGAAGCCGTCCGTCGCCTTCTAAGTCCAAACCAAATCTTTTCCATTCAGCTAACTTTATCACGTGACTCAAACACAATCCGATCTGCTGATTCCGACTTCCGGTCAACGCGTCTACAATATAATTTACCACCTCTCTCTCTCTCTCTCTCTCTCTCTCTCTCTCTCTCTCTCTCTCTCTCTCTCTCTCTCTCTCTCTCTCTCTAGCTCCATTCTCTTACATTACTAAAAGAAACAAATACGGGATACAAACTGGAGCAGAACTTGAGAACGGAAGTCACAAAATACAAAGTACAAATAATAATTAAGCGCGGCCCCTCCCTAAATTTATAAAAATGCTATGCAATACAATCGTGAATGCTCAAGGACAATGGAATTGCGTAGATAGCAGAGTGCTAACTAGACCTCCACTGTATTAATGCGAACAAAACTTGAAACTTCGGGAGTTTTCTTTGTTTCATTTTTTTTTTTTTTTTGCCACCCAAATTTCCGTTAAGACTAATGGTCGTGGCCATTGAAAAATCAATGACAAGCGACCGTTGCGTTAACGCAGAGTCATTTGCAAAGGTTATTCAAATAGGTGCATCGTATTGGATATTTTTTTTGGGGGGGGTTGTTTTGACCCAGACTACACGGTTCATCAGCGCATATGATAAGGAAGTAATCGCTTATGATGACCTGGGTGAGAACTTCTAGTTGTTAATAATAATAATAATAATAATAATAATAATAATAATAATAATAATAATAATAATAATGGTAATAATAATAATAATAATAATAATAATAATAATAATGATCATGATCATGATGATGATCATGATCATGATCATTCTACGAAAACAAAGTGAAATAAGGCATCAACTGATACGTCACCAAATAGTCGAGGAAAGACTGAGAAGAAAAAGCACTAACAAAACCTTCACTGGATAATGGCAAAAACGAATGGAGCATTTGGGAGGCTTATTGCCACCCCAACTCCAGTGATGATGAATGATCGCTATTAACGATAAATCAATGGTAAACGGCTGTTGCAATAAAGTAAATTAATTTTAAAAGATTATTGAATGAGGTGGGGGAGTACTGGAAATCTGGGGAGACTTATTGTCACTCAGACTCTAGGGAACACAACAGGTTTTTCTTAAAGGAAAAATGTTAGTGGCCTGTATGACTACTACTACTACTACTACTATTATTACTACTACTACTACTACTACTAATAATAATAATAATAATAATAATAATAATAATAATAATGCACAATCAAGTGAGGAAGGCGATAATTATTGGGAATTATGCAGGCAACTGCATCTTCAATACCCAGATAAATGGTACAAGCACAAACCTTCAGCGAATGAAAGTCGCAAAATCCTATGGAACATAGATATATAAACGTATAAACCCATCCAAGCATAAAGACCGGGTGTCAAACGAGAAAAAAAAGTCTTGCCAGTAGATTTGTAGATTTTGCCGCGTGAAGATCAAGGAAATAGAGAAGTGATGCAAATACAAGGAACTGGCAAGAGAGCTAAAAGGGATCTGGAAGAAAGAAAGTCAAGATAACACCACTAATAGTATGAGCACTAGGAACAATACCGATGAACTTTTAAAAAAGAAGAGTGGAGATTGGAATAAGAGGGATAGCTTAGAAGATACAACGGATAACAATAATGAAAACGACTGAAATATTAAAGAAAACCCTTGAATGCAGAAACTAAAAACATTAACTACAAGCATAAGCCAGTATATACAAACAACTGTAAAAAAGCGCATATGAGCACGTATAAAAAATATCAGCGGCATTGAAGGATGGATGGCTAGCGATTGTAGTAGCGTTTAAACATGTATGCAAATTAGGAAGTGTCGGGGAAAAATGAATGCGAGAATGGGCCGGCTGTGGCCAGCGTGCGGTCGAAAGTAACGCGGCCAGGTTAGATGAACATGTGGCAGCGAGATATTTTTAAGTGGTATTGAGATTCGAATTTATTTATGTTTTATTTGTTTGTTCCTGCAACTTTACAATGCAACAGATGAAAAAAAACAAAGGAACATCGCATGGAATCAGGGAAACTGAAACTGTAAAATTGTAAGATGACCCCCCCTGCGCACTTGCTTTCCTCATTCCTTTTTTGTGTGCATGTCATCATAAAATGACGCCATACCCAATACATGAGGATTAAGGAGAATGGAAATAACTGAGGTGCGAAAGAACTAGCCATCGTTACATTTCTCAAATTAATTGAATCTTTTTTGTTTCATTTTACTGGATTTTATTTATATTCATACATTGTATGTACAGAATCCATTTTTAAACTAATTAATCGATCATTGTAAATATGGGAACACATTTACAGGCGTGAGTATTCAGCATGATATCTATATTTTAGTTTTATTTAATTTTATACAAAAGATGGAAAAGGGGTTGTAAGCCATTCGTAGAAATTAATATATCTTCAATTTTTGTGAAATTTTAATAATTTATATTAGGTAAAAATCAATATATTCTTCCTACACTTAGTTTCTTTGCGGTATTTTAAAATAGTTTTACGTGCTATCATATATACAACATGTTCTATTAAGAAATTCAAATATTTCTGATTTGTATTAATTGTATTTTTAAACACTAAATAAGGAAAATTCCTTGAATTTTAATTTCTTTTTAAACCGCTTAACCTTAAGACTTCAATTTTAAACTTTTTCCAGAATCAAATAAAGAAAGGATTAGTATCATTGAATCTTAATTTCAGTATCCCTTAATGTTGTTGAAATGTCTAGTGCACTTCCGTTATTGCATTTCGGGAGTTGTATTAAATGTTTTCTTTTTCCATTTTTTATTGAAACATAATTATCACGAGAGGCGCCAAAATTGAAAACATGAGAAATTAGTTTTCAATTTATCGTTAAACGGAATGTACGTAATTTATAGTCTCCATTTTAATGAATCTCTTTCTTCTTTATTCCCCGGAGACTGAATCCTCATTGTGTGGAGTTTCAATTAATTCCTTGTTGGGAATGTTTGAAAGAAATTACAGATTTGTCACAATTCTTGTCATTCATACACGAACTTTTCAACCAATATGGCGATGAGAATGATCGCTATTCTCCCAAATTCTTGATTTGTCTCAGTAGAGAAGGATGGGCATCTTGAAAAAACCTCTACCAACCTAATCAGTACGTAAAGCACATCGCTTATACAGACACTGACAGAATTGAGAAATTCATTCAAGGTGTCTTAGCGTTGCGAATTTATGTACCGCGGCCGTTACGATTGAACCGTGTTCGTTAGAGTTCAAACTTCTCCCGGATCCTCCTCGCCTTCCAGTCGGAAAGAAACAGACAAACAAGAATAAATAAATCCGACTCGGAATTTCCTTTTTTATTTTTGTAACACAACTCATTCATTACCGTTTTCCCCCCTCATACCGACACCAGCTTAAAAGTCTCTCGCCAACGTCCATCTGGCTTGGCCTTACATTTTTCTTCTCCGATTACACACTGGCCTTACCCAGACATTTCTCGCCTATGACTTTAAAACGTCCATTTTCATACGCGCACATATGCGCTGTTACATTCCGTGACTTTTGGTGTCTATCTCCCATGTGAACTGTCTTTACTATACAAATAAAAGCGGTTCAAATCTACGCGGTGATTGTCTAGAATTCAAACAAAAAATAACTAAAAATATATATGATGTATGCAGACACAAATCACGTCATTAAATCAAGATTTTCTTTTTAATAAATAAAAATCGGATATTGCGACTGAACAAACAGCCACGCAATATCGCGACGCCATCTTGAGAACGGGCTTAAAGTACAAGGGAGAGAACTCTAAACTTGCGAGATTTTTGGAAATCTATTCTTAATATGGGACATTGGCAAAACTCAAATTTGCTTAAAATCCATTTTCTTTATAAAAAAATAAAACTATTTGATCAATTTACATGATTTTGGGAATATGATATTTAACTTCCGTCACGGTACGTTCATCATACAATTTTTACTTTATTTTTGTTTATCAGTATAGGGGGGTCTTTGACAAGCACCGACTGTATTGCCCACGGTATTAATTTTATCTCTCCTGGGACGAGTATTCCTTTAGTTATTTCATAAGGATGACATTTATGAAGTGACGTACTAGTTTTTTTTCTTTTTTTTTTTTCATGTTTCTCCGTTAAATTATTTCCTCCTCATGTCTGTTTTGTTCGCTTTATAGAGAAGCCACTCAGTATTGATATGAAACGGAACCAACATTGATATTGACCAATTCCACTGCAGCATAACTCTTCCCACCGACTCTCACGTTCACGGATATCATATCCGCCCATCCGCAAATCATTTCAGATGCCTGACCTGCACTGTTTGAAACGTGTGGGCGCGAATATTGCAGTGTGTTCGAACGTAGTCATTGTTCTAAATATGGAAGCCGACGTTTGCAGTTCGTGTCACTCGCACGAACGTGACGAGCGCATTTGCGCAACGTCCATAATATCAAGTTGACGCATAGACTTTGAAAGCAATGTATATTTACATTATTTGCGAACGCGTGAAAAATATCTTACAGCTTCGACTAATTGCACACACTTTACCTATGAGTATTTATAAAATTCTGTGTATGTTATGTGACGTGTTGCGCGCCAGTTTAGTTTTCTTTATGATGTTTTGTAATAGAATAAGTATTTGGGGTGTGAGTCGGATTCAAAGAACTATTCTCTGTGAAAAAAGTTTCTTTTTAAGCTTATTAAATGTGGGAAATGGAAGACATTGTTATACGGTGAACAAAACAAAATGAGTTCAGAAATATATAATCACAAAAGATTCATTTTACATACAGTAGCGTCCAAAACTAAGGAACAAAATTTTAAAACCTAATATTTGTTAGAAATAACAACTGTTAAAAGCTGAAATTTACGCAACTTATAGTCGTAATTATCCACAATAACATACTAAAATTTGAATCATTTACAAAGCATAGAAAAAAAATTATAACATTTATTTATTTTCAAAATAGGAACGTCCAAAAGTAAAGGACAAAATCGATAAAAACAATGTAAGAAGCCAGAAAACAATAAAAATACATTACGATCAATTTTTTAGTAAATGAGCCTTGCTCTCGATAACAGCTGCACATCTTCGACTACGAGAACGAATCAGTTCTTGACAATCCTCGATACTAATTTTAGACCATTCTACTTGAAGCTTCACCCACAAATTCTCCGTGTTAGTAGGATTTCCTTCCATAACTTTCACTCCTAAAGTCTTCCAAAGCTTTTCTATTGGATTTAAGTCAGGACTTTGCGGTGGCCAATGCATAATTTCGAAATCTTGCTCGCTAAGGTAACTCATTACCACATTTGCCTTGTGAGATGCGGCATTATCTCGCATAAAGGTAGCACTATTGAAACCTGAGTTCTGTATGATTGGCACAACATGATCTTGAACAATGTTTTTTATAGATCTGCGCGTTTACACGAGTTGTAACCGGACAATAAGCGTTGTACCTTAGCTAGAAACCATTCCAAATACCATTACGCTTCCGCCCCCAAAGTTGACAGTTTTATTAGTACAGTTTACACTATATCTTTCACCAATATGTCTCTTTACATTATTGCTTTCATCACTGAAAAATACTTTTGCCCAATTTTCATATGTCCAAATTGCATACCTGTTTGCAAACTCTAATCTCTTATTATTATTCTGCGAACTAACAAGTGGTTTCTTCCCTCGGGTCCCATTAAACAACCCTATTTCTTGCAGTCGTCTAGAAAGTCTGTCTTGACACATTAACACATGAGGTACTATTTATAACCCTTATCCTTTAAAGCCATACGCTGCATTATTTAATCTTCTCTTGCCGAAGTTTTGCGAGATCTGCCGGTTTTAAAAGCACTATTTTGCCAGTATCATTGTAGGATTTAACAACCCTACCTACAACACTCTTGGATCGTTTCACTTTCTCTGAAATCTCTCTAATGGTGTGCTTTTCCTTGTGTAGCTTCACAATAGATTGTCTCACAGAGTAATCAAGTTTTTGGCGTTTTTCCATGGTGCAGGCTGATGCAACGTTTACAAATGACTAAGTAAGACTTATTCTTTAGAGAAAATTAAAAAATTTGAATATATCATACTGTTTACATTGTTTTTCTCAATTTTGTCCCTTACTTTTAGACGTTCCTATTTTAAAAATATATAAATAATTGTTATAATTCTTTTTGTATCCTTTGCAAATGATTAAAATTTTAGTATGTTATTACGGATGAAAACGACTACGAGTTGTCAAAATTTCAGCTTTTCACAGTTGTTATTTCTAACAAATATTAGGTTTTAAAATGTTGTCCCGTAGCTTTTGGACGCTACTGTATGTTTAAACTAGAAGTTTACAGTAATAAGAAAAACCTAGATTGTTCGTGAATAATTTTAGAATTCTTATAAAATAAGGTTGATTTATAAAGCTAAGACATTGAAAAAGTTTGAATCGATTAGAAGCCGTGAGTTTCAGTGAAACCGTTTTCAAAATTCTCTGCTTATTTACAAACAGTAAAAGCCCGGGATATGGTGGCCCTAGGTTAATTCAGGTTACAATGTAAAATGCGATATTTTCCGGCCTTTAGTTAAGGTATTTTCCCCTGCGTTACAGTGTTATTTATAATGTTATGTGATTATATACGTGTGTTTTATATATTGCACTGTATTTTATTACTAATTTGCCATGCCGTATCCCGGGATTCTACTGTAAGTTATGATCTATTGAAAGTCTTTTTTATAAGAGCCAATGTTCATTTGATGTTGTATTAGTAAAATATTTCAGTGAGAAACGTTAGGAATATTTCAATGAATAAAGTTTATACTGATTGACAGACGATAATGAGTCTATGGGTTGTGGGTGTTTCTATGTTTGTTAAAGTTTGCATGTGTGAGTGAAGAGATGTTGCAAAGGAAGGTCTCACATGGGGATGTCAAGCGGTACGAATCTGTAGATTCTGTCAACTGGGTTCCACTGGTGTATTAAAATTAAAAATTTGCATTTAAAAGTATTAAGATGGCTCCCAGAAAAATACTTCAAATGAATTCAGAAATTTTTCTGAGTGGTCCAAATGATAATTATTCGTTTTTATTTAAGATAATGTATGCGCAGATGGCGTGCGCATAAATGCGGATAAGCATTTTCGTTTTGTAAATCGATGTGTAAACGTAAACTACTGCAAAATATTTAGTTTCCTTCTACTGCAACAATTTAGATACCAGGGTCGGAAAGTAGGATTGAGAAGTCAATACCCCCAAGGAGGGGCACTGACCTGCCAAAATTGCCTGAGTAGCCGTATTGTCATTCCCCAGTAAGTGTGCCTCAGGCGATTAGCAATTAACTAACCTCTTTTTCAAAGAGATATAGCAAAGCCTGGAGCGGTGGATTTCTAAGAACTTCACAGAAATAGCAATAAACTTCAATCAACAAAGACCAGATCATAACACTAATGGTCTAATCTCTGTTGATTTATATGAACCTCGTTAAATTCACTGGTTTTCAGTATTGACTATCTTTAACCTGGAATATATATATATATATATATATATATATATATATATATATATATATATATTAAGTAATGTGATTTATAATTTAGACTATTATTCTAATCTCCTTTAAATTATATATATATATATATATATATATATATATATAATTATTCCACGTTAAAGATATTCAAGGGTGAAAACCAATATATTAAACAAAGTTTATATAATAGTTCTCATTAAAAAGAGCAAAATATATTTATATATATATTCAGGTAAACATTCTGCATGATCACTATACAATCATGACAAGGTTTCGGTCACTCGGTTATAAATAACCGATGAACTCGTCAGATTATGCTAGTTTCTTTCTTTTTTGTGTGTAAGATTAAGACTGTGAATCTTTTTTAATCGGTCAAAAAACAGCAATATGTGTGTGTGTGTGTGACTATTTTATTTAATCACATATATTAAAATAAGAAGATATAATTTAACGCGTAAATTTTTCCGTATTTACTTTAATAATGCTCAATATATATGGGAGAGCTAGATAGTAAGTTATGAATATATATACATAGCAATTAAGCTACACAGAATATTCCGTGTTTCATCCTCGTAAGAATTCGTTAGGCTTAATCGAAAAGTTGTGGTTATCACGCATTTTTATATAAACTCATGGTGTTGAATTATCTAGTTACCCAATCAGCGGTTAAAAATAAGAAGCTATCGAACTAAAAAATTCAAAGAACAGTCAAATAAATAAAAAAAAAATGTTTGTTCACGTTTATAAAAGTTTAAATGCGTATATACACACATCCATCCACCCCACATATATATATGTGTGTGTGTATATATATATATATATATATATATATATATATATATATATATATATATATATACACACACATATACAGGTATATATATATATGTATATATATATATATATATTTATATATATATATATATATATATATATATATATATATATACATATACAGCGCCTATATATACAGCGCTTATCTGATACTGGCTGGGCTCATCGTTGCTTAACTTCGGTGATCTGTCGTGAACCGGTGTGTCGACGTGATTGTGCCAAGGTATAAAGAAGTTCTAGCTTGGTATCTGGGGCGCATTAATTCACTTTGAGAGATGCACCCCGCCCCCCCAGTCTTTGTTAAGAGATGCATCTAGGAGAAGGAAAAACATTCCTTATAATATATACTACTCTTTATTTAAGAAGCGCAATGTTATTACAGAGCAATATAGTGAATGAATGACAAAAGTCTATATTCCAAAGTTCATGATGTTGACCATTTATTTATTCCTTTAATTCAGTCAACATCATGAACTTTGAAATATAGATTTCTGTCATTCATTCACTTCATATATATATATATATATATATATATATATATATATATATATATATATATATGTATGTATATATATATATATTTATATATTACGTTACCATATTTAAACTTATTTTGACTATGAACAAAAAATTAAGACATCGAATCAAAGCAAGATGACTGAGTTGTGACGTCAGATAATAGGCAGAAGAGAAAATATTATAATATAGATATGTAGTTAATTGGAGGAGTTGAATTGGATATTCGAAAAGGAGTGAGCTAGCGATCGGGTTACATGGGTGACGGAGAATGTATGCTGAGAATGCTATCAGGCGCAGCAAGAATGTGAAGAAAGAATCGTGTGCAAATTCAAATTCGGAAAACATCAGGAAATAAAAGTTGCATAAAATTATCACCATTTCACGTTCCTTTGGATGAATCTTCATTGCAGTTTTCACAGACCCGTCAATCAAGATCAACCGATAGGAGAAGGTACGTTCCCCCTTTGGCCTGATGTAATTCTTTCTAGAAAGATGCTAAAAACAATATTCCGTGTACTTTATTTTCCGCTTTTTAAAACTGTTTGTTGAACTGTATATACGCATATAAATATATGTGCACACGTTAAACAATCACACTTCCATATAATCTCCATTACATATACAGCTCGGCTAGATACGCGTATTTAAAGATATACCCGCTATACAGATAAATGTGTATTACGAATACACCCGCCTCGCTATGCAACATAACCATTATGATTGAATTCGAATTTTAAATGCTCTAAAAAATTGATATGCCGTCAAATTACTAAACGAAACACTTTTTAAAATCTCATAACCTATAATTATTGTAACTTGTTTTTGATTAAGTATTTATCTGTTGTTGTGAGGTTCTGCTTTAAATAATCAAATCAAATATGTTTTTTTGTTTCAACCAATCAAATTTGACAATTTCTTGACTAATAAAATTGGATAATTAGTTTAATCAATCGGATTCATAGTTTTAAACGAAAACGAGTTAATTGTGGATTTACTTATTTTGAACGGAATGTTATTTTCGGTAGAATTTCTTTTTACTTTTTGAAGGGTTGTTTTTATGCTAACATTTAATAATATCTTTCTTTTAATTTTTCCTTTTGTTTTTACAAAATAATTTGTTTTATTTTCTCAGACTGTTTAGGTGTTAAAATTAGATTGTTTGTCTTCTGTTTTGTTTTAAGCCGGCGTCACCAATGAAGAGAATTGGATTTGTTTCTTTCACTGTGACATTGACCTGAAGCAACTTCGATCAGTTGGGAAAACTATTTGAACTTGATTTCGTTTTTGAAAGATTTGCATTTTCGATAATAGCTACATTTGCGATTGAATGACAAAAGAAAAGACTTGTGAAATGACATGTGCAGGGCTACGGAAAGGACACTTGAGCAGAGCAATGGGATATCTAAAGCTGCATAACACAATAAATAACGAGAGGCGTTTAAAAAGAACTGCATGATTTTTATTCCACCCGAATAGATCAGAGGCGATTGCAGTTTCCATTGTCATTATGAGTGAACTCATACATTCATGTCCCCCGTAAAATTTCATCTCTCTGTTGCAGATATTGACAATATGAGACTATGAAAGCAATCGCTTCTTATGGCCGTGAGTCAGAAGCAGAGACGTGTCATCGAATTCCCGACAACAGTTCATTAAGAATGATGTTGTAGAAAAATAAATTCTGTAGCACAAAAGGTGGATCGTTTTAATGCCACCACTCACGTCCACGCAGCCCTTCTACATTTTGAGTTAAACAGGGGGTTTTATTTTTGGAACAACCTCTCGTAAAACTTACTATGTGATAACCCCGTGTTATCCCGCACCTTGATTAACAATCATAGTTGAGCTGTCTTTTGTGTTTTTGGTGAATATCTTCCTATACTCTTATTCTGCTGAAAAACGTACTTCCTCTTTTTGTTGTACTTTCCTCTTTCTCTTATTTCTAACTCTCGGGAAACGTCGATAGTACAACAACTATGTCGAGGCCAAAATAAAAAAAAAAACAATCCATAAAATCTGTCTCTGTGGACTAAGAGACGAAACATTAAATCACGTAATAACTAAATACCAAAAAAAAGCAAAAACATGGCAGCACACTTGGGACTATGAAGACGCCTCCCCTTTGCACATGTAGACAAATTGTGACATAAACCAGATACCTTACTAGAAAACGAAAATCACAAAATCTTCAGGAATCTTTAGCTATAAACAGATATATTTATTCAAACAAGGAGACCAGATGACATAATGTATTACATTATATGAAGGGCAGCTATTTGGTTTTAATGTTAGCTAAAACTTGAAAAACACATAACATACGTTTATAAAGTTGGTATTTTTTAATCAGCGCAACCTCAGAAAATAATATTGCGAATTTAGAAAACAAGATTTACCTTTTGAAGGTCAAATGACAATTTATGTCATTGAATATTATCAAGAATTAAATACGATTTTAATGTTATAATGTATTTATACGGCAAAGAAATCTATGAGATTATTGTATTTTCAAGTTGAAAGGTGCTTACTGCGGATTTCAATTATCGTTTTAACGTTATAATGTTCTTATACAGCAAAGAAATCAATCAGTTTATTTTTTCAACTTAGAAAGACGCTAACTGCAGATTTCATTTATCGTTTCTTAACAATTGTCATGTCTCCTACAAAGAAATAGGACGTTTGCTATCAGTATTGCTCTACATGAATCTTTCTGTTTCTTTTTGGCACTTTCAGTAGCGATTTGAGAGTATCCTATGTTTTATTTTTGTAGTCCTCACATAAAATGAATTTATATTCTAGAGGGGTGGAGAAACTTAACACGATTTAACATCTGTTTAATTTTTATGACCCTGGGCAACACAGGGTAACCTTCCGAGTAAATCATAAGAAGTAAAAGTGCCAAATTGTAGATTTTTGCACTCTCAGCGTCTACAGACTAAATATCAAGGAGGCAAATAAAAGGAAGCAAATACACGGAACTTCCTATAAATCTGAAAGGAGTATGAAAAATAGTGAAAGTCACTACAGAGCGAATTGACCCAGTCAGGCGTGCTTGTGAAAAGTATGCGCTTACGGGCTGACATGAGGTTACGTCAGTTTAGGAATTACATCCAGATGATAAGAGCAATAGTCCGAGCTAGCCAAATCAGGTTTACTTACGGTGGTCGCTTAATCATCGCTTTCCACATTTTCCCGATGTTATTCGCATTCCATCAGATATTTCTGACAAAGGGGGGGGGGGAATTGCTGCTTTCTGCGTCAGACTTGTATAGTTATAGACATCATTCTTCTTCATCATTCGACCGTTGATCTAATTAGCTCTTATCCTCGTTTTTTGGTCTTGACTAAGGGTAACGCATTAGTAAAAAGACTAAATAGATTTTTGTTGTAGTGACCCAACGGGTCATGAGTAAGTCTTGTGATTATCGACCTGCTACATGAACAGTCAACAATTTCTCTGACCTTTTTATCTGTGCTTAAAATCAAACAAAAATTCCATAAGTAAAGTTTTTTTTCCTAGAATTGTCTGTCTATGGAACACAATATTGTAGGTCTTTTTTGGTTCGTTGTTTTTGTTTAACGGCATATCAACCCTTTTCATGTTATTTAATGCCGAATCCAGTGATTTTGAAGAAAAAATTTTTATTAGAATATATATTTTTTTTTTCAAATCGGTTTCTATTCAACCCAGAGTTGGGATCCTAACAGGTACTTCTTCTCCGGGTCAGAGTGGACCTGGGAGCCATGGCAAGTAATGGGTGGCTCGATACTCTCTAAAGCCCGCAAGCTGTCGCCTAACCATCGGATATAGTTTAAGGTCATATCCAGGACCGATTGTTGTCGTTTACAAGTCTAATGTAAATAAATCCCACTTGTGTCATCTTCTAATACAATTAAACCCTACCCAAGTTCCATTATTACTGGTCATGGTGTTGTTTCACTGTCGACCTCAAACCCATTAACCCATGAGTGGCCTCCAGACCTTTATAAACTGTGAACCTTAATTTAAAACCATATATATTCCTAATCTCCGGCCTGAAAAATCAACAGACGGACAGAAACTTTTAACAAAATACTGGACGCGTGTAAAGATTAGATGCGTTTCTTAAACGTGAGCGCTGATCGCGTTTAAAAATCGTAAACTGAAAGGCGAAAGATGTATTAACGGACGAAGCCGCAAATAGCGATGAGGTGTCCGATGAGAAAATATTGATTGGTCGAATTTCTAAAACACACGACGAAGTACGTGACGATTTTGTACGATTATTAATGTATTGATCGGGAAAGGAAATGAGTTTAGTGAGTTTTCTTCTCAGAATCCAAAAGCAGGAAAAAGAAGGAAAAAACAAAAATGACGTCACAAGTGGATCTCAAGCCGATCTGATTGTTGACCAGATTTTCCATTTTCTGAAAGTAAATATCGAAGCCGATCATGATAAGAGGCTGATAAGTAATCACGAATGCGTATGAATCATCGGCGATTTAAAATCAATAAAAGTAACAAACTGTATCGATGATGAAAGAAGTAATTGGCATCGCGTCGAAATCAGTTCTCGTACTTAGCGATGATTTGATTGACATGTTTTACGGCATATCAACCCTTTCTGGTATTATTTCGATTCTTCAGACTACTGTTATCTTCTTAAATGTAATTTTCACAACTTTTTGATTGATGTAAACTCCGACCTTCAACGGGTGTATCTTGTCGAACTCAGAAATCTTGCCTAGCGTAGTGGATTCAATACTTGATAAAATTGAGTTGTAAAGTTGTTTTATTTGGAAATCACTCCAGACAAAGCATCAAGCCACTTGATGGAAAGAGTTAAAAAATAATATTTCAACGTTAAAAACTTGTCAGCGATAAGTGTTAGATAGAAAAGATTTTGACTTAAAAAATAGGAATTCTTCCTTTTTTTGTGAGAAACTTCGCTCATTAAATGTGAAGACTAAAGGACAAAATAGTTTCAAGTGTGAGTTACGCGGCTGCCGGAAGTAAAACCAATATCAACTTTCCACTCTCCTTCTGTAGATTAAAGGTTAAATCCTCAATGCAGACGACATTCAAAATGCAATAACGAATTGCTTAGGATTTTTACCCAATCATGGTTGATTGATGTTAAGAGCGTGAATTAAATATTGTGATCGGTTCGAAATTCACCGCAGATGACTCAGCTCGACAGAAACATTCTCGAGTTCAACAGGAACGCTGTGAAGATAACAAACAAGAAAGCAAGTATAAATCCCTGAGTTTGACATTATGATTTCCGACTTCAACGATACTTGTCTGAAGAAAGTCGAAAGTTACATCGACCGAAAGTTTGCAAGAATAAATGATGGGTAAAGGAACTTGGAGATTCCAGGTTAGCAGAGAACAAAGAAAATACCATGTCTAACTTTGATGCCCATATTGACCTCTAATGAAACAAAGAAAATACACTACCGGACTTTTACACATATATTGACCTCTCATGGAACAAAGAAATAATTTTTAAATAAAGGCAAAGGGTTCAGCGAACAAATGCACATAGAGTGAGAGACAGAGGAAAAGAGACAACCCTCAACGTCAACTTTCACCCTTGGTCGATACGCCTAAGAACCACTGCATGCAACATAATAATTAAATTTAAAAAAAAAAAAAACAGTATTCTTATGAAATTGTCTCTGTGTCTGATTGTTAAACGGTGAAAAAAACAAGAGTGTATATATTTATTTAGTAGCATGAATCTTTGTAGAAATGCAACAAATATGATTATACATACGTGCGCAATAAACAGAAAAATTGTTAAAGATACACAGACAATGCAACATAATATCCAAGATGTGTACATCAGTCCGAGTAATCTAAATAGTACATCGATAGTACATTTGCTATTGAAACCATTAAATTGAAGACATTGCCAATGTTGCTGCAAATAAAGTAGGCTTGCATGGGAATTTAACGTGTTGATTCTTCTCAGGCTAAAATCGTAAACTGACAACGATATCTTTTTCGGCTGTGATTATAAAGCATTTCTGACCACCTGTAACGTCCTTAGAACAGTATTTTATTCAGCCAATGTCATTTCACTGAATTGAGTTGACTTTGGTTTTACTTCATTACACCTGTGTAAATCGTTTGTCGAAAATGACCTTTCAAATCTCATACACTTAATACTTTTTTATTTGTTTTTTGACAATTGACCCATTTTTTTTTTGTTTCTTTCCATGCACATGTCTTCCGTCAGGTTCATAATGTTTATTCGAATGACCATTTTTATGCATTTGATACATATTTTGTTTTGTTCCTCACACATCGTCACCAGATGCCCAATTTTGGAAAAATACAGCACTTGTTATTTTTTATATAATAACTCATTTTTGTGTTGATCACGCTCAACGATACATAATGTTAATTATGTTGGGCATTTAATTTATTTAATTTATTCAATTTATTGCGAAACGGTTCAAATCACTGAGCAGAACATATTTGAACTAACAGTTCTCTATCCTTTTCCCGCTGTACTCGCTCCTGCCTTCAACCGGAAGTAACAGAAGTCTGAATTCATTATTTGTCTATTTCTGCATTATTTCATTCATATATATTCAACGATTTGAAATAGTAGCCATTGGTTCTAGAAAAATATGCGGCAGAAATACTAGTCTACATATAAACTGTAAGAGTCAACTTATTTTTTGTAATATTAATTGCTTACGGTCAATTGATATTTTAAGCGTTTTATATTCCTGTTGACCTTTTGTGTGAAATAGTATTTTGGTGAAGAGCTTAACAGAGAAATGAGTAATAAAAATGGGGATAGGAACTTCAAATTGGAGAGAAGAGAGTTGCGGGTGATTTACATAGAGAGATAAATAAAGTGGCGATGGAAAGAGGTATATAGGAATAATTTTACAAAAAAGAGGTTACACACATTTTTAACATTTCTATTTAGTTGTTATGCCTCGGGGCAACGGTTAGTAGCCTTGCAGTGTAAGAATAAGTGACCGTCTATTTGAAACGAATTTTGATAGATAGACGAAAAAAGAAATCAGTTTTCTCTTTGGGTAACATCGAGTTACCTTGCTCAGTTAACCTCAATAATCTAACCGGAAAATAGGTTCGTGTTGGTCATTTAATTGCTTGTTAAATGGTCGAAATTGCCGAGCGGAACACCCAAGAACAAACATTTATCCACTCTTCCCCGATATCCCCGGTTCCGTCTCTAACCGGATGTTAAACGAATCGGGTTTCGTTATTGACTTATTTCTGCTTCATTTAATGAATTTACATTTGACAATTCGAAACGGTAGCCGTGTAGAAAACTGGTTTTACTTGCCTGTCGAAAAATTTGCAGCTCAAATATTAATATCGATGTGTGTTCAAATATTAACAAGCAATGCGTCCAAGCAACTTTATAAAGAGGTTGTGTCTTTAAGCCAATTTGTCACGCTTAATCAGTCCAATCGATCATTTTAACTTGTTTATCGTTATTTTACTGTTGGAATTGGCTTTTCCCATAATTTCCTTAGTCAGAATTCTTTCTAGAAAGACATCGAGTATTTACGAGAAAGTCCCCACATCCGAAGCGAATGTGATTTTTGTGCAACAACATCGATTAGAACTTATTGTCAATCTGCGTTTTTAAGCACTTGATCACAGTTACCTGTTACCCTCATTATTAGTGAGGTGGTCTCCTTGCTGCTTCGGCAGCAGATAGAAAGTACTCGTCAAGGATCCGTTCTTGACACTCAACCCTGTACCTGTCGAACTGAGGTACGCCGCTTGGGTATCGCCCAGGAGGTCAACCTTCCCTGGCGTGTCCACCCGAGTTTCAGGTAGTGGAAGTTTATTGCTTGTCGCCTGAGGCTCCCCGACCGAAGAATGCCGACGGAGTGCCCAGGCAATTTTTGTTGAGGCAAGAATGTCTCTCCTTTATGGGAGCTTGTCTATTCTCCACTTTCCGACCTTGTGTCACACTTTGCTGCGGTGGACAGCAGACAAATATCTACCTTTGGTTTCTGAATTTTTGAGATGAGGATTGGTATATGCAAGGACCCGTGGCTCAATGGTTAGAGTACTGGGAAAATTAATTGTAAAAGTCATATTCTCCTGAAGGTTGAAGGTTCAATCCTCAGTGTGGGCGACCGAAATATGCATTTGCGAATTACTTCGAACCTCTATCCAGTCATGGCTGACGGAACAAGAGCACGCTACCCCCGTAAAGTAAATAAAGAGTTCCGCTCGAAATTCCGTCCAAATTCCCGAGTTCGAAAGAAACATTCCCGAGTTCGACAAGATACACCTGAAGAAGGCCGGGGGTTATATCGACCGAAACGTTGTGAAAATCACACTCAAGATGAGAACAGTAGTCCGATAAATAATAATTACAAACAAATATCTACCTGTTTGTTTTACTTGAAAGGTCACCACTTATCAAGGCCTGAAGGCCACTCAAGGATAAGGGTTAAGTGTTAGGTAGATTATGATAAAAGATGAGACACGGTGGAACTTGGGTAGGGCTGGATTATCTAAATGGAAGACTCCATAGGTATTTATTCACATTAGATTTGAAAGTTACCATGTTATAATCAGCCGGGAGGCAGGCAAACGTTATTGCGGTCGAACGCTATTTCAGGTAAATGTTATTGCAGGCAAACGTTATTGCTGCCAAACAGACAGTTCTAAAAACGAAACTACATATGTAATTTTCGTATAGTTTTGGGCATATATAGGAAGTTGTCTCAGCTAGGCGAGTATTTCTTGCGAACGTTTTCCGTGGAGGGGTCATAGATTAGAGTTCAGTTAAACTCCTTACCATAAAAGTATCGATAGAGCAGAGATAGACTCGCAACATCTCTTGTAAAGAGAAAGTAGAGAGACGAAAAGATAATCGTCAAAATAGTTGCATCATTCTTCCGCTCCAGGAAGTACGTGACTTAAAGTGCAATTAAATACTTGTTTTATAGTCGGATCATTCTCCAGTTGAGTCTCGCTCCCACATCTGGGGAAGTGCCGCTCATCTCACTCCTTTCTTTCCTTCTATGACAAGACCTGAAGGCAACTCAAGAATAAGGGTTAATGAATATGAGGTAATAGTGTAGTAATTTTTACCATGTTGTATTCAAACGGGAAGCAATACAGTGGAACAGTGTCCACAGGCGAGTGTTTTTGTGTAAGTTTGGCAAAGAGGGAATAGATTAGTGTTCGGTCATGTATTTTAATTGTACCATTTTTATTAACAATCCCCTGTTCTTGAGGAAAATAAGTCATATTTCAACCGACAATAATTTCATCGAAATAACCGTTGTCCATAAGTGGTTATTGGCTTTGATAAGTAGTGATTTTTTTAATTATAAATATAATAAAATTTCTGGTCAATCGTCCAAGATAAACAATGACAATAATAGAAGTACCACTGCACTTTACTTCAAAACATATTACTGCTACGTCCACGATATTAAGTCACTATTTAATATTTATGTAAACATTTGTTTTCAATTATAAAAATGGCTAATGAGATTTTATTCGACGGACAATATCGAGTTACCTTGCTAATGTTGTGTAAATAATCTAACCGCATTAGTTGTTCTTGTTGGTTATGTAATTGTTTGTTAAATAGTTGAAATCGCCGTAAAAAATATCGGAGAACAAACCTGAATATATGCCTCCCACCTTGTGCGCGGTCCCTTATTCAACTGAAGTAAACGAAGCCGGTTCCCTTACTGAATTATTTTTGCTTTCGTTTATAAATTTAGATTCGACAATTTGAAATGGCAGCCATTGTTTAAAAAAACAACGGGCGGCAGAAATACTAGTTCACATGTTAGTGGCAATACTAAGAGAGATAATTTTGGTATTTTGAAATAATAAATTTCAATATTTCACCCCATCTTTATCTGTGCTTTAACCAAAATGTAGATTCCATGAACAAAGCTTCTTTCTTAGAACTGCATGCCTGTGGAGCTCTGTTCTATTTTCATATTTTCCAACTGACTACAATATACTCGTCTTCAAGTCCAACGTAAACAAATTCTTGATTAGTCATCCCCTTAAGTAACCCAATTTCCACTACTAGCGATTACTACGATATGTTCTCTTTGACCACTGTACATTCATTAACCCGTATCCTCGATTGGCCTTAGGGCCTTGATAAGAAATGATTCTATTAGAAAAAAAAAACGTCGAAACATTTCTGTGAGTAGATTTGTCCGTATGCTGTTTGGTCACACAAAGTTTAATCTGTCAGATTTACAAGTAAGCGGATAGAAACTTGGTAATAATCACTATTGCCGACAAAGATTAGTTTAATTTTCTGAAATTATTAAAATATAATCTCATTTACTTTTTCTTATTTGTAAAATTTTTGCTTTTAATAACAAAAATAATATTTAATAGTTCGCATTGGTGCATATCAAGAGCCGGATTTCTCGTAAATGTCTGCTCGGTCAGGAACGGTACCTGACTTAAATCGCTGACTTAAAATATATTGAGCGCCGATAAAATGTTTATAGTTTTTGAATGGCATAAGGGATTCAAGAAAGGTATGGAAAACGTGAGGGACGCTGAGAGATGTGAGAGGAGTAAAGAATTCAGAACACCAGATTTGATTGGCCAAATAAAGAATTTCGTAGATAAAGGCCGTCGTGTGTCTATAGAGACAATACGTGCATAGTTTAATGTCAGTGTGGGAACTGTACACACAATTATTCGCGAGAAACGGCTGATGCGGAAGATTTGAGCGAATTTTGTTCCAATGGTGCTCCATTAGTGTCACAAACTATCTGACCAAGATAGACATAAAAACTGTTCCTCATCCTTCTTATAGTCCAGACCTTGCTCCATGTGAGTATTGGTTATTCTTTAAGCTAAGGAAAACTTTAGAGGTTGTCATTATGAGATAATTGGGAGATTGAAAAAAGCTGTGACGAGGGTCGTTGGCATGCTTACGCAAGAGGCTTTCCAGAATTTGTTGGAACTGTACAACAAGTGCATCGCAGCTGGAGGAGATTACTTCAAATGGGACTATTGTTTCATGCGTGTATTATCAATAAAAGTTCTTATACGAAAAAATCTTTAAACTTATTAGAGGCGCCATCGTATAACGATTTCTTTTTTCATTCAAAATATAACAGAATTCCTCATTGGAAGAAGAATGAGGACCTTTAACCGAATTGTGTTTTATGTGAGCATTTGTGCCAAATGCAGGCCAACTTATCTGCTTATCAAACTCTTACAGCAGCATAAAAGCAATTCCGGATTTTTGTTAAGGGCCGGGTCTTGTCCAGAAGATTATGCTATTGGGAAGCAAAAGTCAAACCTGGTTTGTACACATAATCGATTTTTGGTGTTCAATATATCAGTTGGCCTCTTCAAAGTGATCGATTTTTCCTTCTCTTGAAAGTTTGATTGGTAATCGATTAAAACCGTCAATTCGACGAGTCGCCTCATTAAGCGGAGAAACAGCGAAACAAAGTTTGCATAGAATTACCCGAAATTCAGAAACGCTTACGCAACTTTGCAACTTTCGTCTAATCTCATTTCCTCATTAGAAACATCCATCTATATATATAAATCTGAGAAAATCTTTACTGTGTTTATATAACCGTTCTCAATAATTAATAGAGTTCCTTGTTTATAATTTTAACAATGTTGTGTTTATACAAACACTAGCAGGAAGACTCGACATCACCAGGGGTTGAATGAGTAGCAACGGGCAGTCTTACAGTTAAGCCCGGCAAACTCAAAAGTTCGACAATTCCAGAAGGGTGACATCAGTATTTACACCGTCAAATCACGATATTACGAATTATTAAAGTTTTAAAACATAAAATAGAAAATATTTGATAAAAAAATTTAATTAATATATAATAGAAAATATTTAATTAATGTTTAATAAAAAAAAATATTTAACTAATATTTAACAAAAAATATTTAATTAATATTTAATAAAAATATTTAATTAATATTTAATAAAAGATATTCAATATATATTTAATAAAAAAATATTTAATTAATATTTAATAAAAAATATTCTTAAAAAAATATTTAAATATTTTTTATTTTTATTTTCATTTTTATTTTTGTTTTCTTTTATTACACACAGCAAAGTTTCACGGTTTTTAAAAAAATATTTTATTACTTGTTAAATTTTAATTTAAGGGTAAAACACGACATTTTGAATTATTAAAGTTTTATCACGATATTACGAATTATTGTTTTCAAATATTTTTTAAATATTCAGATATTTTAAAATATTTTTTTAATATTTTATTTCAAGTCTTACGCTTTACACACGACAAAGTCTCGGTTTTTTTTTCTATTGTATTTGGTTCTGTTAAGACAATAATACCCTTTCTAAAAGTTGTTCCTTTTTTCTGTTAAATAAATAGTTATAAATATATAAAAATGTATATTTTGTTCGCTTACTTTATTTAATCAAATGGTTACTTCCAATTCGTTCAATATAATTTTCTTTACAAAATAACACATGATTTAACGGTGTAAAAACTCATGTGACCCTTCTAAAGTTATCGAACTTACTTTCCAGTTTGCCGGGCTTAACTGCTAGACTGCCGAGCAACGAATGTTTCACACTCTGATATTTTTATTATTTTCGAAATCGCCAATTTTTAAATCAAATCGATCTATTGCTTGCTTGTCAGGAACCCACCGCGGTGCCTCTCGACAGTGAATTTCTCCAACATACATTCTAATCTACATTGCACTGTAGAGAATCTGCTATTGATTTTATGGATTTTTTTATATATAACGACTACAATTAAAGTTTAAAATGCAAAAATCAGGTATCATAGTGATATTGTGTTCTACAAATAAGCATTTATTTAAAACGCGCTCCTGTCATATCAAATAACCTACGGTACATTTTACATGTGCTTGTGTGATAATATAAATTCTCAAATGCACCTATGATGTTAGGTTTTATAAGGTGTTAATTTTGGTTTCTTTTTTCATCGGAGTTTTTCCATTATCTATCATCGATACTTATCAAAGACATTCCCATACAAATCTATCTAAGACCACTACTAGATATATAGCGTACATTCGTGTGAAAATTATCAATTATTACAGCTTATAGCTCGCATTCTCAGCTGTGATTTTTTTTTCAATTTTCGTTCAGTAAAACAAAAGTTATGATGAATTTACTGGTGTTGGTCAAAATCGTAAAAAAACGTAAGAATGTGAGCGACGTTTTTTATGACTGGTTTCCATAGCAACAACGTCGGCTACTGTTGCTTCCAATTCATTGCTGTCCCGAAAAGGGAAGTAACATCATCAACGCTCTGATCCCCATCTGGCATCAATTGTGATGGATGGCTCTCGTCTGGATGAGGCCCCATCTTTTGACAAGCTTCTGGGTTTGATATTTACTCCTGATCTGAAATGGAACACGTACATCAAGTCTGTTGCTAAGGTCGCTGGAAAGATGGTGGGATCCTTCTACCGCTCCAGAAGATATCTCACTACTAATGCAATTCTCTATCTATATAAAAGCCAAGTACGTCCAAGGATGGAATACTGTTGCCATATCTGGGCAGGAGCTGCCAAAAACAGCCTATCATGCCTTGACAGAGTACAAAATAGACTTCATGGCTTAGTGGGGGATGCCCTTTTCTCTACCCTGCAACCTCTCTCCCACAGAAGAGACGTTGCGAGGCTATCCTTGTTTTATCGTTATTTCCATGACAGGTGCTCGTCTGAACTCCAATCTCTGGTCCCCCCTCGCCAATCTTTCACGAAAAACACCCGTCTAGCTGAATCCACTGTGAAAAATTTCCCCCACTCTATATCTGTGCCTAAATTAAAACGCGGATTCCATGAACAAAGCTTCTTTCTTAGAACTGCACGCCTGTGGAACTCTGTTCCGTCTGCCTGCTTCCCACCGGACTACCACTTGGATGTCTTCAAGTCCAACGTTAACAAATTCCTAATGAACCGCCCCCTTAAGTAAACACTTCATCAAATCTCCACACTAACGTAATGTGCTTGCAACAACCCTTATCCCTTAGTGGCTTCCGGGCCTTGATAAGTGGTGATCACTGTGTAAAAAAAAAAAAAAAGTGAAACAGAGAGAATAAAAGAATAAAAGGGAGATAATGGGGGATTGTATTGAAAACAGACGAGTGCCGTACATTGTTATTACATATGTGTATGTTACGTTTATCGGGGGAAAATAAGACTGAAATTAAACAAAGAACAAGTGAATTTATTGGAAGCCTGGAAAAATCATGGATTACAATGTTGTCATAACTTGGATCAGGAGAGAGCATGAGTTATAAAGCGGCGCATCTCCTATCTCGCTCGTTGAACCTTGTGTCACTTTCAGGCATGCTAGAAGCCCTCTATCACTGTTGCGATTTGTACGCAACTGGCCAACTAGTAGATGGTCTGCAACAGCAAAAAAAAATCACTGGTTTTCATCGAACGAAAATGAAATCCTCGCCTTTTCTAGGGCGACAATTTTATCGTTCCACTCTCTATTTGTATGTGAACCCGTTTATCGGGTTATATATATTGTAGAATAATGTTCTAATGTTTTACTGTACTCCATTAAGTCGCACTGTCCTATTAATAGGACACAAAATATTTTTTTTTGTCAAAATATGTAAGATAATATTTTTTTTTGTCAAAATATGTAAGATAATATATAATAATACTGTATACTGCATAATAACCCTAAAGAAAGTATAAAAATTCATCTATATTCATAAGCTTCTCTCGGAAAGTTGAGTGAACACTCTTAAAAATTATCGTAAAATTTGTGTCGGGCTGAGCGAGGAGAGAAGAAATGAAGAGTGGGAGGAGAGGAAAATAGGCGCAAAAGGACAGCATCATCAGCAGCAGTAGTATCTACAGAGCCTGACGGAGGGTATCACTGCGAGAAATGCAACAGAATCTGCCGCTCCCGCACCGGTCTGCTCAGTTACAGCAACAGCTGCCACCACTCATGACCACCTTCAGGCGCGATTCTCCATCATCTATCTAGACGGAAGGAAGCCAACAATTCATCAACTTCTCTCCGAGTTATTGGAGCACTCTTGAAAATTATCGTACAATTTGCTAAATTATATTCATTCAATGATGTATGAAGATATATAAATGATTCTTGCAATAACGAATTGCCAAAATTGCAATGTATCTCTGCTTTATCGTTATTTCCATGACAGGTGCTCGTCTGAGCTTCAATCTATTGCCCCCCCCCGCCAAACTTTCACGAAAAACACTCATCTAGTCAGAACCACTTCCAATAGTTTCCCTCACTCTTTATCTGTGCCTAAACTTAAATGTAGATTTCATGAGCGGAGCTTGATTCTTAGAACTGCACGACTGTGGAACTCTTTTCCGTTGGTCTGCTTTCCAGCTGACTACAATCTGATTGTTTTCAAGCCTAATGTAAACAACTTCTTGATGAACCGTCCCCATATGTAATCCAACTTACAAAATTTCCATTATCTATGTTAACTACGCAATAATCACATTGACTAATGTATACTCATTAACTCTTATTCTCATGGCCTACGGGCCTTGATAAGAGGTGATTTCTGCATAAAAAACATTTTCTTCGTGTAAACTGCTTTGCAATTTTACATGCGTACAAATAGTATCTTGAATGTATGTAAACCCATATGATAGTTTACTGATTCCAATGTTGTGTTTTGTGATAAATCAGGGGGTGTCCTCATCATTCGGCAACAAAATGCACACCTATGGGAAGGTCATTGATGTGTGACCGACCCACGTGTTACACTTAATGTCTTGGAAACGGTTCGGGTAGGAAGATCTATCGATTAGACGTCTTTCTGTCGAGGTAAGATTAAAGGCATACCTGGAATGTTTGGTGTGGCTGTCGTGTTCTCATCCTAGAATGACGTCTTCTTCCTTGAGGTTATTACATGGTTGGAATCTTCTTCTCCAGGTTCGCTCCGTTTATTAATTTAGACATTTAAGGCAGACTCAGAAAACGACGCACGACACAATGGTAACATATGAGAAATATAGGTGTACTATTTATTTTTTTTTACAAGAAAATATTACAATGTTTTTACAAAAACAATTTACAAGTGATAATTAACTTTCACAATTAAAACTAACGAACCTTAACTAATGCTGAGGTGAGGGTCGCCTCCTTTCATTTACGGAGATACAAAAATACGTGCTCACTTCACGGCTATCCGGACAAAAAGAGATTGAGGTAAAGAAGGGAATCTGGTTGCTTATTTTTGTGTATCCCTCCGCTTACGACCAAATCACTTGTTAACAACCACCACAACGAGGGCACTAGGATATAGTACCACAGTATATTATCCGGGTTTCTAAAAAAAATATCACATGTTTTCTAAAAAAATATTACGTTTTCTAAAATATATCACCTTTTTCCAAAATATATCACATGTGCTGATTGTCTTACTTATATGAGAGTCAATATGTTGTTTTCTAAAGAAAATACATATTTCAAATACTTCAATTTGTGTACCTAACCCATTTTTACTCATTACACAAAGTTTCAATTCATGGTAAAAATAATTAAGAATTTTTGGTAAATTCAATTTAACTTTATACAAAAAATTCTTAATGCTGCAATATTTTAAGTTATAAATTTATTATATTTTTTACTAGAATATCTTGTCATTTTCTTTTCCATGTTTAAGCTTAACCATATAACTTTTCATGCTCGCATTTTTCTATTGTTTATATATATATATATATATACACATATATATGTGTGTGTGTGTGTGTGTGTGTGTGTGTGTGTGTGTGTGTGTGTGTGTGTGTGTGTGTGTGGTGGGGGTGTTATTAAAGGAAAACCGAAAATTAATAAAATAGTAATGAACGTTTCGTCCCTATTTCAGGAGACATCATAAGGATTTCGTAGGATGGGTAGGACTTTAGGATTTTTTGCTTTTTAGGATTCAGTGGTTTTAAGAGTAGGCCAGAAAATAAAGTAGAAAGGGGGAACATACTTTATTGTTTAAATTACCTGTAATCTTATAAAACATGCTGAAAGTGCTCTCCCTTGACATCCATGCATTTCTGGACACGTTTAACAACGTTTGCAAACACTGCCTGTAGATCTTCTCTCGTGATTCTCCTGATAGCGTTGGTAATGTTCTCCTTTAGTTCGTCTACATTGTGAGGATTATTTGCATAAACTTTTTGTTTAAAAGTCCCCCAAAGATAAAAATCACATGATGACAAGTCCGGGGAACGTGGTGGCCATAAGCGTTTGTTTATTGTTCTCTCTTCCGTAAACATGTCATGAACTCGTGTCATTGATCTGCGAGACGTGTGGCATGTAGCGCCAACTGGTTGAAAAAAGAATTGCATTTTGTCTTGTGGTGTCAGTTGGTTGTTAAGAGAAAAGTTTGGAGAGATCTGGCTACTTTTTAGTGGGTTAGCCTGTATTTGTTTAAGTAATGTGCATTGTTTTTTTTTAGTTGATTTCATTTAGCCAACGAGTATTTTTTTTATTATAGTTTAATGTTTTTATTAGTCTTGATTTGCTTTCAAATTATACTTGACTTTTATTTCTAATTCGTGCAAAAACTTATAAGTGAGATTATAATAATTGAGTCACTGGATGTGCAAGGAGGTAAATCTCTCATTGAGAATTGTGTGTGTTTCGTTCTCAAGACGTAAAAATATTTTTTTTTCATTTTTTGTGAAACGAGTTCGTTCTCAAATGTGTATGCAAAAAGAAAACAAAGCAATCCTCGTCTCCAGTTTTAAAATGCATGTTGTCTGTGAAATAACCACATAAAAATGATACAAATACGAAGGGGGAACGTTTAAATAAATTTATTTAACAGCTTATATTGATATTATATAAACTGAGCCACTGGACGTGCAATGTTGGAAATCTCTCGTTGAAAGCTGACTGTGTTTCAGCCTTAAGGTGTCATGGCCGAACTTCTCTTACTACTGCTACATCTAAGGGCGATCACTCCTTTGTTAGTACAAGAGTAACTCTCATTGTAAGTTGATCCTGCCACTTGTTTTTTCAATGTATGTGTTGATAAGAATATTAGGTTTGGTTAGTAGTGGGGTGATTCCAATACCTTTCTTGTTTCCGATACAATTATGAATTCTAATTCTTTTTAAATCTATATTATAATTTTCTTTGTCCGTCTGTGTGTTCTAAGTTTTATCGAAAACCACTAGGATGATCTGATTGAACATTTTTTTTTTCAAATAGATCTATCCATCAGATAGCAATTACTAAGGATTAATAGGGATATATCACTACAATACCATATTTATTCTAACCATTTTTTTTAGAAAACTATTCGTCTGATCGTGCTGAAAATCTTTATAGACAATCTATTATGATTAGATGAAACGGACTAATTATTATGGTATACGTTTGATTATTAATCAAGGATTAGCATAGACTAGTATTTAATGAAAGAAAGCACAAATTTAATCATATTAAGTCATCAATTTGGCAGAAAGCACTTATGTTAAGTCAACGGGCTATAAGTTTTGCTTGTTTTAAAGTTTCTATAGATAAGTAAGATTCTATTTGAAATAAAAGTTAATGCGTTTTCTTCCAATTTTGAACAACGAGAAATTAATTTTATGATGGCTACCGGGCACTAGTAGGGGTTGCTATATGAAAAAAAAATAGATGTTAACGAATAAGTATATAACATGTCTCGTTGCTTTCTTTTCTGAACAATTTCGAGATATATCTATTAATCGTCAACCCTGGCCAGTTTGTAGAACCCGCGAAAAATGGATGGGTCCGTGTCGGAGAAGTTTAGATCGGGGCGCACCGACAGCAAGGTGCGAATTGTAGCATCGGTATGTTCTTGAATCTGTGAGTTGACACATCATTGGACATCATTCGTAACACGCTTTCACGGGATGTTTCCGCGTTTACGAATTTTCGAATTACCGTAAAATTCCATGCAATTTTCCTGTATTCTCACAAAAACATAAATACATCTGTAGAGACGTGAATTACAAGATTAGGTATTTGGAACATGTTTTCTTTTATCGTTTTCTCATTATTACTTAAAAATAATAATTTGATAATCTCATTGTGAAATTTTCATTCACATTTTTTTTAGTAGTGCCATTTTTTCTATTTATCTACTTGTGCCATTTCTACCTGTTATTTTACCGTGCCTTTTGCACCTCAATATGGATTATGAGACCTGTTATACAATAATTGAATGATGAAATTAAACTTTATTTTTTATAATCTACTGAGGAGTCTTTACAGAGTCTTTTAATAAGTATCGGCGGAACAGTACTAAATAGTTGGATAGCACGGGTGGTGTTGTATTATGAATGGGCGTCGAAAATGTATGTATAATTTCACAAAAACGTGCATTTCCAGGCCCCATTATCCAACAATGCGCACCTGGATACGTAGAGACCCAAATGATAAGGATAACGTTCCGTAACACAAATTATAAAGCATCATCTCCCAGCCAAAACAAACATATATATAATGTGGCATGTTACTTGTGTAATTTTACCTGTGCCATTTTACTCGTGACATTTTGATTTACGCCATTTTACTTGCAATGTTTTTAGTTTGCTCATACTTGCTTGTGTCATTTTACTTATGAAATTTTACTTGTGCCATTTTACTCGTGATATTTTGATTTACGCCATTTAACTTGTAATGTTTTTAGTTTGTTCATACTTGCTTGTGTCATTTTACTTATGAAATTTTACTTGTGCCATTTTACTCGTGACATTTTGATTTACGCCATTTAACTTGTAATGTTTTTAGTTTGTTTATACTTGCTTGTGTCATTTTACTTATGAAATTTTACTTGTGCCATTTTACTCGTGACATTTTGATTTACGCCATTTTACTTGTAATGTTTTTAGTTTGTTCATACTTGCTTGTGTCATTTTACTTATGAAATTTTACTTGTGCCATTTTACTCGTGACATTTTGATTTACGCCATTTTACTTGTAATGTTTTTAGTTTGTTCATACTTGCTTGTGTCATTTTACTTATGAAATTTTACTTGTGCCATTTTACTCGTGACATTTTGATTTACGCCATTTTACTTGTAATGTTTTTAGTTTGTTCATACTTGCTTGTGTCATTTTACTTATGAAATTTTACTTGTGCCATTTTACTCGTGACATTTTGATTTACGCCATTTTACTTGTAATGTTTTTAGTTTGTTCATACTTGCCTGTGTCATTTTACTTATGAAATTTTACTTGTGCAATTTTACTTGCGCCATTTGTACTTGTGCCATTTTACTGTACATTAGATCCTCCTACTGGCCTCATGCCCCATCTTGTGCTATAAGAAGAAAAATAAATTTGAGTACAATCAGGGTAGGGTATTGTTGATCGTGTTATTTGTTCTTTGTTGCTTTCCACCCCACCCCCAAAAATAGCTAAAGCCAGCGTCTGTCAGGATTGGCGCTTGCCCAACCCTCGAGGCTTTTTTGAACGGAAAAGTTTGGTCTCTTGGGAACAGGTTGTACTAGCAGGTGGGGGGATGAGAGGGATGAATTGAAACAGAAATGTTATGGGGTGAGGGGTTATATGGTTATGTGCATGGGTGGCATGTTTCTTTCGGGTTTACGATCAACAAACAAGAACGATATGCAACCGAAAAGCAGAAACGAAACATTTAATCCAAAGGGCAGCCATTTTGGTATTTTTAGGAAATGGAAAATATCAAAACAATGGCATTAAGCTCTCTTGCTGGGGAAGATATTCTTTTGTAATAAAATGTAAGTCAATACATGTAAAGTTATCATAAAAAGTAACTCTCTTTTTGTCTCTCACTCTCCTCTCTCTCTCTCTCTCTCTCTCTCACTCACTCTCTCTCTCTCCCTCTCTATCTCTCTCTCTCTCTGTCTGGTTCTCTGTTACTCGGTCACACATACATATACTAACACTAACATATGCATGTGCACTCTCTTTGTCATTCACCCCCCTCTCTCTCTCTCTCTCTCACACACACACACACACACACATACACACACATATATACTAACACTAATATATACGCATGAACTTTCCTCGTATGTTAGTCATCCAGTCCCTTTTCTTTTCTCTCTATCTCTCTCCATGAAACACAGTCTAATACTACTATATACATATGCACTCTCTTTCTCTGTGTTAGTCATCCACTCTATCTCTATTTCCCTTCTCTTCTCTCTCTCTCTCTCTCTCTCTCTCTCTTTATTTCGCCCGCCCTCTCTTTCAGTTTCTTTATTTCACTATATCTTTTCCCGGGAAGTAGATTCATTTCATGGCAAAACGAAAATAAAATTTGCACGCGTCGATGTGCAGGAAGTTAAATCGGAGCGATAGCTCTTGATGAAAAGGAATAAGAACCGTGCATATTAATTGAAAAAAACAAAAAAAAAAAGAAATGATCAAACTCGTGTTGCTGCCAACATTACAAAGAACATTTATAATGTACCGAAAATTAAACAGTACTTCTATAGAGCTTATTTAAAAAGACTTTATACGTATGGATCACGTTACTGTATGTATGCTTCTCTACATGGCCGTTTTTTTATTCAATGGTCGCAAATATCTGTCGACTCAGCCAAGAATTAATAATACTGTTCAATCCTTTCATAGTAGTGTTCTAGTAAAATATTACACTTTCCATTACCCTCGAATTGAATTTGGCCTTGGTAATTTGTGAGTGTATAAATAGGTTAGTGGAGTACAATGAACTATATACTTCAGTTGTCAGGTAAAATAAACAGAAGACTTTCACCCAGTCAAAGGTGATACGGCTTCAGCAACCTCTGTTTTTATGTCACCTTAAAACATTAAAGTGACACTCAAACTCTTTTATCCAAACACCTTATTCACAATTTAACATAATTATCATTGATTTGTTAGTTTATAATTATCAATAAATTTATCAGTATACGATAATTATCTAATTCATTTGTGTGTGTTTCCAGTTGCATTTGTTTATTTTTTAGTTAAAAAACGATGATAATACTATATATATATATATATATATATATATATATATGTATATGTATATATATATATATATATATATATATATATTAATTTATATCGTTAGTTTGGCAAAAAAGTTTGTAAATGAAAATTAAACTGCACGGTATACCTGATGGAATACTAAAGATAATTAGAACCTTCTTACACAATAGGACCATCCAGGTTGTAATTTATGAAACGTACATCCAAACCGCATAACATTAATGAAGAAGAGACCCAGGGGTCTATTCTTGGACCACTTTTATTCCTGATATTCATTAACGACCTCCCTAATAATATTGCGTCCAAGATGGGTATATTTGCTAAAAAATACAACACTATAATATGCACGAGTGAAGAACGGGTGTACAGAAATCTAAGACAATGGGCGACTCTTTAGTAAATGATCTTCAGACTGTAGTGGAATTGGGACGCAAATGGATGGTAACATTTAATGCTAGTAAGACTAAACTGCTTCCCTTAAATAATAAAGAACTCTTCACAACCACCAATATCCATGATATACAACATATGACCTTAAAATTATTCCTTAAAACTCCTCGGCGTTCACAGGCAATATGAACTGGAACAAATATACTGAGGATAATGAGAAAACTGGTGCAATGAAGGTGAGTTCGCTCTATCGTGCTAGAAAACTACGCACACCCGAGAGTATCTTGTTCTTCTACAAAGCCACCATTTGCCCATGTATTGAGTATTTTTGCCATATCTTGGCTGATGCATCAACCACTAGTCTTTCCCTCTTGGATAAGGTCCAAAGAAAAGTTTCCAATCTAATAGGCCCCGCTTTGTCAACTAAGCTCCAACCCCTGTCCCATCGCTGCAATGTTGCATTTCTATACCTGATTTACAAGTGTTTAAAAGTATGTGCTCTGATGAACTCTTTATACTTGTGCCCCCTCGACGTATATATCACCAACAAAACCGCTTAGCAACGAAATCAGGCCCCTTGGCTCGTGAGGAACCTAAATGCTATAAAATTTCCTACTTTAATAGTTTATTCCCTCAACTTTGGAATTCTCTTCCCGCACCCTGCTTCTTTGATTGTTCTGATATGCAGAAGTTGAAACGTAATGTAAACACACTTCTTGTTTATATTTCTCTGGGCATGGTCCCAAAATGTAGCCTCTTACTCCCAATTGGCGATGTGCCTTGTTTGGGGAAAACGTGAGTAGAGAAAACTGTATTATTCGGATTCTTGTTTTAATCTTGAGTGCTATTCTCACTCAGAATAGTGTTCCAAGCAGCTCTCACGCATATCTGGCCGGGCGCTGCTCAGAGCAACCTATCCTGTCCTGAAAAAGTTTACTGGCTTTGAAACCAAGTCCGTGATTCCTGCATTCCCTGCAACCTTTTTACTATAGAAGAAACATGCGAGCATGTCTCTGCTCTATCATTATTCTCATGCCAAGTGCTCGTCCAACTTCCATATATGGTCTTGCTTTGCCAAATCCTCACAAAAACAGTTTCTCTCGGTCTCTATTTATGGCTAAATCTAAACTACTCGCCTTTGGGCACTCTGTTCCGCAGGCCTGCTAGCTAGCTGACTTCAACTTCAATTTAAACAAGTTCTTGTGTAGCCGTTATCTAAATAATCTATTTCTACTCCATTTCACCTAACTATTAATACGCTGTTATCCCGGTGACCACATTACACTCATTAACCCGTATCGTCATATGGGCTTCGGACCTTGATAAGTGATGATTCCTATTTCAAAAAAATTGCTTCAGTCAGTGTAATCTTCGACTTTTGTCGAATGTCTATTGTATCACTTGGAAATCCTTCCTTCGAACGTATGGATCTGTGCAGAATTTTGAACGGAACTATATTTCATTCGACGGGAGAAGCTGGCCTCGTTCCAATGCTCACAATGTTCAACGAGCGAGATTGGAGATACGCCGCTGTACAACTCATGCCCTCAACCGATCCAACTAATGACAACAGGACCATTGCCAGTACCTTTAAAATACACCGCTGAATTGCCACGAATAACATGGATGTGTCTAGGGTAATAAAAACAAAGTTTCTAGCCACAGTTATGATCTTTGATGTGGTTTCAAGTGAGAGTCACAGCTACTTCACATCTTCGAAATCGGTTTGAAAGTCAATACCAAAGTGTACTTGGATGTGCTGAAGAGTGTGGTGATCCCCTCGTGAAATCAAGTGACCGCTGGCAGATCATAGGTGCGGCAGTAGGACTCGGCGCCGTTCCACAAGTCCAAAGAGACCCAGGCTTGCCTTCAAAAGAAGTGCTACGACTTTGCACCCTCCTCTCATTGATCCCCTTCCTCACTCCCGCCCCCCGATCTGGACCCGTTGGACTACTTTGGTCATACGTCGAGAACATCACTAACATGGCCTCTCACCGCACCAAAGCCAGTCTGATCGCCGCCATCCGCCGAGTATTCGTCCCGCTCTCGCCAGTGCTTGTGGAAAAGCATGCTTCCAATTCTGGACTCGTATCGAGGCTATGATTGAGGCTGAAGGCGGTTACACAGATGTCAGCTCTACTACATAATAAAGTTTCATGAATTGAGTTTATCATTAAAAGTTTTTAAATAAAGCAGTGGTGCAGTTGTTGTTTTTTTTTTTTAAGACGACAAACTTTACGATATACATGTTTCTTTTTACATTACGCCAAGTGTCCTTGTATAATTCTCTTTTGGTTCAATTCTTAGTTTTGACGATATTAAGAAAAACATTTCTTGGAAGAATTACTTCAAACGTCTTCCCTGTCATGGCTGATGGAACGAGAGAATTCTACTCCCGTAAATTGAATAAATGGCTCTGTTCGAAATTTCTTGCAGATTCCCGAGTTCGACAAAAAGAATTCCGCATTCGACAAGATATACTTAAAAAAAGGTCGAAAGTGATATCGCCCAAAAATTAGAGTTAAGATTAGAACCGTCGTCCGACTAATGCAAATAATACCAAAAAATGTAACTTTTATTTTTCGACCCTTATTCTAACTATAATTTGTGTGTGTAAATTTGGCAAGATCAGTCTGGCTGTTTTCTTCTTCTTCCGAGAATGGTGGTGGTCGCGGATACCTAGCCGCCAAGATGGCGTCGTCTACATAGAAATAAGAATTTCTTGACTATAGTGACCTATGATCATAATGCAGCTACACTGCTTGTCAGGTCCGGCCGGAAATTCATGCCTGAAGCTGTTTACAATAAAATTTCCAAACCATGACGTCTTGGAATAAACAGGAAGGAACGCGGCGGTTCCCACTGGGTGTTTTGCATGCGAGATCACGCAAGCTGCTGGTTGTATGTTCGAGACACATTCACCGTTGGGTATATAATTTACGTCCGGTAACGAACATACAAAAATGGCGAGCAAGTGCTGGGTTTGTCATTTTGGTAGTTAATTTTATTTGTTTTACGGCATATCTACACTTTGTCGATCACTAAATATAAAAATGTTTATAAAGAAGTATCGTTCCGGTTGCTTATACGAAATGGGCTCTCTCGTCGAATACCGTATCAGGTTTATGTAACTAAATTGTCCAAAATCAACACAGCTAATTAGTTTTCATATATATACATATATATATATATATTTGTTTTTACATAACCATTAATATTTCGCTACACATTCATGAGAATGTTTCGGTCAGCTAATTACTAGTAACTAGATACCTCTTCAGACGATATAGCTTATAAAATAGCATCTGTAATCTCTCTCTCTCTCTCTCTCTCTCTCTCTCTCTATATATATATATATATATATATATATATATATATATAGCATAAGCCTGACGAATCCTATAGTGGATGAAACGCAGAATATTCAGTGTAGCTTAATCGCCATATATATTTTATAAATTACTAACTAGCTCTACCTACGTATTGAGCACTTTTGAAGTAAATACTTAAAGTTTACGCATAAATCTATAATTTCGTATATTAAATTTATGTGTGTAAATGAAGTAGTTATATATACATATATACATATATATATATATAATGTAATCTATATACACATATATATGAGGTGAAATAAGTTTCCGAATATTTTTCCTATGGCCAATTTTATATATAGTACACACATGGAACTCTAGTCCCCTCAGATTTAATCTCATCCGGCTGCAATACCTTATACTGTTGCAACAACTTCTTGAAGTCTCCATGGAAGTCCTCTTGTGTGAGTTAATGACTCTTATGACAGCCATTTTCATCTCCTCAATTGTTTTCATGACAGCCTCTCAGATTTTCCTTGAACTTAGGAAATAATCAAAAGTATCACGAAGCAAGATCAAAACTATATGGAAGGTGAGGAATTGTCGTAAAGTCCATGGAGAACGTCTGCTTTTCTGATCTTTTCTGAACACACCATACCATACCATAGTCTTGAGTCACTAGAGATGTAGATGCTTTTGTAGCAAGCAATTCTATTTTCAGAGTGAGGGTGCTGGCCTTACAACCAACTTTCCCAGAATATACATAGTGCGCCTAGACTTCTCAAATGGTCATCAATCTGGTACTAGCCAGGCTCAACGTTGTTTAACGTGATCTGGCGAGAATTGGTATGTCTTCCGCATCTTCATTTCCTCACGAATAAGTGTTTGTACAAGTGCCACACTGACATCAAACTGTGCATTTAATGTCTTTATAGATACACGACGCCCCTTATCTATGAATTTTTTTATTTGGCGAATCGACTCTGGTGTTCTGACTGCCTAACTCCTCCCACACCTCTCACCATCCCACAAATCCTCTTTGCTTTCCTTTGACCTCTTATGCAACTCGAACTGATGCTTGATTCACGCAAGATGGTCCAAAACAGTCTAAAGACGTCCATATATTCTGTTGCAGAAATTTATTGCATATCGTTATTCTAAAGATTGCATTTTATTAATTCACATGCTGTCACAATCAGGATTTAGGAGGGCATATATCAATTCCTTCTGTACTGTTGGTTTGAACAAGAAATCATTAAAAATTTGTCAGTCATCTCATAAGATGTATAGCAATGACATACAGAATTTTCTACGATAATTTTAAATACTTGTACAAAAAATGTCTGGAAACTTTTCAGACGCACACTGTATATATATATATATATATATATATATATATATATATATATATATATATATATATATATATATATATATGAAATAAAATGGAGGTGGAAGGACCATCCCTCTTGAAGAAGCCCGAATAAATCGGGCGAAACGTTGAGTATCCAGGTCCTTCCACCTCCATTTTATTTCATATCGTCGGATTTAATCCAGCTCAACAATCATATATATATATATAACGCATAAACATACACATATATCCCTATTGTATGCGGATTACTTATCGTCAGGCTTATGCGAGGACGTTTTGGTTGTCTCGCGTTTTTGTATACGCACATTCTATTGAGTTTTTTGTTAGCCAATCTGCTTCCTGGTTTCTACCGCACCCTTCCTAATAAGCCAATGAGCAGTAAGTCCTGTAAGTTCCTGCCATTGGCTGATTAGGAAGGGTGCGGTAGAAACTAGGAAGCAGATTGGCTAACAAAAAACTCAATAGAAGGTGCGTATTTAAAAACGCGAGACAACCAAAAAATCCTCGCATAAGCCTGATGAATCCTTGCGTGGTTGAAACGTGGAGTATTCTGTGTAGCTTAATCGCCATATATATTTTATAGCTTACTATATATATATATATATATAAATAAATAAATATATATATATATATATATATATATATATATATATATATATATATATATACGTATGAGCAAAACAAATGGACCAAGAGTAAAAGAAGGAAGAAATCGATTTTTCAATATTTTTCCATTAATAAATTTCTATTTTGAAGATCATCATTATTATAGCATATAATAATAAGTGGTAAAATTCTTCCTAAAAACTGATAGGACCGTATCTTGGCGAGGATATAGATAAACGAATTGTAGGATTAAGGCAGTCCAAAATGATTTACAAGCAGATTGTTTTATATGTTAAGAAAAGAAAATGTGAAAACGTCTCTTTCTGTAGTGAAGTGAATTGGTCAAAATTTCGAAGTCGAACGCTCGGTGAAAAGGAAATCTAGAGCTGGTCTCCCTAGATCATCCACTTTGAAGGAAGACCACAGGTTTAAATTAACTGTTTTAAAGGATCGAAAGAAACATTATGTTGACCATAGCAAAGAATTCAAAACAGGAACTGGAAATTCCCTTTCTAGATATACAATATCTAGACGAATGAAACAAATGGGATTTTCTTCTAAAAGGTGTGCAAAAAGCCATGTTTATCTAAGAAGAACATCAATGATAGAAAGAGATTTTTCTCTTGTTATAACAAGAAAAATACAGACTGGGTCAGGAATGTTTTCTGGTCAGATGAATCAAGATTTTGTCTTGTTAGTGATGCTCCCGACCGATGCATTCGAAGAACTGGAGAAATGTTTTCGCTAAGTTGCATAAAAAAACGGCAGTAAAACACGGGAATGGAGGGATAATGATATGGGAAACTTTTACTGCAGTAGGAATTGGAGAACTTATCAGATGTGAGAAATCAATCAATGCAAAGAAGTACATAGGAACATTAGAAACAGGACTGTTACCAATTATCCAGAAGCTGTGAATATCCCAGAAAATTTTCAAACATGATAATGCCCCTACACACACTGCTAAAGTCACAAAAAACTTGTTTTCTCATAATTCAATTGATGTGATGTTTTGGCCAGATCAAAGCTTCGTTTTAAACCCAATCGAAAATATTTGGTCCATAATATCTTGTGCATTGATTGGAAGAACTTTTTCGAGCAATGACAAACTATGGGAAGCTATGAAGAGCGAATTAAATAGCATCTCCTCTTCAGTTGAGAGCATTCTTAAGGATTGATATTTTAAAGAAATCCAAAGGGAGTGCGATTCCTTACTAAGCAATTATTAAAGTAAATGTATTGTTTGTGTTATTAGTCTTCGTTTAAGTTTCCCCGTTTAATTGTTCTTTGTTTAATATAGCTTTTAGTGGAACAAAATATATCAAATTTGTTTAGCCCAGGTTTTGGCTTACGAGTATATATATATATATATATATATATATATATATATATATATATATATATATATATATATATATGTATGTATGTATGTATATATATATATATTAACAATTTTTGTTAAAAGTTTATTGCATATATATGTATATATGTATATATATATATATATAATTTTAGATGATAATACAGAATGTAACCAGAGAAAAAAAAAACATGTAGTTATATCGATAACTGTATCGATAACATGTATTGATAAATCTAAACTTCTCCTCAAACAGAACTGTCTAACAACCCGAGTTTTATTCATAATTTTATATCTAGCTTGCATTAAACAAAGGAGGATCCTACCACTAACAAATTCTAGTGATATGACATTGTTAGCTTCATATTACAGTTAACTAACGAGAAAAATGTGTAATTGTACTCGGGATATCCTAAAAAAATGTCAATCAGTTAATTCCACTTGTTTTCTTAGCTTGAATGAAAAACTATTTATCACGAAATGTAAAGATAGAGATACAGTCTTAAATAAGAAACAAAATACATCAATTAATCGTTAGTCACTTATGTACTCCTCCCTTTAAATTCTTCTACTACTGTTATAATAATATCCTACAATAATGCACCTTTTCACTTTAAACTTAATATTTGCTATATTTATAACTACACCATCTTTTCCGTAACGATCCTGAAAATCATTGCATATAACTATACCTATCATTTCTAAACGACTTCTATACATACTCAAAAATATTTATCTATTCCCCTAACTTCATCCACTTTAATATTAGTACTTTGCATCTGCATGAATACTGTATCTCCTATTGATTCTCCTTCAAATTTTTGGATGAAATTTACTTTTAATAACAATATTCGACAAAATTACGTACGTGTGTTGTTGTTCATGTCTTTAGCTCTTAACCGTATTTGTTGTGTCTGCACAAATAATTAACAAGAACACGGAAAGTAAAATTTATGTACATATTTACATGTCTTCAGATATACTTCAGTTGGAGATATTCCGGCAGGTGGCGTGCTGCATGTCTTACTGGAGGCAACATAAGCGTCTTGCCTATTTGACGGTTGTTGCAGAACTCTCCCGATATTGGTGACTAATACCTTTATATATCTCACTCACTCACCTATGCTAATTAGTGGGCGTCTTTACAACACCCCCTCCCATGATTTGAAGTCATGTAGATTTCAATCTTTTTCTCTTGGGGTTCATTATAATTGGTTCTGTAAACTTTCTTTTCCTTCCCGATCTTCTTGGTTCGGGCATGGTTTGTGGTGGTTTGATATCACGCGTCGTATAGTATATCAATTGGATCTTCCTTTTCATCAGGTTTGTCATGTTCGTTGTCTTTTATATGACGTTTTCTCAATTGTCTACACAAATAATTAACAAGAACACGGAAGTAAAGGTATACAATAATATATTAGGAAGAAAAGTTATATACATATTTACATGTCTTCAGATATACTTCAGTTGGAGATATTCCGGCAGGTGGCGTGTTGCATGTCTTACTGGAGGCAGCATAGGCGGTCGTTGCCGCACTCCTCCGTTATTGGCGATTGATACATCTCACTCACCCGCCTATGTTAATTAGTGGGCGTCTCCACAACACTATAGAAATCCTACGACTTAAACCAAACAAAAAAGAACACAATTAAACTTCAACTTTAATATTTAACTTTTTGTTTGAATTGAAATGAATAAATTATTTTTCTCCTACATCAAAGAGCTTTAACCATAACTTTTCTATTGTCAACGGCAAGCTTTCACTAGTTTTACCTATCACTACAACCAAGTACATTATAAATTTATACAGGAAAGGATATGACCCGTTATATAACATAAACTTAAAGATGTACTCTGTGACATTTTTACTTGAATCTACTCCAAGTAAGTATAGATTTAATTATTAATTATAAAACATATTAATATATGTATGTATGTATGTATGTATGTATGTCAGGTCATGTCATATGCTACTGATACCATGTAACCCAGTATTACCTCCCTCATGGTCGGGTCACCGGCGACTAAACTGGTTCCCCCGCCAGACTTGTTTGGTGAGGAGGGCGGCTAGTCTCCCTGAAGGATTAAAAACAAGACCTTCCAAGGGACGAATGAACCCTTTTTCGGGGTAAACGGCCAACTAGCACCGTGTGTGTTTGTGTGTATGTATGTGTTTGCTGGGGTGGAGAGGGCTCCTGTAAGCTGTGGTGAAGGCAACCTTTCTAGGAGAAGCAAATCTCTGATTTAAAAAACATAAAGCGGGAGACCAGTACCCGCATTAAGCTGGTCTGCGGTTTAATTTGTTGCTGGCTATCTTGCTCTTGCTTGGTGCTTGATCTCAAAATTTTGAACCGAGAGAGAGACTTAGCTGTCGTACAAAGCTAAGACTCTGTAACATTATCTGTATATAGATACTCTCTCAGGCTTTGTCTATTAAAATGGTCCTGTGGTGATGGAAGTCATTTTTGGGCTCATGGACTTTAAGTGTCTGAGGGAGTGGTGCTCGTCTGACAAGACGTTGCAATCATCATGTATGTATGTATGTATGTATGTATGTATGTATGTATGTGGAGAATGACCTTGCGGGGAGGTGTGGGCAAGTTTGAGGCGGATCGAACCCAGTATGAGCGGCTGAAACATGATATCCATAAAGGAAGGGTGAAAGGAGCAGTGGATGGGCGGGGGCGCCAAATTGTCTGGAGTGTGAAGTGTGCGGAAGATTATGTCTGAGCAAAGCTGGGCTGATAAGAAAAGCCACCTGACTACTCATCAGCGCTGTGGCCATAAAGCAGTCTTGTGTTGCCAGATCTAACCTGTGTTAACTGCGGACGGACGTACAAAACAGCAGGTGGTTTGAAGCGGCATTTGATTATACATAGAACTGACCATCAAGAACGTGCTGCTAGTGGCGCACATGTCTGCACAATGTGTGCCAAAGAATGTCATAGTTTGGCAGGGCTTAAAAGCCACCTTTGTGCGGCCCATCACTGATTTCTATATATCTATTTTTTTTTTGCTATATCAAGTAACGGCAATGTTCGAAAACGAATTTGCTGCGATCATTATGTATGTATGTATGTATGTATGTATGTATGTATGTATGTATGTATGTATGTATGTATGCATGTATGTTTGGGGTAGAGAGGGCTCCCGTAAGCCGTGGTGAAGGCAACCTTTCTAGGAGAAGCAAATCTCTGATTTAAAAAAAAACATAAAGCGGAAGACCAGTACCTGTATTAAGCTGGTCTGCAGTTTAATTTGTTGCTGGCTATCTTGCTCTTGCTTGTTGCTGGATCTCAACATTTTGAACCGAGAAAGAGACTTAGCTGTCGTACAAAGCTAAGACTCTGTAACATCATATTTGTATAGATACTCCCTCAGACATTTGGAATCATGGATTTTAAATGTCTGAGGGAGTGGCACTCGTCTGACAAGACGTTGCAGTCATCATGTATATCATGTATGTATGTATGTATGTATGTATGTATGTATGTAAACATAAGTACATTCAAATCAATCATCTTATTTTGATTTATGGTGTCTTATTTACCGTTAACATCTTATCTTTTCATTTTTTGAAATTCCTTACTTTTTGCATTTTTTATTTTTTTACATTTTCATCTCACTATTATTACCATTATTAACTACGCTGATTGCTATAGCCATCTCTACACAAATAATCAATATAATTATTATTAAAACTTGATATCAATTATCATCAATATCGCAGACACTACCCTATGAATTTCCAATTTCCTTTCAATATTAATTATTTTTATCACAATTATAATAAATAATTAGATCTAAACATGGAGGTTTTAGTAATTATATATATTCTGAGGATTATATTATTATTATTATTATTATTATTATTATTATTATCATTATCATTATTATTATTATTATTATTATCATCATCATTATTATTATTATTATTATTATTATTATTATTATTGTGATACAATATTTAAGGTTTCGCATAGAAATAAGTACAGAAAGCTGCGGTGTAAAGTGGGGTGAATATGGGGGATGGGAAAGGAGCACAGGACTAAATAAAGAGTGTTTAAAAACAGCACAAAAAATAATTATTTGGGGATTTTTTTCATTTTTTATCCTTTCTCTGCTTTTTTTTCTTTTCGTATTTTCCTTTTTCCTCCATTCTTTAATCGCCTTACAAATGCATGTAAAGATGATACTGGGGGAGCGGAGATGGGCAAGAAAGCACCATACGTTGTGTGTTTTCTCATCACGACAATTCGAATTTAAAAGGATTTTTATGACGAAATTATTCCGATTAAGTTTTTCACAATAAGTCATCAACATGACACATCTCTTAAAGGCTGCTATCACACACGCATACATATAACTTTCTTTCTCGTCTTTTATTATCTCTATCCCAGTTTTCATGACTACCCTGATCCTTTCCTCTTAATTCCGATATTTAAACACAGAACAAAATCCATACTCATGTTTTAGCTTTTACACATAATACTAAATCTTATTCCTTATTTCTATTTTTAACAACATTTGATGGAATCTCCTGATATTAAATCCCTATGACACTGAAGACCTGATATTTTCATTACATACTTTGCTTCCGTGTAAGCTGCATTGCCTGAAGAAGTCTCTAGTTACTAGTAACTAGCTGACTGAAACATACTCATAACTGTGTACCAACATATTACTGCTTATGTAAAAAAAAATAGAAAGTATATATTGCCCTACCTCGGTATTGAGCACTCTTGTATTAACCTCGTTAAACTTCATTGGTTACTTTACGTCTGGAAAATATTAACCTCGGATTATATATATATATATATATATATATATATATATATATATATATATATATATATATATATATATATTAGTGTGGGGACGATTAATCGGAATCGGGAATCGGAAAAATCGAAAGATTTTGGGGTATCGGAATCGATATCGGAATCGATATTGGAATCGGAAAAATTGATGCCTGTTTTCTGATGCCCAAACTATTCTTTTAACTGTCTTTTTTTTAGTTGATTTTGTTTAAAGTAAAATCTTTCATTACTGGTAATAATGATAAAATAATAAATATTTATTGATTTTTAAATAATAGTAAAGCTAAAATCGATAGATCATCCTCCACAAGCGATATTTTGAGTTTAGGAAAATATCTGCATATTAAACGTGTGCTTTTTTACGGAAATCGGGGAAAATAACAATTTTATAGTGAAATAATTTGAGATTTATAAAGAATCGGAATCGGTATCGGAAATTGTATTAGAATCAAGAATTTATCACAGAATCGGTAACTGAATCGGCGAAAAATATTGGAATCGTCCCATCACTAATATATATATATATATATATATATATATATATATATATATATATATATATAGTAATTTATAAAATATATATGGCGATTAAGCTACACTGAATACTTTGCGTTTCATCCACTATGGGATTTGTCAGGCTAATGCGCGAATTTTGTGGTTGCTTCTTGTTTTTATATATGTTAAGCATTTCTAGTTAGCCAATCAGCTTTCTAGTATCCACCGCGCCCCCTCCTATCAGCCAATGGGCATGCATTTTATCGAACAAAGGATCTGTTTTGAACTAGGTTAGTGGTTTAAGGTAGATCTTTTCCTTCCTTTTTTATATATATATAAATATACCTATGTGTACACACATACATGCACATATACATACATATATATATACATATATGTGTGATCGTTTATGTATATTCATGTTTATTTAATTTATTTGTTAGTTTTCTATTGTTATTGTTAGTTTTAAAGCTATTTTGTATCGCTATCCTAGAGTAAGTTTTATTTTGTGAACACAGTTGTTTGCTATTTCTCGTCTACAGTTTAATAGATTTTGAGGTTCTTTAAAGTACAGGATAGCAAATTTTTCATGGAGGCATAATTTACATGGGTCGTCTAAATGTCTGCACGTGGTAGCTTGTCTCATTATTTTCCATTCGACTACCGGTGAATGTCCGCTTTCTTTGAGTTCCCAGTATTTATTCGCTAGTGTTGTTTTTATACGGTGTTTTTTTATTTTTGAATGTGCTTTTGTGGTCATAGTATCGGGTTTGGAAATCTAGGGAAGTCATGCCTATGTAATATTTCTTGTTATTCGGGTTTTCTTTCGCAAATATTGTTGCTTGATAAACTACACTTTTTGTTAGACATTTATTTTGGACTGGACAAAGTGTGCGGTGTCTACAATTGCATTTATCTTGTTCGTTATTAGTATTTTTATTTATGGTATGGTTGTTCTTGTCCGGGGTTGGTTTGTTATTATTATTATTATTATTATTATTATTGTTATCATTATTATTATTATTATTATTATTATTATTATTATTATTATTATTATTATTATTATTATTATTATTATTTCTGCTAGTGTTGGTTTTATTTCTGTTATGGTGTCTACTTGTTTTATTGTTTATTTTGTTGTTGTTTACATTGTTTTCATTTAGTATTTTGTTATTATGTGCTTTAATTATCATCTCTAAATTTTCGCAACAACTGTAAGATAATTTCAAGGTATTTTTATTGAAGATTTTGTGTAAGGGGTTGGTTGCGGGAAAGTGTTTTTCAATAAGATCTAGAAATTTCTTGCCAAGTTTTGGCAAGAAATTTCTAGATCTTATTGAAAAACAATGAAAACAATGTAAACAACAACAAAATAAACAATAAAACAAGTAGACACCATGAAAACAATGAAAACAATGTAAACAACAACAAAATAAACAATAAAACAAAGTAGACACCATGACAGAAATAAAACCAACACTAGCAGCCACTTAGACGACCCATGTAAATTATGCCTCCATAAAACATTTGGTATCCTGTACTTTAAAGAACCTCAAAATCAAAAACTGTAGACGAGAAATAGCAAACAACTGTGTTCACAAAATAAAACTTACTCTAGGATAGCGATACAAAATAGCTTTAAAACTAACAATAACAATAGAAAACTAACAAATAAATAAATTAAATAAACATGAATATACATAAACGATCGCACATATATGTATATATATACGTATATATATGTGCATGTATGTGTGTACACATAGGTATATTTATATATATATATATATAAAAAAGGAAGGAAAAGATCTAACTTAAACCACTAACCTAGTTTTAAAACAGATCCTTTGTTCGATAAAATGCATGCCCATTGGCTGATAGGAGGGGGCGCGGTGGATACTAGAAAGCTGATTGACTAACTAGAAATCCTTAACATATATAAAAACAAGAAGCAACCGCAAAATTCGCGCATTAGCCTGACGAATCCTATAGTGGATGAAACGCAGAATATTCAGTGCAGCTTAATCGCCATATATATTTTATAAATTACTAACTAGCTCTACCTACGTATTGAGCACTTTTGAAGTAAATACTTAAAGTTTACGCATAAATCTATACTATCGTATATTAAATTTATGTGAGTATATGAAGTAGTTATATATATATATATTTATATATATGTATATATATATATAATATATATATATATATATATATATATATATATATATATATATATATATATATATATATACGTGTCTACTTTAATTTACTCGCGGTATTAGATCGTGTGTTTAGCTGTAGTGGGAAAGAAGATAGAGACAGAAAGTAAATAAAGGCCAGTTAAAGGGGTAATCGTAAGAGCGAATAAAAAGACGTTTCAATCGAGAAATGCGGAGAGACATTACTTGTTCGCTTTTTTGCATTCATGTTTTTATATTCAGTTTTACTTACGACGAAAGTTAAAGAAGAAAAAAAATCATGTATTTTTGTTTACTCGAAATAGAGTTATATCCCTTTGTTTGTTCATTTCTTCCCGCTTTAAAAAATGGCGGACTTAAAAGTATTGCGAAAATAATACTTAAACATTCATGTATATTTATGTGCGTATATTCACTTGAGTATATACTTTTAAGATGGTTCTGATTCCATTTCATCTAATGTACTCGTGTATGATAAACATAATCCCCATGCGTAACTGTACGCACACAGGCATGCATATATATATATATATATATATATATATATATATATATATATATATATATATATGCATGTCTGTGTGCGTACACTTATATATATATATATGTGTGTGTGTGTGTGTATATATATATATATATATATATATATATATATATATATATATTGATAGAGGCATATATATACAAACTTATATATGTAGTTATATATACAAACATGTTGGTACAAATATATATATATATATACATATATATATGTATATATATATATAAGCACACATTTATGAGTGCGTGTCTATCTTGTGTAGATAATAAAAATTGATGTCTATTTTTATTTCTAAAAAAAGGCGAGCAGTTACGGAAAGTAATGAAAACCCAAGGGAAATAACAGAACCCATCTTGAGAAAATGACGTTCTACCACTTTTTTTCTTTAGAAACAAACGAAAAAAAAAAAATGAAAGATTTTTTTTTATTCTATTTCACCAGAAATTGTTGATCTTTCCTTTCTAGTTCAATTCCCAATTCCAAAATGGCGTCTCCTGAGTGACAATCGAAAAACCTTTACTTCGCCATTTTCGACAGGATCGCTGTCATGCGTCCACACAATTCTACCGCAAGCTCCGTCCGTTGTTGCTCGAAAGATATTTTAATCCTATTATATTATATATCTCCTCTCCAGGGGATGTTTGACACAAGGTTATGCGTAGTAGGTTAAGCACACTGTTGCATAGAAAACAATACGAACAGCCTCATCGGAATTCCTCGACGGATACTCTTCAGTCAGTTAGAAATAGTATAAACTAACACATACAGATAGTAAATCCTGGGAGGGTGAACTGCCTAGAACTGAACAAAGCAGATCGTTAATTTCACAGCAATAAAAAAAAAACAATTAAATGATTTGTATTCGATATTCTGTCATACTTGTGTCTGCCATAGCACTTTTGTTGATCTGGCATACCTGTTTTAAGTAAAACGTTCTCTTGTTAGTCAGGTTTAATTTTAAAATAGCAATTCTTTTGGTCTATCACGTTTCTTTTTAAAATGAAACAATGTAGTCTGTCACACTTCTTTTTTTAAAATAATTTTCTTTGGTGTTTAATTCTAGTTTAAAATATCATTTTCTTGTATCTGTAATGACAAGGACATTCTAAAAGTAATGGCTCCTATTTTTTTTAATTCTGTGCGAATGGATAAGAAAAAAAACCCTGTAAATTGGAGTTTTATAGCTCCTGAACTTGTGCACTCCAGAACCATTATAACTCGATCAGTGAAATGCCTGTTCTCATTCCATTAAAAATTTGGCATGTTGTTACAGCCAGGGAAATAGGAAACGGGGAGGTAATTCCAGAATGTAGCAGTCCTAGGGAACAAACTATTAGAGTAGAAAGCATTCCAGTATCTACAGACCTCTTTAGTGAAGGGGTGGGATTTTGCATCTTGTCAGGTTAGACGGGAGTTTTACGTCGAGGGGCACAAGTGCCACGAATTCGTCGTAGCACATTCCATAAGATCAGAATGAACTTGATGACCAATGTTTTTAAAAGGATGCGTGGTCTACGCAATGACAACAAGTGCCAGTTCTGTCAAACAGAAATAGTGTTCGTGAGCTTCCTGATATCTAGTTGAAAGTTCTGCTAAGGGACAGCTACCATACGACACGACACAATAGAACGTGTAATTATTTTTCACTAGACTATATGCAAAAAGTTGAATGCTGAATGCAGCAACAAGTCTGGGGAACATATATCAGAAAGAACAGTTGGAAATAAGTTATGCACCATACACTATGATTATGCAATTTGTACATCTACATACTTTTAAAACAAAGTTATTAAACCATAACATACTGATATAGGAGAGAGAAGCAATCTTAGTAGAAGTCAGTGTCCCAACAATGTTGGGTTAAACAGAACTGAGAGGTAACATATCATGAAATACCAAGGTCTCATGTACGACATTAAAAGAAAATGGAATCTTGGGAAGATTTATCTTAATCCAGTTATTATAATAGCAATTGGATTCATGAAAAAGAATTTTCAAAAACGCCCTAAAAAAATATACCCGATAAACCAAGTGCAAGAGATATTCAAACAAAAGCGACGGTGAGTATCAATTATAAAGATTTCTCGATTAGAATATATATATATATATATATATATATATATATATATATATATATATATTAGCGAGTGAATGTTTGGCATCCAGTTGGATGCCCCATCTCAGCTTGAACAAACTGATGATAAAATTTAACAAAAAAAACTAAATGATCACTAAATGGTCTTTTCACGCAAACACACAGCAAATTTTGTTTATCCCCAAAACAGGTAGAAATGGTTGCATTAAAAACTTCGTGATTCTTTTTCTTTAAAATGGTCTAAAACGTTATTCTCTGACAGGTAGAGGGTCCATGTGCCTGACTGCTGTTTCTGAATTACGGTTCAGGGGGTCCAAAGCGTCTACTCTAATATCAGTGATATAATATCTGGATGTTTGTAGTCCAATGCCTACATGAAAAAGACCCTGCAGTTATTTCCGGTGGGATGTCTTAAGTCTACAACCATTGCAACAAGCATCGGTTAATATTCTTCTTGGCATCAAAGTGATCCACTTTTCCCAACCCACTCTACCCCTTAACTGAAACTATAATTGCTGCAAAAACTAAGCTGGTTTACTTTAATAAATACAAGAAACCTTCTCACTCACCAATAGCTTTGGATAAACATACATTAGCTAAAACTACTCGTTTAAACTCCTCGGCTTAACGTTCACGGGGAACATGAATTGGAACAGATACATCTAGAGCATTGCCAAGGCTGCTGCGAAGAAAGTGGGCTCTCTTTACCGTGCTAAGAAGGTTACTTTCGCCTGAAAGTATGTTGTACCTCTACAAGGCAACCATTCGCCCATGTATGGAGTATTGTTGTCATACTTGGGCTGATGCATCTGCTACTGGTCTCTCGCTCATGGGCAGAGTTTAAAAGAGAGTCGCCAACCTGATAAGTCTCGAACTGTCATCTAAGCTTCAACCTCTGTTCGATTGACAAAATGTTGCTTCAACTTCTGTTCCATCGACGAAATGTTGCTTCAACTTCTGTTCCATCGACGAAATCCTTTTTTTGCAAGTATTTTAATGGTAGATACTCCAACAAGCTACACGCCCTTGTACCCCCTCGACGTACATACTCCCGACAAACCCGACAAGCAGCAAAGTCCCGCCCTTACACAGTAGAGACCCCTAGATGTAAGAAAGCCTTCTACTCCGATAGTTACTTCCTCAAAACTACTAGACTTTGGAATTTCCTTCTGAGTTCCTGGTTCCCTGGCTGTACTGACATGAAGAAGTTCAAGTGTAATGTGAACAGACATTTAACTCCGTAGATAGTACCCCTGCAACTTATGTCCCTGATAGTAGCTTCCTACATAAAAGTGGCACTGTGCTTTGTTTGGGGTGAAAATGTGATAAGAATATTCAGTTTCCTATAGTGCAGATGCTTTTTTCAAGGACTGCAAGGTTGTGGAACTTTCTTCCTGCTCTCTGTTTTCCTTCCACCTTTATCCGTCTTTTTTTTTCAAGATTAAGGTTGCATTGCATGTCTTTTCAACAATCATGTTTAGTTCCTTTAGGTTTTTACATCAAGAGGGATTTCCATAATATAATTCGTAAATTCATTATATTTTGATGAATAACTTCTTTGTCAGTTTTTTTTTCTAACTACAAAACAATACAATTTATGAAATATTTTGCTGTAATTACTATTTTTTATAAAAAAAAAATCAATTTAATTTTTTTTTCAGATAAATCACAAGAATATATAAAAATGTATGATCTTAATTATTTGCTATTTGCAGGTTGAAATTAACGGCTACGGCAGGAATTGGAATACACCCTACTAAAGCCTGATTCCTACACCTGGTGAATTTTACAAATTCAATCTGGACGTGAGGACACGTTAAAAGAACGATATGCGATAAAAAATATCTGTTTTAAACTTGGCAATGTTTCAGACTGCTTTTGAACTATCTTGCATGAAACTAGCATCGGTTTTTGAATGGCATAAGAGATTAAAAGAAGGCGGAGAGTTTTTAAGGGATTATGAGAGGTGTAGGAGAAGTAAGCAAGTCAGAACACAAACGTTGATTGGCCAAATAAAGAATTTCATGGATAAGGACTATCATGTGTCTATATAGACAATAAGCGTATAGTTTGATAGTTTGGATATTGGAAGTGTACACCTGATTATATGCTTGGAATTTAATATGTAGAAGATTTGCGCAAAGTTTGCCCCAAGTGTGCTCCATCGTTCTCATAGAGTGTTTGACAAAGATAGGCATCAAGGCAGTTCTTTATGGTCCAGATCTTTCTACCTGTAATTTTTGGTTATTCCCTAAGCTCAAGGAAAATCTTACAAGCTGTCATTATGAGGCACTTAGAGGAATGAACGAGGCTGTGACGAGAGTCATTGACACGCTCCCACAATAGGACTTCCAAAGGGCTTCTCAGAAGTTGTTAGAACGGTATAACATATGTATTACAGCCGGAAGAGATTACTTCGAAGGGGACTAAAGTTTTATGTGTGTACTATCAATAAAATTGCCCATACGAAAAAGTCTGAAAACTTATTGAAGGCAATGCGTATATTCTCATAAAGTATTTTATTCGTTTATAATACAGCAACAAATGTTGAAACGCATTCAAAACTTTATTAAGCCTTAACAAAAATCTGAAATCACTTGAAAATCTTAAAAAGAACCTATTTTAAGGATAGATTTCAAACTACCCCTGCTTAAGGTTACCAATACTACAACCTAAAAGGTTATGGGAAAAAGCTGTAATAAAAACATTTAATTAAAAAATTTACATTTTTATAAAGTGAGACATTTTACACTTGATTAAATTATATGATCGGAAGTATAAATTGTTTTTCTTCGGATACATTCTGCGTAAAGTTATCACAATGCATAAAGCAAGCAAATTTACTGAAGTTGAGCGAGCTCGAATTCAAGATTCCCATATGCAAGGTTATTCATAGCGGGTGATCGCAGCTAAGGTAAATCGCAATAAAACTGTGATTCTGTTCCGTCTGCCTGCTTCCCTCCGGACTACAACTTGGATGTCTTCAAGTCCAATGTTAACAAATTCCTAATGAACCGCCCCCTTAAGTAAACACTTCAGCAAATCTCCTCACTAACGTAATGTACTTGCAATAACCCTTATCCCTGAGTGGCTTCCGGGCCTTGATAAGTGTAAAAAAAAAAAAGATTCTAAAGATGAGTGAGAATTATAGAAAAGCAAAATCCAAAAACTTTCTCCTACACTGAGTAGGAGAACATCACCTCACCTTACAGATGCTAAACTTCTGACCGACCAACAATATGAATTTAGGCAAGCCCGTTCCACAGCAGACATCCTAACTATAATCTCTGAACGTATATACCTTTCACTGGACAAAATAGGTGAGGGTAGAGCGGTAGCTCTAGATATATCTAAGACTTTTGACAGGGTATGGCAGGAAGGTCTTCTCAGGAAAACAAGATCATACGGTATAACTGGAAGAATCTTTAACATGGTAAAATCTTTCTTAGATAAGAGAAAAATCCAAGTTGTCATAGATGGTCGTACATCTAAACAATATGTTATAAATGCGGGAGTGCCTCAAGGGTCAATCCTTGGACCTCTATTATTCCTAATATTCATAAATGATCTCCCTGAAAAAAATTTCTGTGAAATGGGTATATATATACTGATGACACCACGCTCTATAATAGGCACGACAGGAAAACAAATGAACACATATCTTAAGAAATGGCAGAAACACTAGCGAATGACCTCCAATCTGTAGTGGAATGGGGACAAAAATAGATGGTCACATTCAATGCTGTCAATACTAAACTTGTTTCCTGCAATAATTACAAGAAACCTTCTCTACCACCAATAGTAATGACCAAAGACTCTTTATCTGAAAGTACATTTTTAAACTCCTCGGCCTAACGTTCACAGGAAACATGAGGTGGAACAATTACATTAGGAGCATTGTCAGGACCGCTGCAAAGAAGGTAGGTTCTCTCTATCGTGATAGACAGCTACTAACGCTCGAAAGTATCCTGTACCTCTATAAGGCCACCATTCGCCTATGTATGGAGTATTGTTGTCATATTTGGGCTGGTGCATCCGCTACGAGTCTCTCGCTCCTAGACAAGGTTTAAAAGAGAGTCGCTAACCTAATAGGTCCTGAACTGTCATCTAAGCTTCAGCCTCTATCCAATAGACGAAATGTTGCATGCTTCTGCCTGTTCTACAAGTACTTTAACTGTGAATGCTCCGAGGAACTGCAAACACGTGTACCCCCTTGACATAAATACCCCCACAAAAAAACCGACAAGCAGCTAAATCCCACCCCTTCACAGTAGAGATCCCTAAATGTAAGAAAGCCTTCTACTCCAGTACTTTCTTCTCCAGAACCACTAGACTTTTGAATTCCCTTCCGGGTCTCTGCTTCCCCAATTGTACTGACATGCAGAAGTTCAAGTGTACGTTAACCGACATCTTGCTGCCCCACTGTCTACATAGTACCCCTGTAGCTTATGTCCTTGATAGTAGCCCCTACATCAAAATGGCAATGTGCATTGTTTGGGGTAAAAATGTAATAAAATATAAAATTTAAAAAACGGGTTGTTGTGAAAGACAGAGGACTTTCTAATAAAATTAAGGCAGTCACAGATGCTGATGTCAGTCCACTAACAATCAGACGACACTTAAGACAAAAAGCATGGTAAATAAAAAGCATAAACAAATTCCTCGCCTGCTTTCACGTAACAAGGTGGACTGTTTTATGTTTGGTCGTGAATACCAAACATGGGGCGTTGAAAAGTGGGAGAAAGTGTCTTTTTCTGACAAGAAAAAATTAATCAAGTGGGTCCTTATAGCTTCCAACGATATTGCCATAACGAAAACATGCCTCCTGAAATTTTCTCCACGCGTCATAGTATTGAAGGGTCCCTAATGGTTACAGAAGAACGATTGAGCTTCAGGTGATGTATAGTTGTCTTTATTGAGACAAAACTAAATTAAATATTGTTGTTAAACCCCCACGTACACACAACTACACGACTGTTTGAAATATTAAAATACTGTTAATTACGGAATGTTAAAATATTGACGCACCTACACACGATTGTTCGATATCTTAAATTACTAACCATATACACGACAGCGAAATATGAAAATACAGACGCACCTACATACGATTGTTCGAAATATAAAAAATACTGAGGCACATATACACTATTGTTTGAAATATATAAATACTGATGCACCTATACACAACTGGTCGAAATATTTAAATATTGACGCACATATAAAAGACTGTTCGAAATATGAAAATACTGACGTACATATAAAAGACTGTTCGAATTGTTAAAATACTGACGTACATATAAACGACTCTCCGAAATATTTACACTACTGACGCACCTATACACAACTGCTCGAAATATTAAAATACTGATATACCTATACAAGACTGCTCGAAATATTAAAATACTGACGCACTTATACACAACTGCTCGAAATATTAAAATACTGATACACCTATACACGACTGCTCGAAATATTAAAATAGTGATACACCTATACACAACTGCTCGAAATATTAAAATACTGACGCATCTATACACGACTGGTCGAAATATTAAAATACTGACGCACCTATACACGACTGCTCGAAATATTAAAATACTGATATACCTATACACGACTGCTCGAAATATTAAAATACTGATATACCTATACACGACTGCTCGAAATATTAAAATACTGACGCACCTGTACACGACTGCTCGAAATATTAAAATACTGACGCACCTATACACCACTGCTCGAAATATTAAAATACTGACGTACCTATACACAACTGCTCGAAATATTAAAATACTGACGCACCTATACACAACTGCTCGAAATCTTAAAATACTGATGCACCTATACACAACTGCTCGAAATCTTAAAATACTTACGCCCCTATACACAACTGCTCGAAATATTAAAATACTGACGCACCTATACACGACTGCTCAAAATATTAAAATACTGACGCACCTATATACGACTGCACGAAATATTAAAGTACTGATACACCTATACACGACTGCTCGAAATATTAAAATACTGACGCACCTATACACGACTGCTCGAAATATTAAAATACTGATGCACCTATACACGACTGCTCGAAACATTAAAATACTGATGCACCTATACACGACTGCTCGAAATATTAAAATACTGACGCACCTATACACGACTGCTCGAAATATTAAAATACTGATGCACCTATACACGACTGCTCGAAATATTAAAATACTGATATACCTATACACGACTGCTCGAAATATTAAAATACTGACGCACCTATACACGACTGCTCGAAATATTAAAATACTGATATACCTATACACGACTGCTCGAAATATTAAAATACTGATATACCTATACACGACTGCTCGAAATATTAAAATACTGACGCACCTGTACACGACTGCTCGAAATATTAAAATACTGACGCACCTATACACCACTGCTCGAAATATTAAAATACTGACGTACCTATACACAACTGCTCGAAATATTAAAATACTGACGCACCTATACACAACTGCTCGAAATATTAAAATATTGGCGCATCTATAAACAATTTTGTGAAATATTAAAATACTGACGCACCTACACACGATTGTTCGATATCTTAAATTACCGATGCACATATACATGACTGTTAGTAATATTAAAATAATGACCAACATATACATGACTGTTAGTAATATTAAAATAATGACCAACATATACATGACTGTTAGTAATATTAAAATAATGACCAACATATACATGACTGTTAGTAATATTAAAATAATGACCAACATATACATGACTGTTCGAAATATTAAAATACTCACATATACACAACTGTTCGAAATAATAAAATACTGACGCACATATACATGACTGTTCGAAATATTAAAATATTGACTTAAAGTTGAAATGCCTGACGACAATTATCTTTTTTTTTAATTCAATTTTCACTCCAAACAAGGCACAATGCCATTTTAAAATAGGGCTTTACTAGTTAGGAGTTGTAGTGATATTATGAAATGAGGTGGGCAGCAAGATGTCTGTTCATATTACACTTGAACTTCTGCGTGTCAGTACAGTTGGGAAAGCAAGATTGCGGAAAGGAGTTCCAAAATTTAGCAGTTCTGGGGAAAAAATCTATTGGAGTAGAAGTCTTTCTTACACCTAGGGAAATACTTCTAGAACAGCCAGAGAGATGCAACATCTTATCGACGGGACAGTGGCATAGTCCCGGTTTCGAATCTCGGCGTGAATACGGAGGGTGTGTCTATCCACACTAATGACGTGTAAGCGACGAAAAGATAAATGTTAATGACTGTATGTGTGTGCGTATGTGTGTATGTGTGTGTGTTTTGTGTGTGCGTATGTGTGTGTATGTGTGTGTGTTTGTGTATATGTGTGTGTGTTTTTGTGTGTGCGTATGTGTGTATGTGTGTGATTTTGTGTTCGTATGTGTGTGTATGTGTGTATGCGTATGTGTGTGCATGTGTGTATGTGTGTATGTGGGTTTATTGTGTGTGTATGTGTGTGTGCATGTGTGTATGTGTGTGCATGTGTGTGTTTTTTTGTGTGTGTGTTTTGTGTGTGTGTGTGTGTGCGTGTGTGTTGTTTGGTAATATCAGTGCGCATGCTCAGTTTTTTGGAATTTGCCGTTCTCTGATTTCGTGCGTAAGAGTCGATATTTCGTGAATTCTTCACATCGGCCATCGTCGAACGGTCATGTATCGGCTGGGACAATTCTCGATTCTTTTTGCATGTGTATTGTTGCTCTCTTTTTTTTTCTTTGTTATTTTGTTTTCTGTTTTGTGGTTGTTTTTATTGTTTTTTGTTTTTTTTGTTATCATTTTTATTATTTTCCCGTTTTGTTTTAGTTTTTTTGTTCGTTGCCTGTCACGTCGACTTTATTTTATTGTTAGCTTTCTTTTTCTTCTGCGAATGGAATCAAAGATTGGCCAAAGTGAAATTCTTTCTACCCGGTCCCGCAATCACGAATCGAACTATAAATAGGACATTGCTCGGGGTGGGGAGAGTGCAAGTAAGCGTGGCATCTGTATAATAGAAAACGAACAAACGGAACAAAAGAATGAATGAACGAATCAACTAAGGAAGGAGCAAAGAATACAGAAATAAAGGAAACCGAAACGGATTCGCTTAACATGTGTCCACTCAAACAGTACATTTAACAGCGAAACTGCTTTTCAAAATGTAAAACTAACCGGTTAAAAGAGAAAGTGTGACCGCCTGACTTTTTTTTTTTTTTTACAAATGATACAACAAAATAAGGCCCGGAAGCCACTCGAGGATAAGGATTAATGTGTGTATTGTAGTCATTGGGATAGTAGCAGCGTAATCGTTTGTGGATAAAATTTGGTATAATTAAATTATTTACGAGGACTATTCAATAAGAAATTGTATATCTTGGACTTGAAGACGACCATATTGTAGTCAACTGGAAAGCAGTCCAGCAGAACAGAGTTCCACAGACGGACAGTTCTAGGAAAGGAAGAAAGCTTTATTCATTGAATTCACGTTTAGGTTTAGGTACCGATAGAAAGTGGGTCATTTAGTGATAGTAGTTCTTTAGCTAGACGAGTGGGTTTTTTTTGTTTGTTTTTTTATGAACGATTGTGAGGGAGGGGTATAGATTGCCTGATGACAGAAATGATCTGGTGCTAATATGAGAAGAAATCAAAAACTTAACAATGAAAAGAAGGAACGAAAGAAAAAACGGTGTTTATTTAGACTTGCACTTATTTATGAAAAAAAAGTTTAAAATTCCATATAAACCGCCCTCTTAAGTAAGACACTTTATCAAATCCCCATTACTAACGATAGTATCCCATTGATTACTGTAGACGCAATAACCCTTATTTACGAGTGGCTTCCGGGCCTTGATAAATGGTGACTACCATGTAAAAAAAAAACTTTTATGGAGTATCTTCTTGTTCGATATGAATATGTTATGTTACAAAAATCGCAAAAATTTTTTTAAAGAAAATCAAATTTTACGACGTTTAGAAATTAAGTATTTTTAGTAGATATTGTTGTGCTCTTGTTGTTTTAGAAAAAAGCCACCACATATCAAGGCCTGGATACTACTCGAGGATAAGGGTTAATGTGTGTATGGGTGTTATTGAAACAATAGCGTAGTAATCATTAGTAGCGGAAATTTCGTATAATTAGATTACTTAAGAACTTGTTTACGTTGGACCTTAAGACGACAATATTGTAGTCAGCTGGAAAGCAGAACAGAGAAACAGAGTTCCACAGACGCGCTGTTCTAGTAACTTTGTTCATTGAATCCACGTTTAGGTTTGGGAACCGATAAAAAGTTAGGGGGATTTACTTTTAGTGATTTGGGTTGGATGAGTTTTTTTGGGGTTTTTTTTGCGGGTGTGAAAGATTAGCTCTGGAGAGGTTGTTAAGGGAGGTAATCAGGGATGAATTTTGAATTTAAGCAAATATGACGACTGGCCTCTCCCGGATGGAGTCATAAAATTTCATTTTCTTAAATAAAACAAAATACTTGATAAAATTACTTGATTTTGGGAATATGCAATTTTTGTTCCGTAACAGGTATGTACATCATAAAGATCTTTCTGTATGTTGTTGTTGTTTCATCCAATGCAGGTGCAGGTGAAACGTGATCAAATTCCGCGAAATCTTTCACGTTTTTTCTAATGGCTGGAAATACTTGATGCTTCGCCAAGTCTATCAAGAGTATTTTTTATCGTGACGCCATCACTAGATGAGTTGCCTACCACAGCGTTAGAGAGACCCATCTACCTGCGAGAGAAGGATAGACCGCGCCCGTTTCCTAACGTGGTATTTTTACCTTGCGGTACATAGAGCCTCGCCCTCCTAAATGGTCATTTATGATGATGGGAGGCTCGGTGGATGACATGATTAAAACGGCATATCCAGAAATAAAATCAGGGACAAAATGGTCGGTCGTTAAAACTACACAGGAGGCAGAATGTTGCCTACGAATGAAAGACATAAGAGGCATCACTCAAATCAATAAAGCTGGATTGGGCAGCTCAAATAGCAAGGTATTCTCCAACATGGTGATCTAAAAGAATGTTTGAGGAAGAGCAAAGAAAAGCCATTGCTATCACTCAGGCCAAACAATGTGCATAGACAAGTTCGAATGACATCGAACCAATTAAATTATCATAGAAATCCTTAATTCAATGGAAGCACTGGAAATATCATTTCTTCTTTGCTCTACATATGATCTTCTACCAAATGCGACCAACCTAAAATCATGGGAATCTACTAATACAGACGTGTGTTCCTTGTGTAAACATGTATATCTGCATGTCCACAACCACTTCAAATCCACACATGGCGACATAACAAAGAGTTGGAAATGATTATGGAATTGTTTAAAAACACAATGTGAGAAAGCAAATTAGCAACTTGTTACAATAAAGAAACCCATAATTCAGTTTCACAAAGAGGGTGAATGCATTGTTAGGAAGGAAATAAACTTCTAATGTGAAGCTGCCGAGTGGAGCCAATGACTGGAAAATTTCTGTGGATCTCAAGACATCTCAACAATTTCGCTTCCAAATAATCAAAACAGAAACGCGGCCAAACATTGTAGCATGGTTCGACTGAAAAACAAAAGTGTCCATCGCATAGAATTGACAATCCGCTTGGAAAAAAAAACAGGAGAAGCCACATGAACAGAAGAAAAACTGATATGAGACATTGTGTGCCGACTGCATAGAAAAAGGTTGCAGATGTCACGTGATTCTTATTGAGGTTGGTTGTCGTGGATTTCTAAGACACTCCGGCATTTCGTTTCTTAGAAAAATAGGAATCATTGGCCGCAATCTGAAAGTTGCCTCTTATCGTTTTAAAAACACAGCTCAATATGCGTCAAGCTTGATTCGGCATGAACAGACGTTATAGTTTCTCCTTGTTGATCTTCTTTTTAATACCCTGCCCGGTAGTAAAAGCTGCTTGAAAGCATCAGAAGTGATAGTACCGCCTTGAGCTACCGAAACTCAGGTTAGCGGCCTATGAGGGCAGGGTATCGCACATGCTTTTACATGCTTTCTGATAATACACACACACACACATTATATATATATATATATGTATATATATATAACCTTATATATATATATATATATATTAATTATACGTAAGGTTTAAAGAAAAAATTAAACAACTTAGTATAAATTTATTTCGACCCAGTGTGGGCCTTTCAACCCAGCTACATGTGTCGAAATAAATGAGATGTGACTAAGCTAAGTCTGTGTTTTATTTATATACAAGTTGTGTTGGATATATATATATATATATATATATATATATATATATATATATATATATATATAGTAGTAGTAGTAAGGAGATGTATTTTCAAAATGTTGTTCTGCAACAGTATTCTCTATAAAAAAAAAACATAAGAATGCGTTTATTGAATAAAATTGATTTTAATCTGATTTTGTGTCACATTTTGTCTTTCGTGGGCAAACAAATAAACACCTACTTACAAAACACAATCGCGGATGAATCGATTCGGCGCCGTAGACCGTAGGGTGCGGTTGACAAGAGATCTACTGTAATCGACGTTGTAATTTTGAACGAACCCAAGCAAAGCGAGGAAAAGGAAATACGAGTATTTTTGTACATCGATGCTTCCGTAGATTTTTATTTTTCATATTAATAGAATAATAGAAAAGCTTTCACATTGGAAACTGAATCTTAGTTGCATTGGATGTGATGGGAAACTTGATTAAACCAGAGTGGAAGATGTTAAAGAAACAAAAGTCAAGAAACTTCATAAGGACGATCACTATGTTATTAAGCAATTTCTAGAAACTTAGTATATAACTTATGTTGGTCCAAAATCAGCAAAAGCAGTTGATCTCTCACAAAATATATTATCTTTAATTATTGACACAAAATCTGTTGATTCTTTGTATACAATTGTATTTGATGTGAAAAACATTAGTAGAAATGGCATCATAAGAAAACTGAAAATCACGCTTGGCAAACCTTTGCAATGGCTTATATGCCAGCTTCATGTTAAAGAACTACTATTTATAAAAGTGCTCACAACTTTCGAGAGTCGTACGAGATGCTCCTTCTACATTTGAAAGAGACATTTGAAAGAAATATCCAAATTGATGTCAATACAATGCCTCCTGAAAACTTCCAATCAGATATCTTATGGAAAGTAATTTCTATGTCTCACTGACTTTAGCAAATAGGGTACATACCTTTATAAATATTTGATAATATTTTCTCTCCTTTGATGAGATGGTAGACATCGAAAACCCTATAGTTTAAGGAGATTAATTTTCAAAAGTAGTCTTTGTCTTGCTAAGAATAATAAAAAATCTTTGATATGAAACTCAACCACTTCATTTCAATAAGGTTTTTTGAAATTCATTGGATCACAATTTAATATATATATATATATATATATATATATATATATATATATATATATTAGAACCCCGGGGATACGGCAACGTTGCCTTAAGGAGAAGTGCTTTCCAACACCCTGGAAAACCTCATCAGTATGTCCTGTATTTAAGAACTCAGGTGATAAGTCATCTCCCTCTCAGTACAGACCAATAAGTCTCCTGTGCGTCATGAGTAAGTTGCTGGAATCCATATTAAATAGAGAAATAGTCAACCACCTCAGCAGAAATAACCTTCTTAGTGACACGCAATATGGTTTCCATTCTGCAAGATGTACCGCAGATGTGCTAACGGTTCTATCTCATCGGATTAGTGAATCTCTTGACAAAGGCTTCCTTTCCAGGCCAATTCCTCTTGACATATCAAAGGCCTTCGACAAAGTATGGCACAAAGTCCTACTTCACAAGATCTCCAGCAACGTTATAACTGGAAATATTCTCTCTATCATTAAATTATTTCTCTCTGATAGGCTCATAAGAGTAGTGGTTGATGGACAAAAATCAGAGGCCTGCAGTATTAATTCTGGAGTCCCTCAAGAGTCCATCCTGGGCCCAACTCTCTTCCTGATCTACATCAATGATCTCCCTAAGCACATACTTAAATCATCCGTTGACATCTATGCTGATGACACAACCATCTACAACAACACATCAAAGGCTGTAAATGACAAAGCTCTCTCTCTCTCTCTCTCTCTCTCTCTCTCTCTCTCTCTCTCTCTCTCTCTCTCTCTCTCTCTCTCTCTGATTCTCTCTCCTCTGATCTCGAACGAGTGGTTCAGTGGCAGAAGACGTGGCTGGTTACCTTTAATGCATCTAAAGCCAAACTCCTGTTTTTACATCATCAACGATCTGATCCCCATCTGGCATCAATTGAAATGGATGGCTCTCGTCTAGGAGAAGCCCCATCTTTTGACAAGCTTCTGGGCTTGACATTCACTCCTGATCTGAAATGGAACACGTACATCAAGTCTGTGGCCAAGGTCGCTGGAAAGATGGTGGGATCCTTCTACCGCTCCAGAAGATATCTCACTACTGATGCAATTCTCTATCTATATAAAAGCCAAGTACGTCCAAGGATGGAATACTGCTGCCATATCTGGGCAGAAGCTGCTAAAAACAGCCTATCCTGCCTTGACAGAGTACAAAATAGACTTCGTGGCTTAGTGAGGGATGCCCTTTTCTCTTCCCTGCAACCTCTCTCCCACAGAAGCGACGTTGCAAGCCTATCTTTGTTTTATCGTTATTTCCATGGCAGATGCTTGTCTGAACTCCAATTTCTGGTCCTCCCTCGCTAATCTTTTACGAAAAACACCCGTCTATCTGAATCCACTGTCAAAAACTTCCCCCACTCTTTATCTATGCGTAAATCAAAACGTAGATTCCATGAACAAAGCTTCTTTCTTAGAACTGCACGCCTGTGGAACTCTGTTCCGTCTGCCTGCTTCCCTCCTGACTACAACTTGGATGTCTTCAAGTCCAACGTAAACAAATTCCTTATAACCGCCCCCTTAAGTAGACACTTTAAATATCCACACTAACGTACTGTACTTACAATAACCCTTATCCCTGAGTGGCTTCCGGGTCTTGATAAGTGGTGACCGCCTTGTAAAAAAAGATTAGTAACAAAATACAGTAAAGTATAGAATACTCATGTATATAATCAAATAACATTATAACTAACACTGTTAGGCAGGACAAATTCAGTAACCAGATGCTTGAAAAATATCGTATAAAATATCGTAATCTGAAAAAAAAAAAAAAGCGGATCCAGAAAATGAAATTTTTGGTGTAATGAAATGTATGACTCTGTTCTATTTCAGAAACGGAAAATTTTGTTCTGTATTTTTTTCTATTTCCTACGACTTTTTCTGTTTCTGAAATGGAACAAGGTCATGCATTTCATTACATCAAAAATTCTATTTTCAAATATTTGCACTAGTGTTTTGTTTTCTTAATTTCATTCATCCAGAGAAAGTCTCGCGATAAAGACGAAACATTGATGGACACATAAATTGATTTGTCTCTTTTTTATTACTTTCCCCTCTCTCTGTCTTTCTCTCTATATATCTATCTATCTCTCCATATATATATATATATATATATATATATTGTCTAAAAAGTACTATACATATTTCATATATACACACACACTCACGAACAAAACACAAACACATACTTATATATCAATATCTCTGTATGTTTATAGATGGTGTGTATGCATATTCGTCTTTGTGTCTTCGTTACGTATATTAAATATGTATAAAGTTTTATTTTAGTCAATTTTCACTTGGAAAATAGATCAATTATTGTCCATTGAAACAGAAATGGCATCCGCATGTAATATTTGCTGACGGTAAAATATTAGAATTACTTTGAACGATATTATTTTTTCCCTAAACGGGACCTCCTTTAGGCATTTTCAAAAATAAACGAAAATTCATTTCTCCAAGATGGTTCATGGAAGCAAATTGTTCAAGAATCAATTATGTTATCAACTAAAAATATTTCCTATGGATTTTCAAAAATATATTCAGTCCTCGTAAGTTAGTTCACAATCGGGTGCAAGCGAACATTTTATATAATCTTTTCGGATATATGTCTGTATATTCAATAATTTATTTAAGAACTAGCTGTACCCGGCCACGCGTTGCTGTGGCTCAGTTTGTTAAAATGGAACACATGTGAAAGTAGAGAAAAGTTTGATTTTTTTTTTCAAGAGAATGTACAAATTATTTTTTTTTTTAACAGATGTTAAGAAAATAAACAGAAAAATACTTCCATCATTAATTATGCAAAAAAATAAATAAAATACGATAAAACTTGCTGGGTATGCACTGTTTTACGGTTGTTGTAAAAATGGAACGGAAACTTAAATTTCGCTTCATTTTAATCTTTCTTAATTATTTAATTGTCCCCCCCCCCAACGAATATAATCAAAACAGTAACATTCAACAATTGTACTTTATCTATATAAAACACAAAATGGGTGTTTGTATTACTGTACACATAGATTCGAAAAAGTTGTGAAAAAAAAAAAAATATATAACAAA
>NC_136516.1:7365000-7517500 GCF_053919585.1 Euprymna scolopes
TAAAAAACTATAAAATAAGGAAATCGAAATTAAAAAATAAAATAAAAATAATTCCGTCCAACCTTTCTGAACCCACGTTTATAACCAAGTTAAAAGAATATTATAAATACACCAAGCGTCAAAGGAAAAGAAAAAAAGAACAAAAAAGATAACAATCGCTCCTGATAATCATCTGATGCACCAATAGAAAGTACTTGAGAAGAATACAACTTCTAAGCGCCATTTTATATAACAGCCAGCTGAAATTAAAAACACCGATCGGCAAATGGAAAAGATATACAGAAAGATTGGTAAAAAGAATCACTCAGTCGTGTTCAATCAGACGTGCTTGAATAAAGACTTGTTTCCAAAATATACAAATATATATACATACATATATATATATATATATATATATATGCATATATATATGTATATATATATATATATATAAACAGGTTATATATATATATACATATATATATAAACAGGTTATATATATATGCATATATATCTACATATATATAGTGGTTATATATATAGTGGTATATATATACACACGCAAACACATACATACACACACACACACACACACATATATATATATATATATATATATATATATACAGTGGTTTATATACCCTTGAGTATAAAACGAAGAATATGAATAATGATTTCGAAAAAGCGATTCGTATGTCTATTCTATAAATAAAATAAAGAAGTGAATGGTGAACGTGTATTAAAATTGTTCTGTTTGTGAGGACGGAGGAGGAGAACGCGGGTGGCGAAGATGAGGTAATCACCTTATCTCCATCCGAAATGAAATGCGACCTAAAAACAATGTGTCACTAACGCATCGACGATAAAGCCGGAGAAGCGGATTCAGTGCGGGTTTTCTGCTTGGCCGATGGTCCTTCTCCGGCATAATCCTATTAGACATCGTCATTCCCGGAAAACAGAAATGATACGCTAAAGTGGACAGATTATATATATATATATATATATATATATATATATATATATATATATATATATATATATATATATATTATAAATAAGTATTTATCATCCGCATGCATAGATGTTTCATGTTTACTAGCTATCATCAGTGTGGCTCTTATTACTGTACGGTGAATTCATATTCCTTACATATTCTGCCACACTAAGGGTCATATTTAAAATGCCAGATAAGTAAAACCTATATTGATTTGTATTGATCAGAAAATTGTCCTCATCTTGTGTGTTATTTGTGCAACGTTTCTGTCAGGTTAGCCTTTGACCGTCCTCAGGCATGTCCAAACATTTCTATTTTTAATTTTTCTATTTGAAAACATTTTTTTTTATTTCTTATTTTTTTAGATGAAGGCTGATTGTTTATATTATTTGTTTTGATCGGACTATTGCTCTCATCTTGAGTGTTATTTATGCAACGTTTCGGTCGGATTAGCCTTCGGCCATCCTCGGGCATGTTGGTTATTGTTTGGGAAAGAAAAGCGAAAAGTTACTGGCTCCGTAGATATTTTTGTATTTTTTTTCATATACAAAATGTCCAAAGGGTTTAATATAATTGATAATGGCAGACATTTTGAAACGATGGTGTGTATCTTTTACATGTTGCATCAAATTGTTATGTCCTTGCACATTTGCCGCATTTTTTTCTATTTCAAATCTTTTATCACAATGCCTTTTGTGTTCGATCTTTTAAAATACAATACTTATGATATTTACTTATAAGTGAGTGTACATACGCGGCGTTGCTAGGAAATATATTGCCTACGGAAGGGATTAGTCACATACTATTTAAGATACAACAAATATCCTAAGTCGTTACGATTTTCCTATAGAACGTTGTCTTTCTTTTTATTTTAACTTGAATCACCTCATGATATAGGCGAAAAAACTTTATCCTGTCTATTGAAACATCTTGAAATGAATTAAGTTAAGACACTCGGGGTTTAAATAATAAAAAAAACATATTTAGCTCTACTTAGGTATTGAGCACTTTTTATCCTTGTTTTTACCAAATATATATATATATTTAAATATATATATATTTAAATATATATATATATATATATATATATATATATATATATATATAAGATTGGGGTACTATGGTAATGAGAATCGTGTATTTTAGCTAGATAAATATGTAAGTACTACAACAAGGCTTGAGGTATTGAAAATAAAATATGTTTTAAAAAATAGTAAATATTTGACAGAAAGGAATTTATGTAAATTATAATACTAGATCAATAACAAACACTTATCTTAAACGTCAAAGATGACGCAATTATATTAGAGAATAAAAGGGCAAAGTTTTAGGAAAAAATAAACAGTTTCTCATATAGGCAACGACAGGGGTCGAATACGTTAGCAAGTCAAACGAACAATGAAACACATTTTTCATAATATAGCCAGATAGTTTCTTCTTTGGATCGAGAGGACTTGGCATTGTGGCCACAATTACGACAGTGTTTGAAAACTGAAATCAAATCAACCCTTTAAAACGAGAAAAATCAATTGTCGGTATAATAATTCGTAAGCTACTTGATTCTGAAGATGTTTATTCCAGAGTCAACAAGACAAGAGTAAAGTAACGATAAGAATCGGTGACGACACAAACTCGACAAAAGGTATGTTCGTTGCAATTTTCAAAGTGTTGTAAAAAACTGGATATGGTCTTCTTATTTGATCTTTTTATTGAAAAGTCTATCGATATGTTAAGCACACATACACACCACGAATTGATATATTAATAACTAGTTTGTACTTTAATATACGTAATGATGCTGAAGCAGTGTATTTTATACATGTATGTAAACACATGAATTGGTGGGCAGATATATATATATATATATATATATATATATATATATATATATATATATATATATATACATGATATTTAATAGTGAAAAGACTATTCGAAAAAACCATAAAGGTATGAATAGGAAAAAAAACATAAATTCGATAAAAAGACGGAAAACTAGCTTTTTCTATCGACTCATCTTCAAGCGGGACACGTCAGCGATTAACGTTTAAAATAAATACATAAAGTTGAATGGGGAACGAAAAAAAAAACACAAAACCGTGAGAAGGAAAAATAAAGCATTAATATTGTAAGGGAATTTGAATAGTAATTTGACTATTAAATATAGAAAACGTGTTTTTCAAATTCGCTTTTTCCCACCCTTAATATCTATTAGTGTCCCTGATTCTCTATGACTCGATTCATTCTTTTCAAAACTTTAATTATATACAAACACACACGCATATATATATATATGTGTGTGTGTGTGTTTGTGTGTGTATGTTGCATAGACAAATGCGAGCAATAATATGGTTACGATTAAACTTAGGAAAGTAAAAGGACACACACACACACACACATACACAAATATATATATATATATATTGCATACACAAATGCGAGTAATAATATGGTTACGATTAAACTTAGAAAAGTAAAAGGACACACACACATACATATATATATATATATATATATATATATATATATATATATTGCATACACAAATGCGAGCAGTAATATGGTTACGATTAAACTTAGAAAGTTAAAGGACTAGTAATTAAAACTGGAAACGAAATAGACAAGATATTCTAGTAAAAAATATTCAATTTATAACTAAAAATATTGCAGTATTAAGATTTTTAAAATTCAATTTAACATTATATGTGGATTCTAAATGCTGCAATATTTTAAGTTATAAATTATTAGATTTTTACTAGAATATCTTGTCTTTTTCTTTCCCAGTTTTAACAACTAGTCCTTTTACTTTTCTAAGTTTAATCTCAACCATATTATTCTTCATGCTCGCATTTTCCTATGTAAGCCATGATTTTTTTCAGCCTTTGCTTTGAAATAATATTTTCTTTTTTGTGTTCGCACTGTCAACAATCCATAAAAAATTTGTTACTAAGTTCTTAAAGTGACTAAATAAAGACATCAAATAAAAGACGTAATTAAGTAAATAAACAGAGAGAACGGACAAAAAAGAGTGAAACAGAATTAACGGGCGATCTCACAAGCGAATGATTATCAACCTTAGCACGGAAAAAAGAAAGAAACAGAATTAACGGGAGATCTCGTAAGCGAATGATTATCAGCCCCAGCATGGTGAAGAGCATCATTTTTCTAAAGTAACTCTGTAAATCCCAAATAAGATGGGTGCGAGCAACATTCCTGATATGATTTATGAAGGTGTCGACAGCGAAAAAGTTGCTATGGTGACCAACGGCCAATCGGAAGAAATCGTCTCTAAATAACAGCCAATCAGAACAAACTGTCTCTTACGTGCCTTACTTATTCTAAAGACTTTTGATCACTAGTAATTTTATTATAACGTTTTTTTAATGAACGAAAATTGAAATTTCCTTTTTCCAAATATAGCTGAGGAGGTAACCTATGAACTGTAAAAATTGTTTGAAATTTGCTCGCAAAATGAGTGAGCTGTTAAGTTTAAAACAGTTCTAAATGAGTAAAACTAACACTTCTATATATATGTGTGTGTGTGTGTGTGTGTGTGTGTGTGTGTGTGTGTGTGTGTGTGTGTGATGGAAATAATGGAAACAGTATTCCGATAAAATAGAGAAATAAAAAGGAGCAAACGGAGTTATGTGTTCATCAACATTTCATCCAGACGAAGCCACGAAATAAAGACGAAACGTTGATGAGCAGATAACTCGGTTTGTTTCCTTTATATATATATATATATATATATATATATATATATATATATATATATATATATGCATGTATGTATACTAGCTGTACATACTCGGTGTTGTCGGACGATGCATTTAGTCATATAATATTTAAACTATGCCAAATATCCTAGGTTGTTACCATTTAACTGAGAGTTAACCACATTTTGGATTTTTGGAAACATAAAACATGGTCATCTTTATAATTGTAATTTAAACAGAGGAATAAAATCTTATAGTAAAGGGGAAATAACTCATAAACACAGTTGATATTGGTTATACTAATAATTAAAAATAGATTAAATTGAATGTAAATTAAATTTAAAGTAAATTATATAAATCAAATTTTTATAATGTTTCTAAATTAAGTACTGAAAACATCCTTTTAGAATCTTAGAGCTATTACAACAGATTTATTTTAAGTTGCATGCAACTTTGAACAAAGAGTAAATGTAGAAATCAGGCAAGAATAAAAGTATATAAAATCTTCGTTTTCAGCATTAAAATTTAATTGTGAAAAGTGTACCTTTAGTATATACTAGCTTGAGTGTTTGGTGGTGTGTGTTGAGCGAAAAAAGTAGGGGTAGGCAGGCTGTCTCGAACCCGTACCCAAAGGTGTAAAAGAACGTGAGAAAAAAAACGTGACGTGTTTGCTGTTGCGTCCATCGCCAAACCGGAAGTGATGTAGGTCAAAATTAAGGCTGGATAATCGAAAGGAGGGAATGACTTTCGGAAATATCAGCAAAAATGCGACCCCTCCCTGTAGAAAAATGCCCATTTGAGGGTGAATAAATTAATGTTTTTTGCCAATTTTTTTATATTTGTCGCCCGAAGAGTCGAGCTTCAAAACGCTACCAATCTCGTGAAAATCCGTTGTCTCTGTGGGAAGTTTTAGGCAGACATACATACATACATACATACATACAACATTGAAACAGGCAGGTGAGATGTATATTATAGATTAATCAAATTGTGAACAAACATATAGAAATACGACTATAAAAATATAATATATATATGTATATATATTCAGAATGTGAAGGATTATATGACTATGTCCAGAATCAAACAACGTAACAACTCACAAGATCAATGACAGACAAAAACCGAAAGTTTAAGACTCGAGTTTCGCCCTTGTTTGGGCTCATCAGACCTATCCGAACTCAGGATTCGAAACCCGAGCGTCTTGCATGCGAGAGGCACTATTCTAACACATGCGCAAATGCGTAACACACAGGAAAGTGTATTAACTAACGCAGATCAAGCAAACTGGGACGAAATCCGACTATGGAATGAACCTACTTTGTCTCGAACAAAGAATATGGTCATCCAACCAGCTATAACTGAAGCCGATTTTTCAGAAGTAGGAATTTTACTCGTTAGGACGATGTAATGTAACGTGCTATCATGGTGAGCAATTAATAATAGAATCTTCAGAATGTGAGAGTTCATATAATTATTTCCATATTCAAACAACGTCGCAGCTAACAAAAGTCAATAAATCGGAAGCCTAAGATTCGATTTCGCCCTCATTTGGGCTCATCAGTAAGACATATACGACTTGGGATTTGAAATCTGAGTCTCTTGCATGCGAGACGAGTATTCTGCTACATGAGCAAACGCGTCATACACAAGAACGTCTATTAACAAACACAGACCAAGCAAATCACGGCGAAATCTGACTGTGAAATGAACCTAGTCCGTCTTGAACTCGAACTATACATATAATCGGTTGTGAATTTTTGCATTGTAAGTCAGATGCGAAACTGACTGGCCCACTACTGTTTGAAAATGCTCGTTTTGCGGTTGAAATAAATTCATGAGAATTGTTTTCTTTAACTCCCTTTATATATATATATATATATATATATATATATATATATATATATATATATATATATATATATATATATATATATATATATAAAGAACTGAACCATCGCGTAAATTCAATCAACTAAAATAAGATGGAAAACGGGGTGAGGAAAAGGAAAAAAAGTGAGGCAAGTTATATGTAACACATGTACAATTAAATAAAATAAATAAGTCGATTAAAAACAAGATCGTTAAAATACACATGCCCCATTTTTTTTTCCTTTTCCTCACCCCGTTTTCCATCTTATTTTAGTTGATTGAATTTACGCGATGGTTCACTTCTTTATAATTATTCTAAAATTTTGCCAATCAAATAAAGATATATATATATATATATATATATATATATATATATATATATATATATATATATATATATATATATACTAGCATTTCAGCTCGGCGTTGCCCGGGTGTTTGGAAGTGTATGCTGAGCAAAAACAAAAAAAAGAGTTAATTGTTTTAACGTTGACCCCTATTATTACCCCTTAACATTTATTGTTTTGGGCTCAAATCAAAATATTAAGTTAGATCCATGTCCAAGGAACCTATATCTAAAATTTCAAGTCGGAGGAGTTTGGTAGAGTTCTCAAAGGTCAAATCGTTGAACTTTAACCCCTTAACAGCGATATTTCTGGCCGATAACCGATCATATCGATTTTTCCAAATCTCAGTACCTTGTATATCAAATTTCGAGTCTGTAGACTTAAAATTGACAGAGTTTTGCGTAGGGAAATATACACAGACACACAGACAGACACAGACACACAGACACGTTCACTTTTATATATATATATATATATATATATATATATATATATATATATATATATATATATATATATCATTGCTACTTCTTGACAGAAGCTTCCCATCTCTTTTAGGTACATGTGCACGTAGATAGCTCTTCAGTCCAGCTATAGCGTAATTATTCACATATATTGCAAGTGAACAAGTATTTGTTGGTGTATGTAGAGAGACTACATTATGCATCTTTGGTGTCGAATCAAACCACTTGCACATTTACAGTCCACAAATATTACAACAATGGGTGGTGTGGGCAGTAGCACATCCCTATAAAATTGTTGGTTTTATCTAGCGTGATTCACTAAGCCAGCTTTAGACGCAATTTGCTACAGATTGTAGATTTCAGTTCTTGTTGAAAGTCGGGAGGAATTGTAGATTTATCCTGCTTTCTGAGAGCACGTTTTAATATTGCGTGCTTAACACACTCTTCCTCCAAGTTTCTGCATCGTTTAATGATTAATTTTCTTCACTTGTTTCTATCCACAGTTCGAATTTCGCAGTTACTGACATCGATTTCGATCAACTTAAGGTTATTCTTCAGTTCACCCTTAAAACTTTTTGCAGGTGTATGCTTCGATCTTTTTACTATGTTTTGGTATCTTAGCATCTCTCATCCTCACTAAGGGGTTAGTCCCACGCATATGATTTTTGATGATCTTCATTTCTATGTTATGGTATTGGATTGTTTAAGGACCACAGTGTCAGGAGTAAAAGACTTCCAACTGATATTCAATATTTTACGGATGCACTTTGCTGAAACCTTTCGAAGGCTTTAAGATGCATTGTAAAGGATTCTGCAAAAATAAGCAGGCTCCTTATTGGTCGGGATGTCCGACCACGATTTGGTTTGAACAATTCAGATTGCTTGTTATTTACAAATTACCGAGTATTTGCTTGATGCCAAATTTATCCTTTCAAAACGGATAGGATATCCACGTTTCCCAAGAATATAGCAAAGTGCATCACGATTGATAGTGTTGAAAGCTTGAATTAGGTAGTTGATCAGTTTCAGATTTAAGTAATATAAACTCTAAGTAATTATTTCAATTCGGAGACAAAATATAACAGCATGCCAAAAGACAGACTGACTGAACTTAAAACAAATTTTATAATGGAGATAAATAAGGTATATTTATATATTTTTACATAAAAATATTTTTTTCTTTTACCCTTATTCCTAATCTATATATCTATAAAAGTGAAAGTGTCTGTGTGTGTCTTTGTCTGTGTGTGTGTATATTTCCCTACGCAATAACTCTGTCAATTTTTAGTCTACAGACTCGAAATTTGAGATACAGGGTAATGAGATTTCGGAAAATCGATGTGATCGGTGGTTGGCCAGAAATTTTGCTATTAAGGGGTCAAAGTTCACCAATTTGACCTTTACAAACTCTACCAAACTCCTCCGACAATTTTGGGTTTAAACACTTGAAATTTTAGATATAGGTTCCTTGGACATGGATCTAACTTAATAACTTGATTTGAGCTCAAAACAATAAATGTTAAGGGGTCATAAATTTAAAAAAATTAACCGTTTTTTTTTTTGTTTTGTTTTTTGCTCAGCATACATTTCCAAACACCTGGGAAACGCCGGGCACCCATGCTAGTTTTCTATATAATTTCATTTTATTTATCAACATCAAATAAATAACTTCGTTTTCCTTTATTTTGTTTTTAAAATATTTCCGGGAATATCTGCCTTACTCACGACTAAAATGCTAGTTTTATTTTGGTGTCTTTAACTTATCCCCCCCCTATTTTTGCTGATGAGGAGACTATGTTTTTAAAGGACAAACATTTTGTAAAATTATTGTCAATACTTATTGTCAATTGCAATAAAATGAACATCGTTTCCGAAACGATCGTACAATCGAGTTGATTTTGTTTGTTTTTCCTTTCGAAACTGATTTTATATTCACAATTATGAATTTTTTTACTCAATGTAAATATTAATATTTATATAGTAATCCCAACCAAATTAAAAAGCTCAATATAGCCAAAATAGGAAATAGATCTTGTCATAGAAGAACACAATTTAACACTGTAAGTAATATTTTACATTATTTTATTGTTCGACAGGATACTCAAATAATAAACATTAAAATTCCTATTCTATATTCTTTTTATCTGAATTTCTAATCTTTGATTTTTTTAATTATCTTTTTAGTCATCAAATACTCTATCCACTACGCCACACGACCGCAATTTTTAAGGACTTCTATCCAATAATGGCTGAGGGAAATAGAGCATGTTCTGGCCGTAAATTAAATAAAGGGTTTTGTTCGAAATTCCGTGCAGATTCCAGAGATCGGCAAAAAGATTACAAGTTCGACATCATCCAAGTTCGATACATCTGAAGAAGGTCGAAGGTTACATTGACGGAAACGTTGTGAAAATAACACTGAAGATGAGAACAGTAGTCCAAAGATTCCAAATAATACAAATAATTGAATTCTCAAAAGAGGTATTGTATTTTATTAAAACGGTATTTGTGAGGTAAACTTAGCATGGAGTAACAGTAGGACAGTTTTGTTCCGTGCAAATTCCTGAACGAAGGAATTACTTGCTAAACATCTGTTCTGTCTTTACCGGTAGTAATTCAATACGGAAAGAAATCTAATTTGGTTTTCTTTAGTGAAGCAATTAACAATTTTCCTCCTTTTAACGTAGAAAGCCTTCGTTAATCACTCTTAATTCTCGCGTGAAATTAAAACGAATTCACGAGAGAACGCTCTTTAAACGAGATTTCGACTTCAAACCACTTCAATCTATTTCAACGTCAAAACAGAAATATCAGAAAATGCCATTTTGCTCGCCCCGAGCTCGACAGGAAGACTGTTTAACCAAAGGCGAGAGCGAAAGGAAGACATCTCTGTACAAGTCCAGAATTCAACTCATTAAAAAACAAAATACAGAAGCATATTTATAATGTACGTACCCGTCAGACAATGAACATATCATATTCCAAAAATCACACAAATTGTTCGAATAGTTTTATGTGTAACTAAGAAAATCTAATTTTACGAGGAAGTAAAAAGGAAATGTTTAGTGCAGCCATATTAAACAAAAACGCTGATAATTCCACAATAATTCAAACTCGCAATATCAGCCTTGTAATGCTTACGATTTCACATTAATTGCTTTAAAATGTTTAAAAATTATTTCATCTATCTGCATTCATATAAATTTCGTTTTTTTTTTGTGTGTGTATTCATATTCATATTAAAACCCCTTTTTCTATTTCTTTTAAAAGAAAATACAACTTTGTTATAATTAGGTCGTGGAGTTGCACTCATCTGCAAAAGATTTAGCTAATTTGCATATTCTTTTAAACATTCACTTATTAGTTTCTGTCGGTTTTCTTATACAATGATCATCTTTAGCTAACTATTACATGTAATTATATTCATGCAGATATTCTACATGATTTATACTTGCGTAATATGTGCATAAAGAGCTTGTAGTAAATACATCTTTCTATATATTTATGTATGCGTATACATATATATATATATGTATATATATGTGTGTGTATATATATATATATGTGTATATATACATGTATATATATGTATATATATATATGTATATATATATATATATATATATTCAATTTTGCCTACAAAACTCTTGTGTCAGGATTTGGTCTACACATATAAAACTTAATATATAGAGTCTTCGGAAAAGTTTTATTTAGGTTTTAGCCCGGGGAAAATCGATGCAAAGTGTGAAAATTTAAAAAACTTAAGGAGTAAGCTACGAAATTATCATATTTCATAATTTAGCATTAATATACTGTGAAAGCAAAATCAAGACTTCAAAAAGGGTGTTGATGGCAACAAAAAGTGTATTTCATTTTACGTTACAATTGTTTCCATGTCCAATCGAACAATATATAATGTTTGAAATTGTTCGACTGGACATGGAAACAATTGTAACGTAAAATGAAATACACTTTTTGTTGCCATCAACACTCTGTTTGAAGTCTTGATTTTGCTTCCACAGTATATATATATATATATATATATATATATATATATATATATATATATATATCCCGTATGCAGTAGAACCCCGCAATATGGCATTAAAAATTAGTAAGAATATATAAATATATATATATATATAAATACACACACACACATATATAATAAATGATATAAATAATCATCAAAAAATAATATATATATATATATATATTGATCTCACTATTTTATATTACGTTTTATATAATACCCGATAAAAAAAATGTCTCTATATTTATTAATACATAATCTGCATGAATTAAAATATTATATTTAACGGCACTTACGGCCGTAAAACGCCAGGCAACCTGCTAGTTTTGTAAGAAATATATATTTGATCAATTTACTTGATTTTTAAAATACGAAATTTTCTTTTCTTGACGAATACAGAAAGCATAACGAACTTTTAGTGCTACTATAGCGTGATTTCAACTTTCGAAGTTTTACTATAGCGTGATTCCTACCCTGATCTCAGGTCTAAAATGATTCTTACCATAGAAGGACTAGAAAAAACATAAACAGTATTTTATTCTATTCTATAAAACATTCTGAAAAATCCATGCAACGAACTTTAACAATCAGAATTAACTTCGGTTGTCAATATTTCAAAATTGAATTTTCACGAATTTAGTTAAAAATATTAATTAACAAAAATGTGTTTAATGTCGCTACAAGATTGCTACAAAGTTATCTTGATGTCTTTTTAAAATACTTCCCGACAGTAATTAAACCAGTCAACCACAGTATTTGTTGATCTACCAATATGCTTTGGTACTTTCTCCATAGCCATCTTGATGCCCCACATATAAAGTCGCTCTAAAACTTCACAGAATTTTAAATTACAGTAGAGCCTTCCATCCAAATTGGTAAAATGGAAGAATTGGTTTCATTTACTAACGGACTCGCCACCTTTTCTTCTGTACCTTCGTACGGGTACGTTCTGCCCACGGACTGTCTCGTTTGTTAAAATCATTAGATCATCGCAATTGCGGCAAGAATTTTCACCAACCATGTTGAAGGAGATATTGTTACTGTTCCTATATATTTTCCTCCTCGCGGGGATGGAGTAAGATACAAGGTCGGCTTTTAATGTGAGGAATATCTAGCTCCCCAAAAAGGGGCACTCTGGATAGGAACAAAAATTAAAAGTGTCTCAGTCATGAAGGATTTATCTTCCACTGACCGAGGATAAAAAATGTGAAGTGTAGCATCAGAACAGATACTACACTGTATGTTTCTGGTTACTTCCATTAGTTCGGAATAAAACTCGTAACAACTCTTAGTTTTTTTTTGTTTTTTTTTGTTTTGTTTTTGTTTTGTTTTTTGTTTTAGGCAATTGCCCATATTGAGGAAGGAACCGAAAATGGGGGTAGAAATCAGGCTATAGCAGCACCGATATTCTGTATTTCATTTTTTTTTTTTTTTTGTAATTAAGTTTCATTCTGAATAAGAACGCACATTTATTAATACATAAATCATAAATCGCGGAAGCATAATCAAAGTAGTAGCCTTGTGACATTTTTTGTTCTTGTCACGGGCCTGTCTGCTGTGTTCTCTGCGATTCGTTCGAGCATTTTAATGAAGAGGTTGTTCTGGCGCGGACGGCGAACGGAAGTGGCGTTCCTGCACCTTTCTTCGTCGTAGCATCTTAATCACTTGAGAAAATGTCTATCTTAATTGATTTTAAATTCATTTAAAAGATGACGGCAAACGCTAACAGCAAAAGAGGGGAATGATTTCGTGGAAGATTTAATACAATAATCGGGGAAAATAAACACAAGTGGAAGTTCGAAAGATGAGTCCATACGAACGAAAGTGTGACACATAAAACGAAAATGCTATTTGAAACTCAAGCGTGACAGACCTACGTCAACTCTATTTGAGACCTTAACGTAACAGACCAACGAAAATGCTATTTGAAACTTATGCGTGACAGACCAACGTCAATTCTAATTGATACTTAAGCGTGACACAACAACGTTAATTTTATTTGATACTAAAGTGTGAAAGAGCAACGTCACTTCTATTTGATACTTAAGCGTGGCACACCAACGTTAATTTTATTTTGTACTAAAGTGTGAAAGACCAACGCTAATTCTATTTGAAACTTAAAAGTAACAAACAAAATAAATTATTTGAAACCTTAACCTGACAGCGCAATGACAACAGTATTTGTAACCCAAGTGTGATAGATCAACAACAATGCTATTTGAAACTTAGGACTGACGGACTAAAGGAAAATATCATTTGAAATAGCAAAAACGTAAGCGCGTTAAATAGAACAGAATTGTATTTCAAACTAAAGCGGTAAAATTTAACAGCGATACTATCTCGAATCAAAGCGTGACAGACCAACGAACATTTTGTTTCAATGTTGACCATAACAAAAAAATGCGACTTCAAACTTTGATGTGACAGGTTGTCAAAATTTCTATTAAAACAAATAATTTAATTTCAAACTAAATGACTGAGGGTAATATACTGTTTATTCCGTCAACATAATATATGAGGTGCCTTTAATAAGTTAAAAGACTTTTTATGTGAGCATTTAAAATGGTCGTAAACTCTTGAAAATTAAATATGTAGTAGCTATACATCTTATGAGATGACTGACCAATTTATATGATTGGTCCAAATGAAATATAATACACCCTACTAAATCCTGATTTTCACAACTGGTGAATTTCAAAAATGCAATCTAGACTTGGGGACACTTAAAAAGAACAATATGTAATAAAGTTCTGTTTTAAACTTTGAAAAATATGCCACATTTTAGACCGATTTGGGCCCATATTGCATTAATAAAGCATCAGATTTTCAGTGGAATTAGGGATTCAAGGAAGGCAGGGAACCTGTGAGGAATGTGGGAGGAGTAAAAACGTCAGAACACTAGAGTTTCATTTTATTGCGACGGTTCAGTTTCAAAAATCATTTTTGTTTGACCTATAACGCATAAGTTTAAATTAAAATTTTTATTTGATCTACGACGGTTGGAAATATAGTTGCTTAATTCCTTTCGTATTATTTACATTCTTCGAACAACTGTTCTCATCTTGAGTGTCATTTTGACAATGTTTCGATCGATGGAACCGTCGATCTTTTTCATGAGTATTTTGTCAACTTTGGGCATCTGGACTGAATTTCTGAATAATTCTGTATGGTATTCTTTCGCTCGTCCATATTAAGAATTGAATCTTTAACTTGAGGAGAATATGATTTTTACAATTAATTTTACCAAGTACTGCAACCACTGCGCCATAGATTCTTGCGGATCTGAAGAATGCCGGAGGTTACATAGATCGAAACTTTATGAAAATGACACTTGAGATGAGAACAGCAGTCCAAAGAATCCAACTAATACGAATAACCAATCCTAATCTCAAAAATTCAAATGTTATATTAATTGATTTGTTCCAAAGTTTGAAATATAATCAACTTAATACGCGGTGCCTTAAATGAGTTTCCATTTTTGAGGGGGATGGGGGCTATTATTAATCGTACTCACATCGAACTCTAGCCCCTTTCGAGGTTATCTCCTTTGGCTGCAATGCATTAATTGTACCCTTTCAAAAACTTCTGGGAAGTCCCATAAAAGTCCTGTATTGCGAGCGTGTCAATAACCCTCGTTCATTTCTTCACTTGTCTCATAACGACAGCCTCCAAGAATTTCCTTGAGCTTAGGGAATAACGAAACGTCACGGCTAGCAATATCTGAACTATAGGGAGAGTGAGGAACTGTCTTGACGCCCATTTTGGTCAATTCGTTCGATTTCGCGTTTTCACTTGTCCTCTCGAATAATCGTGTGTACAGTTCCCACACTGACATCAAATTGTTGGCTTATTGTCTCTATTTATGAAATTCTTTATTTGGTCAATCTACTCTGGTGTTCTGACTTTCTTACCATCACACACTTTTCATCATTCATCACAGACTCCCTGCATTCCTTGAATCGTTTATGCTACCTATAAAAAAATGATTACTTCATGAAAAATGGTCCAAAAGCGGCCTGAACTATTCCATAGGTTCCTGTGGAATTTTTTTCCAAGTTTAAAAGAGAATTGTATTGCATATCCTTCTTTTAAAGTGTTCTCATGTCCGGATGTCAGTTTTGAAATTCACCAGCTGTGGCAATCAGCGTTTAGTAGGGTGTATTCCAATTCGTGCTGTAGCTATTCATTGAACTCAAAATCATAAAAATTGGCCAATCATCTCATAACATGTCTAGCAATAACGTACATAATTTTCAAGAGCCTCTCACAATTTTAAACGTCCGTACAAAAAATACCTGGAAACTTATTGAAGACATCTCGTATATCATACGAACCCAATGTCCTATTCAGAGGCTATTCAATATTTCGCTTTCTAAATAAAATAAATAAGTTTAATGCTTTTAATGTTATCGACAAAGTTTAAATTCATTAGTAAACAATTTAGATACCCTGGGACTAAATGAATTAAACATGACAGACCAAAGGATTCGCTAATCATAAATTTGTCATGAGAGACCAAAGAAATGCTATTTGAAATTTTAATGTGGCATACCAAAAGAATATTGTATTTATAGCTTTAGCGTGACAGACTAAGAAAATATCATCTCAAAGTAAAACCTGACAGACCAACGAATAAGATAATTTTAGACGTAAGCATGACAGACCTACGAATGCTTTGAGACATCGAACGTTACTTACGCTAGAGAACAGTTGAGATCTCAGATTTTACTCCCTGTTGGGTTAGTCGAAAGTATTTATATCGAGAGGGCACAAGTACTATGAGTTACGTATAATTTAGCAGGACGCATTTCATACGGTAACTATAACTCTCGGTTCCGTCTTTCCTTCTAACCACTCTTTCCTCGTTTTGTTTATTATAGTGGAATTTAACAAAGAAATAAAAGTAAACAAAACAAACCATGAAAAGTTTGCTATGAATAAAAAAGAATATCACCTATAAGTATTCTATATCTTTACAATTCGACATACATGAAATATTATTGCCACATCTGAGTTGGTACATCTAGTCTCTAACTCTCTGACAGAGTCCAGGAAATAGTCTCAAATCTAATAGACCTCTCACTATTGGCCAAGCTCCAACCTCTGTCCTATCGCCGCAATGTACATTTCTGTGTTTTACAAGTATTTTAGCGGCATGTGTTCTGATGGATTTTTAGCACTTGTGTTCCCTTTTACGTACACATTGCCGACTAACCCGAAAAGCAGCAAAATCCCACCACTTACTGTATATGTCTCGAGATGGCGGAAGACTTACATTCTTATAGTTTCTTTTCTTGAACTGATAGACTTAGTTTCCTTCTTCCACGGCAATCATCAAGCTGCTGAACTCCCCACAGTCCCCTGTTAGACACAATTCCAAATAGTATCCCCCTTACGTGCTAGTAGCTATAGGCCTTGTTTGGGATTTTAAAAAAAGTGAGTACAAAATACTTAAACTAAAATTAAATAGGGTTTATTCAATCCACACATATTTCACCATCGATGCTATTTGAAAGCGAGATCGACAAGAAAGCTGACGGACGAAGCCTTCCATAAAAAAGCAGTTGTCGCATATAAAGCTAAAGACAAATCAACGTATGACGTTCGCTCAACACAAGCGAATGAACAGACAAGTACAAGAAGAAATAAAAAAAAATCACAGAAGAAACAAGCAAAACAAAAATCGATAAGTACTTTAACTGCCAAGACAACGCGATTAATTGAAAACGCACAACTCGAAACACGAATCAAAGGCGAAGATAATCTGATTAATACAAACAAAACCTTTTCATGCTTCTCTCTTTCGTGCCGTATACTCGAGATCTATATAATAATGCACTTATTCCTATAGTAGTACGGCCGGTAGCACACGTTACTTGCTATGTGAATTAATCGCTTACGTGGTAAAGTATTAAAATGTACTGAATCCAATTCTGATCCAAGTTATAGCAACATAACGACTACTACTTCCGGCATAGTTACGGAAGCAACCGGAAGATACCGACGATGCTAAGAACAAGGGCGCGCATATTCAAATGCGGAGTCGTGTGCGAAGTGACGTTACGGTAGGGGAAAAACATTATAAAAAGAACGTGTGCATAAACAGACGACCTCGTCCGAGAGGACAAAGGTCAGAAATGAGCACAATCACGTTTTATTTGAGGAAGTACCCGGAAATAAATGTCGTTTATAAAACTGGAAAATGTGAGTCAAGTTATTATTTGTCTTCTTTTCCTTGCGACGTACGCTGCTACAACGTGCTGGGTTCCGAATGTCTACATGTTAACGCGTTTGTAAACGTGTGTTGCGCGTTACAAGCCTGCAAGCGATGGTAACTTCAAAACTCGGCGTTATAATAAAACAAGATAAAATAACAAAATAAATAAAATAATGTTTAATTGTAAAACAAGAAAATAATAATCATAAGTTTAATTGTAGAAAGATGTTTTTTGTTTTATTCTGATTAAAATTAACTTCTCGAATTCATTGAAATTTGTCGTCTGTTGAGAGCTGACCACTTGTTGGCTAATCGCATCGGCATCTTCCGGTTTCCTCTGAAATCATGCCATACGATACCCGACGAAATATTACCAGACTTTGGAGCAATATCTGAATATATACCGTGTTAAATCAATGACCGCCGCTAAAGGTTTTACATATTTAATGTCAATCAAGTTTCGGTATTCGTTTTTTGACTTCTTGCTATTTAGGGTCAAGTTGCGCAGACTACAGTCAGTTTTACATTTCAACCGATTATAGTAGTGTGTGCATATTGAACGTAGCTCTGGTTGCGTAAATATACATATACCTTCCAGTTTTTTTTTTAATATACTGCGGAAATCTCACCAGACAAAGCGTCAAACCACTTGATGTAAAGAGCTAACAATAACGAAATGTGATTATCGCAAAGACAGGAACTATCTACAAGCCTTAGTCTTGAGAGAATGGAGCACAGTCAGGAATAAGAAAGAAAGTTCCACATGCTTACAACGAGTGCATTGCAGCCGGAGGAGATTACTTTGAAGGAGACTAGATTTGGATGTGAGTATTATCAATAAAAGTGCCCATACGAACAAAGTTCGAAAGCTTATTAATAGCATCTCGTAGTTTTCTGATTTGAGAAATGAGTGACGTGGACTGAAAAGAGAACTCGCTAACAATCCCAGGGATTATCATTTTTATATATTATTTTGCTCTGTCTCGTTTGCATGGCTCCAGGAGATATTAATCTGAAAACCTTTGTTTCTATCGCTCGAAAACGTGACGTCATATCATGATTCGACTCATGTTTTGTCTAAAGCGTTTGATCTATTTCCTCTACATTGTAACCTATCTTTATTCCAACCCCGTAAACAATTTTCGTTTTTTGTTTTCAGCTGTGGACCATTCTGACATGCACTAAGAGTAACCCTAGCCAAAATTCACACTAGGAAAGTTAATCGCTACTTACTAACGTAAACTCAATACTATGAAGGAAGAGAAGTTCAATTTTTAAACTTAATAGTTCAGGGTTTATATATCCATAGTAAATATTTATATTTAAATAAACTATTTCCATGGTTACGCTAAAATTTAAAATGCCCTGCGTATTAAGAGAAATCTGTCTTTTAAATATTTCCGGTAAAAATTATAGCTAAAAATACGCAGGTTAAAAACAGGATAGCGTGGCGACCAAAATGCTTCGTTATTAAATTGTTAATAAATTCCATATGCTTTTCTGTAAGCCAATCATAGTTCATACATATTTATATCTGCTTTATCAATGTCTGCTTTAGCTATGTTGAGCGATGTGTGAAACCAGTACGTTGGTTCGTTCCCTTTTTTTTTAATTGTTTATGTTAAATTTGGAATTTAGCTTTTTAATATATATATATATATATATATATATATATATATATATATATATATATATAGTTAAATGGATATGTAGAAGGCGGTACAATGCAGAAGTAACGGAAAGACACAAGGTGAAGTAGGTGAGAAATTTATTAATACAACTTATAAATGCATGTGTACATATTCATATTTAATATACGCATTATATTTATATTTGCACAGTGGTTACCTGGGAAAGTCGGTCTGGTGGTATGTCCGTGTAATATAATATTTCCAGAAAGATCTCTTCGTCAGATGTTTACTTGACTTTGACAAACGTGTGTCTTTCCGTTACTTCTGCATTGTACCGCCTTCTACAATTCCACTTAACTACATACTATACAATGCTTCACGCAAACTACACCCACCTCTTATATATATATATATATATATATATATATATATATATATATATATATATATATATATATATATATAGCCTTCAAAACGTATCTATTTATATACGGAAGTATCTTCAGTTTTCAAATAACACACAACGCTTCAAATGCAGGTAAAGGAAAATAAGATTTTCTTTCATTACATATATATATTTGTCATCCACATACAGTACTGTTTTGTTGTATCACGACACATCAGTGCGACTAGAACTACACATTTCGCCAGCCGTGGATCGAACCTACAACCGTCGCATTGACACTCGGCAGCTCTAAACATCGGGCTCCGATCAGTGCCGTAAATATTTCTCCTCGAGTGAGTATTAACTCCACATCCGCCCGTCGCAACAATGCTCTAACCATCAGCTTGCTTACAAACAAATTAATAATGGGCTTCGCTTAAAAACTTAAATCCGCGTCGGGTGAAAATATATTTGTTATATAGTTATTATTAGTATTATTAGACGATACCACTTGTGCGCGTATGTTACTTGAGTTCTTATTAGTAATGATATGAGTCTTAGTGAGAGTTCTTGTCTTATTACATATGATGTTGTATCTTAGAGAGATGTGTATGTAATGACATTTTATACACAGACATATAATAACAATACAATTTACCTTTTTGTAGAAATCACAAACACAAAGATGAGCTATATCCAAAACACATGATGAATTTATTTCCTTACGACCGGTCGTGATTTCCTCATTAAGAACTCAAAGTTCACATTTTAGTTTCTGAAGTGACGTCTCGCTTCAGACGTCCGCCTGTCTCTGAGTTTTCTCACTGACCGTCTCCCCTGACTGTCTCCCCTGACTGTCTCTCTGACTGTCTCTCTGACTGTCTCTGCGACCAACTAACTCTCCTTCCTATATTGAGAAATCCATGCATCTCGGCCACGTGAGCAAAATTCACGTGTTTCAACATGCGCGACTTTGCACGTTTCCGACATTGATTTCCCAATAACCTATTTTTCTAGTGTTGTTTCCACAAAGGAATTCAACCTACATATCTAATTTATTTCACCCATATTTTATTATCCACATTCTTTTAACAATTGAATAGTTTATTTATTATTTATTTCATCCGAATTAACAATTTACTGGACATTCCATTTAAACCTATTGTTCTTTAAAACTTATGTCCAGGGTTCGATTTCTGCTTTCTCTTATTTTCATTTTAACTAATCTCTCTATTTTTATACTTACATGAATAGGGGACGGCCCTTATCATGTAACATCCCTCCCTTCCATATTTCACAAAAAAAATGTATGCATTTTTAACTTTAGTACATTTTTTTTTACATCTACACAACCACACGGCTAGAAAGATCAGGCTAAAAAACACAAAAAAAAAAATCTCTTTCAGTCAGCCCTTCACGGCCGACTTCACAATTATTTTTTTTTATAAGATCAGAACCTTTCTGATCTTTGTGGCATTTACTTTTTGGGTGTAGGGTATTTACCTATGATTCACATCAGCTATTTTCCAGCCACCCATATGCCGCAGACTAGAGGTGTTCACCTTTCTCGAAATGGACGACTTCCTTCGTCTCAAAAGTGTTCTGATCTCTCTTTCCGCATGGTTAGTCTTATCAAGTATGGCTTTGTTTTTTTTTTTATTCTATAACTATCTCATACGGGACATACCAAAGCTCATATACTTAAATCTTTGTGGTTGGCTTCAGAAGTTTAAGATATACCTTTTTTTTCTCTCATACGGATTCACTCGGATTTCCTTGCTTGGATTCTTGAAACTTTGACGAGGATTTAAAAATATCACCCCTAACTAACTAACACCTTTCCTGCGCCCAACAACTTAATTGGGCCTAAATTCTAATTGCCCGATTTTTTTTTGTGGTTTTTCTTTTCTCTCACCAGGGCTTCCAAGATCCAACAGATATATCCCACATTCATGCTTCTCGAAAAAAAATACAAGGTTATATCTTTCTTACGTAATCTACGGCATATTTTTGCCTGTCTCTTACTTCATTAAGCTATATGTGATTGCCTCGGGACTACCTCTCATCGGTTTACTAGTCCCCTTAAGAATTTTTGTATTCTTTCCAACGCCTGTTTATTAACTAAGCCAAGACTTACTTACTACTTGCTTGGAGTCGGTACGTGCAACCAGCTTATTTTAAGCACTTAATTAACCAGGTTCCCAAATTTTTCGTATAGGGGCACTTCTTGTGTTTATCAATCCCTACCAAGTAACTTTTCTTGGAGAAAAATTTTAGGATCTCTAAAAAAAAAACAACAAAACCAAATGCTAAAACAAAACATCTTTCTTACGGCTTATCACATCTAAAAACTCTCCAAATACCCGTTTACGTAATTTTAATTCTTGTCCCCCTTCTAAAATTCTAACTGAATCTGTAAGCCAACCATACGTCTTAACTTATTTTCTACTAGATCATTTTAATCTAATGTATATTTACGGATAATTTTGAATTCTTGCTGTGAAAATCATAACATTACATACATAAGACAATTTACAATATTTGTTCAACATCATAAAAACATTTTTTAAAAAAATACCTTAATACATTTAAACATTTTGCAACAGTTATAACTTTTTTTTAACAACAAAAAAAATAATCTGTAACAAACAACAATTCAACAGTCTGTCCAAAACAATTGTCCCTTTTTTTAAACAAAATAAATGAACACACAAAAGCCGAAAAGTTCACTATGAACACAAAATGCATTTCCAAACAATTTACACCTGTTTCAGAGATTACATGCGACCTTTCAAAAATCCCTGTTTTGATTGACAGATTAAATTCAACAATTCGTCCAAACGATTTCATATTGACACAGATTTTCTAATGACACTTCTACAAATTTCAAAACAATAATAATGGGTGACACAATCTCTGCCTTTGCGTGTATGTGTGTGTGTGTGTTTTTTTTTTTTTTTACAGACCAATTCATTTATCAATGAATTACTCATGGTGACTTGTTTACAATTTTTTCCATTACTACGAATTTCTTTTTACGGCATATCGGCCTTTTCTTCTTTTTCTTTTTTTAATATTTCTTGTATCTTTTGTTCTCTGTGTGCGTGTGTGTTCACTTTTTTTTCTTTTTTTTTTCTTCGCATTTCTGTGATCGTGTAATTTTTTTTCTTTTTCCGTGGTATTATTTATTTTTTTTTTTAATTATGTTGGACCCTTTTAAAACGTTGTGTTTCTTTTTCTTTTTCGAATTCTGTGATCGTGTAATTTTTCTTTTTTCGTGGTATTATTTATTTTTTTTTTAATTATGTTAGACCCCTTTAAAACGTTGTGCTTCTTTTTTTCTTTTTTCTTTTTTTTTCGTGGTATCGACCCCAGGTTCGGTTTCTGCATCGCTGATGCAAAAGGTTCACGAACACCAAATTGTGAGTTGTTATATAGTTATTATTAGTATTATTAGACGATACCACTTGTGCGCGTATGTTACGTGAGTTCTTATTAGTAATGATATGAGTCTTAGTGAGAGTTCTTGTCTTATTACATATGATGTTGTATCTTAGAGAGAGAGATGTGTATGTAATGACATTTTATACACAGACATATAATAACAGTACAATTTACCTTTTTGTAGAAATCACAAACACAAAGATGAGCTTTATCCAAAACACATGATGAATTTATTTCCTTACGACCGGTCGTGATTTCCTCATTAAGAACTCAAAGTTCACATTTTAGTTTCTGAAGTGACGACTCGCTTCAGACGTCCGCCTGTCTCTGAATTTTCTCACTGACCGTCTCCCCTGACTGTCTCCCCTGACTGTCTCTCTGACTGTCTCTCTGACTGTCTCTCTGACTGTCTCTGCGACCAACTAACTCTCCTTCCTATATTGAGAAATCCATGCATCCCGGCCACGTGAGCAAAATTCACGTGTTTCAACATGCGCGACTTTGCACGTTTCCGACATTGATTTCCCAATAACCTATTTTTCTAGTGTTGTTTCCACAAAGGAATTCAACCTACATATCTAATTTATTTCACCCATATTTTATTATCCACATTCTTTTAACAATTGAATAGTTTATTTATTATTTATTTCATCCGAATTAACAATTTACTGGACATTCCATTTAAACCTATTGTTCTTTAAAACTTATGTCCAGGGTTCGATTTCTGCTTTCTCTTATTTTCATTTTAACTAATCTCTCTATTTTTATACTTACATGAACAGGGGACAGCCATTATCATATAACATATTGACAAAGTGCTCAACCCAAAAAGTGGGGAGGGCTTAAATTGTCATCCACATACAGTACTGTTTCGTTGTATCACAACTCATCAGTGCTGCTAGACATACACCTTCCTCTAACCGTGGATCAAACCTACAAACGTCGCGTTGAGGGTCGTCAGTTCTCACCATATATATAACACTGTATATATATATATATGTATATATATATATATATACATATATATATGTGTGTGTGTGCGTGTGTATGCATATTTATTTATATATCTATATATCCATATATATATATATATATATATATATATATATATATATATATATATATAACTACTTAATTTACTCACATAAAATTAATATGCGAAAGTATAAATTTATGCGTAAACTTTATGTATTTACTTCAAAAGTGCTCAATACGTAGGTAGAGCTAGTTAGTAAGTTATAAAATATATATAACTGAATCGCCATATATATATATATATATATATATATATATATATATACCAAGTTATAGGGATTTATGGGAGAAAACTTATTAATTTAACGATGTTATTAAGTGTTTTCAATAAAAGAAGAGTAAGATATATTTGCATAGACAAAATTATAAGGTCACCACATTGGACATGCTAATGTTTCGGGAAGATGATTAGTTAAAACCACAAGTTCTTAGCAGGCGACTCCATAAAGCACGTCTTCCACTAAAAGAAAATCAGTTCAATAAAAACAAAGTAAATTGTGAGAACTGTTTTTCTTCTGTAGAAGAGAAACCTTTATAAGTCGCCTAACGAGGACTTGTGGTTTTAACCAACTATCCGTCCGAAACATAAGCATTTCCAGTGTTGTAACCTTATATATATATATATATATATATATATATATATATATATATACATACATACATATATATATATAAGAAGAAGAAGAAGAAGAGTGCTGTAAAGTAGAAATTTACAAAAAGTTTTTATCATTCGACAGAATACGTCAAAGTTGGTAGCTAGGCGCTTCTTAATCCACGGAGTTTCAAAGAATGCAAATTCTTCTCATCAGAAGAAAACTGTTAGCAAAATAATCTAATAGTCACTCTAAAAAATTTTGAAATTTCTATATATTTACTGGTTACTGCATAGGAGGAAACTAAAAGTTTTATGATTTACAGTCACAAAACTTAAAAAACATAAGAATTTAAATATGGAAAACAGTTCATGCGGACAGTTCATTTAGGTCTAGTTGTCATAATTTGGTAGCGCATCTCCTATCTCGCTACTTGAACATTCTGTCACTTTCAATCACTTTGAATCAGCAGTGAGATATCTACTGGATCGATAGAAGGATCACACCATTTTTCCAGCAGCCTTGGCAACGGATTTAATGAAAGTGTTCCGTTTAAGATCAGGAGTAAAGGCCAATCCCAGAAGCTTGTAAAAACATGAGGCCTCCCCAAGATGAGCGCCATTCATTTCAATTGATGCCAGATGGGGATCAGAGCGTTGATGATGTAAAGATAAAAGCTTGGTTTTAGATGCATTAAAAGTAACAAGCCACCTATTTCCCCATTGTACCATTGTGCTTCTTTCCATTGGATTATTTCGATTATTAATACTTATAGAAGACATTCTGATACAACACCTATCTAATAACACTGTCAGGCACATAAAGTACCTTCCTGTGGAATTTAATAAAAATCGTTCCAGCCGTTTTCGAGGTCATAAGAAACGAACTCACCTATACGGACACATACACACACCGAGGAAAAGCTCCTTCTGTATAATAGTAGATATATACGGCATAATCGCCTTGACACACCGCTTGTAGTTAAGCAACGTTGAGCCTGGTTAGTACCAGGTGGGTGACCATTTGGGAATTCTAGGCGCTGTATGTTCTCTCCGCTTATCTCGGCATTTGTTTCCAGTCGTCCTGTACATATCGCTCTTGGAATTTATACTCAACTGGCAAACTAGTAGATGGTCCGTAACAATAAAAGGAAAAACAGTTTTTATAAAACAGAAATTGAGTCATGTGGTCTTTTCTAAAGCGACAATTTTGTTTCACCCTCTATAAACACAGGAATGGGTATGTTTGATCTAGCAGAACAGTGGTTCATTAAAATTGTGGGGTCTGCGTTCGCGCCTGGTCCACAAAGTATGGAAATAAAAAAATTAAAAATTAAAAAAAAACGTTTACAAGTGTTTTTGATATAGATGTACATAAGAATACTTTGACAAGTATGTTTTAACTTAAATAATAAAATTGTGGGGCCTGCGTTCGCGCCTTGCCTACATAGAATGGAAATAGGCACAAACTTTAATAAAGACTTTTCATATCTATCTGCGTAAGTATACATTGATAATTATGTTTCAGTTTGAAGAAATATGGTATAATAAAACTATGGGGTGTTCGTTCGCGCCTGACCTCCATAGAAGTGAAATATGTCACAAAGTTTAACAAGGTTTTTTTTAATATAGATCCACAGAATATTGTGATAAGTGTTTCAGTGTGAACAGGTATGGTATGATAAATTATGGGGTTATCTATTTTATTTTTACTTTCATCATATTTTGCTTTGGTTTTGATACCCCCAAATTCGAAGCTATCTTGCTTACAACCCTTCCTTTTCATAACCTATCATACTTTCATAAATCAGAGTCCATTTTCTGTAGGCTGTTTTTGAACCCAGTCAACGACGGGTACTTTTGCTAGTATATATATATATATATATATATATATATATATATATATATATATATATATATATATATATATTCTTCTCAATAATTAAAGCAATAAGAATACTAACACCGCACTAAGCCAAACAAATGTAGTGTATGAATTTATTTGCCCCTTCGAAGAATGTCCCCGGACCCATTTTAAATCTCATACAACGCATACATAGACTGCACAACAACAACACTTTCTCGACGACTAACCTATTATTTAGCCGACAATTGTACCATAAAACAACACCTAACATCACATGATTAAAACCTACAGTTGTCCGACATTAGAAATATCTTAACTATCAATACTAAAATTCGATACCTTACCAACTGCACACAACGACTAAAATTACTAGAAGCCATACGTATAAAAAAAATACAGCTCAAAGGAGCTGTATTTTTTTTATACGTATGGCTTCTAGTAATTTTAGTCGTTGTGTGCAGTTGGTAAGGTATCGAATTTTAATACCAGGACAAATATATTAAGAGTAGTTAATAATTAACAAGAAACTAAACAAATAAACTAAAAAAAATCGAAATTAAAAAAAAAAAATTAACGAACGACTGGAAAGGTGTTCAACCTCAGACGATTCCAAGCCAAAACACTTATTAGTGATGGGTTTGTTAGGGCGCTGCTGTATTGTGATGATGCTGACCTATTGACACACTTCCCAATAGATATGCAATTAGTGATGGATCTTTAGACGAATGCTTATACCTTCTTCGGACTGACAGTTAGCATTAAGAAGATTAAGGTCATCTACACTCTCGCTTCTGGTAAACTGTATGTGGAACCTGATATCTTCGTCTACGGAAAGCACCTTGTCGTCGTAAAAAAATTTGTCTATCGTGGTAGTACTTTATCAAATGATTGCACTCCTACTGCGGAATCAGCAAGGCATCGGGTGCATTTGGAAGGCTACAATATAGAGTCTGGTCTGATGGTGATCTAACCTTGACAACTAAAATTTCAGTATATCAAACATGTGTATTGCCATCCCTATTCTATGCCTTCGAAACACGGACCCTGTAGTGGTCACATGTGGAACAGCTCGAGAGGTTTCATCTGCCTTGGACACATTCTTGGGAGAAAGTGGGACAGTTTTGTCCCTGATACATATGTCTTTAATAAAGCCAAACCCACCAGTATTGCTACCATTGTTATTTAGAATCAGATGCGTTGAGCGGGTCATCTTGTCCGGCCTGACCGCGATCGACTCCCAAAACAGTTGTTTTATGATGAGCTCGTTCTTGGCAAAAGACCCCCAGCACAATCCCAAAAAAACGTTTTCCTGATAGCATCAAAGATAGTTTGTGAACTTCCATGTTGCCGGTGAGGGTGTAAAATCCTTAGCGTCTGATCGCAAGCACTAGAAAGCACTGATATACAGGGGCACAAAACACTTTGAAACGGTAAGAATGAACCGAGCGAAGCTCATGAGATCATGTAGAAAACATAACGCCTTGCCATCCAATCATGGAGATCTCTGGATATGTGAGGTCATTTATGAGCACTCGTCTGACAAGACTTCGCAGTCATTATATTTTTTTACAAAGGCATCACCACATTATCAAGGCCCAGAGGCCACTCAAGGATAAGGGTTAAAGAGTGTACAGTAGAAATAGGTCAATATAGTAATCATTAGTAATGAAAATTTGGTAAATTTAATAACTTATATGGAACGGCTCATCAAGAACTTATTTACTTTAGACTTGAACACAACCATATTGTAGTCAGCCGGAAAGCAGGAAAACGGAAGACAATTCCACAGGCGTGCAGTTCTAAGAAAGAAGCTTTGTTCATGGAATCTACGTTTATATATATATATATATATATATATATATATATATATATATATATATATATAGTATTATTATTATTATTATTATTATTATTATTATTATTATTATTATTATTATTATTATTATTGAGAATTTATTCAAATTTTTTAAAAATTATAAAGCTGTAAAGAAAGTATGCATTTTATTTAATTATCCAACAAGGAGTACAAATACACCAAAAAGACGGAGTTTCGAAAAATGCAATTCTTCTCATCAGAGGAAAGAGGTTTGCAAAATATACAATAAATTTTGCAGGTGAATGCATTGAATACATTGAAATATATCATATTTGCGTAAAAAAATAATTAAATAGTTAGTAAAATTTTATAGGGATTTATAATGATTATATATATATATATATATATATATATATATATATATATATATATATATATATATATGTATATATATATATATATATATATATATAAAGCTCAAATGATCTTGTAACGATGTATGTAACCCACTTTCCGGTTTACGACATTCGGTTGCGCATGCGCGCATGACCTGCGCACTGAAATATTATTTTAAAAAAAAGAAAAATTAGGATGCTGAAATATTAATGTTATTATTTCGAAATGATTGTTTAATATGGGAAGAGTTGGGTTATTATTTCGAAATTATTATTTAACATGGGAAGAGTGGGGTTTAAAATAGCTTAAACGTAATACAAAAATGAACGCTGTAAAAAAGCAGACAGTATTAACAATTGTTTATTTAGATAATTTAAACGCGAAAAAAAAAGAAAAATTAGGATGCTGAAATATTAATGTTATTATTTCGAAATGATTGTTTAATATGGGAAGAGTTGGGTTTAAAATAAACAAAAAACAAAAGAACAATTGGGACGCTGAAATATTAACGTTATTATTTCGAAATTATTATTTAACGTGGGAAGAGTGGGGTTTAAAATAACTTAAACGTAATACAGAAATGAACGATGTAAAAAAAAAAGCAGATATATCAAAATTTGAATTTAACTAAACTAAGTATTATAGTATCTGTTCAGTGCACATTTACCTAAAAGTATGGCCAACCATTTATAATTCAGTAACTGTAAATTTTTTTTCAGAAATAATCAATTATAATAAACAGAACGACTCATAGAAATCTATCTATATTCTTTTTTCATTTTAATATACTTTCATAGAAATGTTTGTTATGTCAAAAAAAAATATTTTCTTTACGTCACAAGTGTCATGCTCATACATGAATTCCATAGCTAATATAACATACTGACCCAACGGATCACGGGTAGTCTAGTATATATATATATATATATATATATATATATATATATATATATATATATATATATGTGTGTGTGTGTGTGTGTGTGTGTGTGTGTGTGTGTGTGTGTGTAAAGTTGAGTTTTCTCTCTCTGATCTATCTAAAAGTAATTAAAATAGACTTTATAATATACTCAGTCAAGAATATCTTAGCGACACATGAAGTTAACTAATTTTCATATACTATTGAGAAACGAGCATTAATTAATTACTTATTCAATTTTTTATGGTTTTCTATTAAATTATTTCTTTCATTTAGCTGTTACGCAGAATGTATTTATGTATAGTTTTTACATTCTACATAATTTCTTAGAATTTAAGATGAAAACGCTTAAGCACACGAAAGTCTAAGGGACCGCACGTTCGAAGTGCCGACTATAAACTTGTTGATGAGCTCTGAAACAGCACCGTATGTGGATAACTATATTTTAATCTTCCTGTTTCCTTGGAGAGAGAACTATCGTTATACGATTTCACTCGCTGCTAAATTAGTGTTAATGCGACGCTCTCTGTTTGTTTGTTTATTTGTTTGCTTGTTTGTTTTATGAATAAACAATTGGGTCGAGTACTGTACATGAATGGTCATTTGATAAGCGCGTTTACGAGCACCGATGTAATGGGCCGGACGTTAGAACTGCCGACTATCAATTAGATGATTGTAAGTTCAATTCCTAGCGAGGGATGGGTGCTAATCTAGTCGCAATACTATATGTGAATGATTATATATTTATATATTTATTTATATATATATATATATATATATATGTGTGTGTGTGTGTGTGTGTGTGTGTTTGTAATTGACCTAGGGGTCTGTTCGAAAATCTAATCCGCTCTGAATGTTTCGTTTATAGAGTTGAAATTTTATATTTATTGTATTTGAATCTGTATCAGACTTTCGATTTTAGTTTATGACGGCAAAAATTGCTGCTAAGGGATCAAAATTTAAAACAAAATAGTTGACCTTGTCAGGTTAGGTAGAATAAAATATTACTCCTGCTATTACAATTGCACATGCGCAAAATAAAAAAATTATTGTGGCGCAGGCAGTAATATATATTGTATTGAATAATAACCAAGAGAGAATTAACTCTATTATAATAAATAAGAAATCTGCACGAATTAAAATATAATATTTATAGGTATTTTACGACCGAGCAACGACGGGAAACTTGCTAGGCTAGTATATCTATAAAAGTGAGTGTTTGTTTGTGAGGACATTTCTCAACCTATATACTCAACGAATATTTTATATAAAGACTTGAAATTTGGTATATAGGTTTGTAAAAAGCTATATAATATCTATGCGTGTTGTACGACCGGGCAACGCCGGGCGGCCTACTAGTATATAATATTTTTTTAATAAATATTAATAATGTTTTATACCTGCAGAGATTAATGGCTCATGCTTACAAAATCATCAGAAATAGATAATTACTGCTGATTGGGAGATGCAATGGCAGTCAATAAAACTAAACTTGGCTTTACGGGCTATCCTCATATGTGTGTGTGTGTGTGTGTGTGTGTGTGTGTGTGTGTGTGTGTGTGTGTGTGTGTGTGTGTGTGAGAGAGAGAGGGGGAGAGTGTGTGTATGTGTGTGTGTGTGTGTGTGTGTGTGCACGCGCGCACGAGTGCGCTTTATCGGTACTCCAGACTTCAAAGGCGAAGAGTAAATATAAAGCGTACGATGCTGGCCAATGTTAAAATGGCCGTCGGTTTGCAAGGGGAAATCTAATTTTGTCATTAAATTATTCAACTCGGCTAAAAGTTATCATCGTTTCACACCTGCACTTTCGATTGGTGCGTGTAATGCTCGCCGTAGCTTAATTCAATAACAACTTTAAACTTCTGTAAAAGATTATCGAAATAAGTGTCGCCGTGTCAAAGAGATACTGACGTTTTAGGTGGACTTTTAATTGCAACCCCTTTATAATGTCTACAGTTGGGCAGCGATCCATCTCACAATGTTCTGATTAGTGCAGCTCTCTCTCTCTATATCTCTCTCTTTCTCTCTTCTATATATATTTCTCTAAATGTATATATATATATGTATATATATATATATGTGTGTGTGTGTATGTGTATAAGTATTATATTTTTAAATAAATATTAGCACTTATTTTCATACGTCCAGATCCTAGTTTTTGTGCTTATGCAATCACCAGTGCAGGAAATGATAATTACTGCTTGTCGGAAGATTCGAACCCAATCAAAAAGGTATTTTTTATTTCGTAGGAAACCATAATTCTTCCAAGCCACCGGCAGTTAACACTTGGATAGAAATAAATTAAAAATCAACATTTTATTTTTGATATAAAATTTATTTTAGTCTGACTATTGTTAATAAAATAGATTCTATTCTCCCTATATAAAAAACAGTATAGAATTACAAACGCAAATGCCGCATATAAATCGAAAATGGCCACACTACCTGCCAGTACTTGATGCACGTATTCCGGATATTATTTCTCGATTTTATTCAATATCATAAATTCCTTTAATATTTCCGACGAGAGTCACTCTCCCTAACAAATCATATTTACAGGTGGCTTACTTTTTTATTATTATGTCCCATCATTCTTACATCTTCTACTGTTACAATTTGGGAATTCCAAGTGCTGTAAACACTTTATCAAATCTAAAAATTAACGTACTGTACACGCAATAACCCTTATCCCGAGGTGGCTTCCGGGCCTTGATAAGTGGTGGCCACCTTGTAAAAAAAAACACCAAAAACCTATAAAAGTCGTCATTTTAAAGTTTTTTTGTGGAGTTGGAAAGAAACTTGACATTATGTATCTAAAACATATATGGTGCAGAGAGTGATCCGCGCTATTTTTTAAATCGTATTTCCACGTTTAATTAAAGTTTTATAATATGTTTTTTATTCAATTGTAAGGTTTAAGTACAGAATAGGTACAAAACACCCTCCCCTCCTCATGTTAAGAATGGCTTTTTAAATAATAACCTTACTATTTCAGCACGGATCACTCTCTGCACGAGTACCAAAACTATATATAGCAAAAACAAAACAAAAAATATTGTTATAAAATTTTTTCTTTACAGTTAATAAAATTTAAAATTTAAGGTAGGTTTTCTGTTCTTGTTATGTTTTCATCGGCGACGCTCGGCTTAATTTCCTGAGCGACGCTCGGTTTACTCCGTTTGTTGGCGTCATGTTCCGGAGACAGCCAGGTGGCCTCTAAATTCACTCTCTGCATTAGTACCAAAAATTAAGAATAAGCGAAAAAAAATTACCTCCGAATTAAAAATGAAAATAATAATTCAACTTAGAAGAATATTTCGAAATGAAAACAAATCTATTATAGAAAATATTTAATAACGTGCTCAAAGAATTAAAATATCACAGTTATTTCCCTTAGTTTTCTGGTGTGAAAATTAAAAGGTTTCAGATTTACGATAATAATAAGTAAATTTAAGTTAAATAAAATAAAAATTGAAATGAAAAAAAACACTAAATAACTACATTTTAAATAATATTTTTAAATAGTACAGTATTAACGAGGCTATTATGTCGCATAAGTTGCCCGGATGTTTTGAGGTGTATGCTGACTAAAAAAAAATAAACGGTCAATTTTTTTAATTATGACCCCTTAAAATTTATTGTTTAGGGCTCAAATAAAATTATTAAGTTAGATCCATGCCCAAGGAACCTATATTTAACATTTCAATTGTTTAGACCCAAAATTGTAGGAGGAGTTTGGTAGAGTTCTCAAAGGTCAAATCGTTGACCTTTGACCCCTTAATCGCCAAATTTCTGTCCGAAAACCAATCACGTCGATTTTCCCAAATCTCAGTACCCTGTATATCAATTTTCGAATCTGTAAGCTTAAAATTGACAGAGTTATTGCGTAGGGAAATATACACAGACACACACACACAGACACTTTCACTTATATATATATATATATATATATATATATATATATATATATATATATATATATATAAATAAGTAAACGTGTCTGTGTGTCTGTGTACATTTCCCTGCGCAATAACTTTGTCAATTTTTAGTCTATAGACTCGAAATTTGATATACATGTTACTGAGATTGGGAAAATCTTTGGGATCGGTTTACGGCTGAAAAAGTTGCTTTTAAGGGATCAAAGTTCAACGATTTGACCTTTGAGAACTCTACCAAACTCCTCCGACAATTTGGGGTCTAAACACTTACAATTTTAAATATAGGTTCCTTGGACATGGATCTAACTTAATAACTTGACTTGAGCCCAAAACAATAACTTTTAAGGGTTCATTATAGGGGTCAAAGTTAAAAAAAAAATTTTTTCTTTTGCTCAGCATACACCTCTAAACACCCGGGCAACGCCAGGCTGAAATTCTAGTATATATATAAACTATGGGTGGTCCAAAAGTAAGACATCATATTTTTTAACGCATCAGATGGAAGCCCCCGGGGTCGTACATTAGCGGATATTTTGTAGGATTCTATGAGTCGACACTGTTTAGTAATATATTTAAGCCCTCAATATAGTTTCGATACGTCGATGACTTTTTGTATCCTTTGGTTTCCAGAGTGAAGCAAAAATCTTCTTCGATAATCTCAATTCCCTCCACATATTATTTACTATGGAGAAATAGAATGAAAGCTGCCTGTTTGAACGTTGTAAGAATTCTTTACTTACTACAGTTATCGCAGACCGACTTTCACTTGTGTTTATTTAGATTGGCACTCATTTGTGCCTACCTCCAGCAAAATAGGGCTTATTCAAACCTTAGTGTGAAGAGTCCTTAGAAGTTGTTCTTTGAACAAAATCGAAAACAAATTACGAAAATATGATTAATTATACTATTAATAATCAACTAGCAAAAATACAATTCTCCTATAGCCTTGGGTATGACCAAGTATACTGTTTATGTAAAACTGCCGAGAATTGGAGTTGTTAGTAAGTGTTTGAATAGACGGATTTTTGAGTCTGTAACAAATTGTTTCCTGCCCGTTGTGTTACGGTTGTTTATTGTTTTGTTTGTTTGTTTGTTTGTTTGTTTGTGTGTGTGTGTGTGTGTGTGTGTGTGTGTGTTTAAAATTTGCATTCCCCCTGGTCACGAAGGACAGTTTGCTCTACATTACACAAATCAACGTTGTTTATGAATTCAATTTGTCAGTGCGTTGCTGGCTATGTGGGTCGAATCAATCATCAAACAACATATACAGGCAGAAATTAGTCCGGGCGAGCCACGTCGATTTCGCCTTGGATTTGTCATCGCCCAATATCTAATAAAAATCCAGCTTGTGCCAATGTCTATAAAACGGATTGTTTCAGAATATTGCATCGGGCTGACTATCAAAATCATTAAAAGACTTTGGAGTCAGTCTCATCTTTTCACGCCAGCCTTCTCTTTGTCGACAGAAAAAAAATGTTAAATTATTAGACTTTCTCAGATATATATTTAAATCGTTCTTATACCTCCTCCATCTCAATTGTACGTATATTTTTTTAATTGCAATTTCATCCGAAACAAGGCAAATTGCCACTTTGCTGTAGAGGGCTACTCTCAGGAAAATAAGCTACAGGGTACTATGTGGGGAGTTGGGTAGCAAGATGTCGGTTCATGTTACACTTGAACTTCTGCATGTCAGTACAGTTGGGGAAGCAGAAATTCGAAAGGGAATTCCAAAGTCCAGCGTTTCTTTACTCCTGATCTGAAATGGAACACGTTCATCAAGTCTGTTGCCATGGTCGCTGGAAAGATGGTGGGATCCTTCTACCGCTCCAGAAGATATCTCACTACTGATGCAATTCTCTATCTATATAAAAGCCAAGTACGTCCAAGGATGGAATACTGTTGCCATATCTGGGCAGGAGCTGCTAAAAACAGCCTATCCTGCCTTGACAGAGTACAAAATAAACTTCGTGGCTTAGTGGGGGATGCCCTTTTCTCTACCCTGCAACCTCTCTCCCACAGAAGAGACGTTGCGAGCCTATCCTTGTTTTATCGTTATTTCCATGGCAGCTGAATCCACTGTGAAAAATTTCCCCCACTCTATATCTGTGCCTAAATCAAAACGCGGATTCCATGAACAAAGCTTCTTTCTTAGAACTGCACGCCTGTGGAACTCTGTTCCGTCTGCCTGCTTTTCACCGGACTACAACTTGGATGTCTTCAAGTCCAACGTTAACAAATTCCTAATGAACCGCCCCTTTAAGTAAACACTTCATCAAAGCTATATGCTCAGTCCGTTAAATCCAAAGTAGCTGAGCAGCGGCTTGTTTCCCACCAGTTTTGGCAAATAGCAAACAGGATCCTGAACAGATGCGTGCGTTCTATCCCTGAGGTCATCTCGTCAACAGCAGATAAGGCCAAACTATTTGCCAAGAACTTTGCAGTTAACTCTACCCTATGCGACGAAGGCCATCAAATCCCCGTATTTCCTCCTATAACAGATAACACACTATGCAGCATACAAATATCTGTGCGTGAGGTTGCTAAACTAATTAAGAACCTTCATTCCAGTAAAGCAACTGGCCGAGACGGCATTTCAATTATAGTGTTGAAAAAGCTTCGACCAGAACTTTCCCCCATACTTACAGAACTGTTTAAGCGTTGCCTTGAGGAGAAGTGTTTTCCAACACTCTGGAAAACCTCGTCAGTATGCCTTGTATTTAAAAACTTAGGTGATAAGTCATCTCCCTCTCAGTACAGACCAATGAGTCTCTTGTGTGTCATGAGTAAGTTGCTGGAATCCATATGAAATAAAGAAGTAGTCAACCACCTCAGCAGAAATAACCTTCTTAGTGACATGCAATATGGTTTCCGTTCTGCTAGAAGGGCCTACTTCACAAGATTTCCAGCTACGATATAACTGGAAATGTTTAAATCATTTCTCTTTGATAGGCTCATAAGAGTAGTGGTTGATGGGCAACAATCAGAGGCTCACACTATTAATGCTGGAGTCCCTCAGGGGTTCATCCTGCGCCCAACTCTTTTCCTGATCTACATCAAGGATCTCCGAAAACACATACTTAAATCATTCGGTGACATCTATGCTGATGACACAACCATCTATGACAACACATCAAAGGCCGTAAATGACAAAGCTCTGTCAGTTTCTTTCTCCTCAGATCTTGAGTGCGTGGTACAGATGGGGGGAAGAGGTGGCTGGTTACTTTTAATGCATCTAAAACCAAGCTCATATCTTTACATTATTCACGCTCTGATCCCCATCTAGCATCAATTGAAATGGATGACTCTCGTCCTCGGGAGACTTCATGTTTTGACAAGCTCCTGGAGTTGACCTTTACTCCTGATCTGAAATGGAACACGTATATCAAGTCAAGTATATCAGGCCGCTGGGAAAATGGTAGGATCCTTCTACCGCGGCAGAAGATATCTCACTACTGATGCAATTATCTATTAGTATAAAAGCCAAGTACGTCCAAGGATGGGGTATTGCTGCCACATCTTGACTGGAGCTTCTAAAAGTAGCCTATCCTGCCTTGACAGAGTACAAAATAGATTTCGTGGCTTAGTGGGGGATGCCTGTTGTTGTTGTTGTTTTATCGTTATTTCCATGGCAAGTGCTCGTCCGAGCTCCAATCTCTGATCCCCCTCGCCAATCTTTCACGATAAACACCCGTCTAGCTAAAACCACTGTCAGCAATTTCCCCCACTCTTTATCTGTGCCCAAATAAAAGCGCATATTCCATGAAAAAAGCTTCTTTCTGAGAAGTGCACGCTTATAGAATTCTCTTCTGTTTGCCCGTTTCCCACTTTACTACAACTTGGATGTCTTCAAGTCCAACATGAAAAAATTTCTGATGAACCACCTCCTTAAGTAAGACACTTTATAAAATCTCCAATACCAACTATTACTACGATATTATCCCCCTTGATTTCTGTACACACAATAACGTTATCCCCGACTGGATTCCGGGCCTTGATAAGAGGTGACCACCATGTCTAAAAAAAATAAATATATATATAATTTGAAAAATTTGGAAATTAAATTAAGATTTCAATCAAGACAAAAGTTTTTAGAATGAAAAATAAAAATAAAAATAAATGTCATGTAAGATTTTGAGATTCATTGACTGCAATATATAAATCACTATTTACTATGAACAGAACCGAGGTTATCTATGACAGTCTGGCTTGTATATTTTCCGTGATCTTGACCTTGGACTTAAGTATAGTAAAATTAAACAGTTCCCAATTAGACAATGACCAGTCGGTTGACCATAATCATTAACAGTTGTGTCAATTGACACAGACGCTAAACTGCATACGCAGAAACATATTTACAAACAAATTCGACTGAGCTTCAATCTATGGTCCCCCCTCACCAAACTTTCACAAGAAACACTCGTCTAGCTGTAAACACTATCAATAATTCCCCCCACTCTTTATCTGTGCCTAAACCTAAACGTAGATTCCATGAACAAAGCTTCTTTCTTAGAACTGCACGCCTGTGGAATTGTCTTCCGTTTTCTTGCTTTCCGGCTGACTACAATATGGTTGTCTTCAAGTCTAACGTAAATAAGTTCTTGATGAGCCGTTCCATATAAGTTTTCAAATTTACCAAATTTTCATTACTAATGATTACTATATTGTCCAATTTCTACTGTACACTCTTTAACCTTTATCCTTGAGTGGCCTCTTTGCCTTGATAATGTGGTGATGCCTATGTAAAAAAAAAGAATACGAATAATTCCTATTGAATTCTTCAGATTACAGTTCTTATCTTGGGTGTTTTATTTTACAACAACTAGGTCGATGTAACCTCCGACCTTCTTCTAGTGTATGTTTTCAAATTCCTTTCTGAACGTTTAAAATTCTATTCTCATTACGGGAAACACTTAAAATGCAATTGCGAATCCTTGGCACTTCTATTGAGTTATGACTGACATAAATAGAAAATACTACCAGGAAACGCTTTTCTTTAAAAAAAAAAAACTTTATGACTGGAAAGGAATGAAAGTTATTTACATGCAAAATTTCAGCTGAATCAAAAAAAAACGGAAGTGAATAAGAGACATTAATTATTGCACACCTCTCGTACACATATACAAGAGTCGTTACAAAGTAAAGCATTTCACATGTTTAACTCAAAAAGTTTAAGAACTATGAAGACAGGTGTGGTACTATTAAAATAAGCAACCTTTTGTGCTCCACAATTTATTTTCCTACATAGTCACCCCCATTCTAAATACACATTTTTGCCAGGAATTCAATGACGCATCTCTGCTTATGATTTTATGTCCTTGACACGGGTTGCTTTCTTAGAGTCTCACACCGTCAATATCTGCAACAAAGAGATAAAATCTTCCGGCGATGAATGCATAAGTTCGGCTATCAAAATAATGCAATTTACAATCCTATCTGATCCATTCGGGCGGAATAAAAAATAGGAGGCATTACTTTTGGAACTCACCTCGTGCATGAGGACAAACTGGTTGAGATAGGTATAGCTAGATAAAATATAGTTAGATAAATAAATTGCTTGATTGCTAGCTGATAGATTAAATGATGAGAACAGAAAAATAAATTGCATCGAGATAGAAGAGGATAACATGGCGCGGGTGAGTATCCTGTCTGTCCTATTTCCCCCGCAGCGAAAAGTGGTCGCTTTTTCACGGCTTGTATTTTCGTGTACAAATAAAGCCTTATGTTGGAGAAGAATGGTCACTCGGTGGCCATGATGTCTCGTCCGAAATTGGAGCGGATCGTCCAAAATTGCTTGACAATTTTTTTTTTTTTTTTTTTTTTTTTGGAATATGACGAGTTTCTTGCACAATCAGAATCCTATAAATAAATACAATTCTCAGCCACGTTTGGAGACGAATCGCCCAGTGAAAAAATTTTCTGTTTTTAGTGTCCATTTTTCTTACCTTTGACATCTGGAGACGTAATTAGCTTTCAGTGTGTCAAGTTGGACGACGTCACATGTCAAAAGAAAATCGTCAAGATAAATTGAGTAATGCAGGTAGATACAATGTAAGCAGATAGATATAGTGAGGCATATATCTATATTTATATCAATTTTGGTATGTATATATAAGAGCAAATAGTTAATAAAACATGTTAAAAAACACTTTGAAAAAGAGTTAGAAACATATTTAATCTGAAAAGGAAACTTAATAAGTGGATAGTCCTTAATCTACGGAGTTTCGAAGAAATACTTTCCTTCTCATCAGAGGGTAGGAATTAGCAAAATGCGGGATCGGATTTTTCATACAAAAGTATTTGATGAAAGTGCAAGTAAGTCAAAGATCTGACTTAATAGCAATATATATATATATATATATATATATATATATATATATATATATGAGCAAGCAGTTAATAAAATATGTTAAAAAACACTTTGAAATGAGTTAAAAACATATTTAATCTGAAAAGGAAACACTAGATAAATGGATAGTCCTTAATCCGCGGAGTTTCGGAGAAATACTTTCCTTCTCATCAGAGGGTAGGATTTAGCAAAATGCGGGATCGGATTTTGCATGCAGAAGTATTTGATGAAACAACAAGTAAGTCAAAGATCTTACTTGAAAACAAAAAAAAAGTGAAGCAGAGGGAATATGGTGAAGAAAAAGGTGATTACACATGGATGGATAGTCTGGTGAAAGATAAAAAAATCCAGTGACGGTTAAATACAAATGTAAAACTTCAAGAAAGTTAAAAGAATTTCCATTTGTACAAGTAAAATCCAAGGAAATCCCGTAATTGGAAGAAGATGGTCCATAATAATCCAAAGGCAGAAATCCATGGAATAATTCACAAAAATGTGTGCAAGGAAAAAGAAAAGATTCCAATAATATTAATAAAAGAAAAATAAGATATGCTTTTCACTCTACTTCCGAGACATGAAAATAAATAAGAAAGATCATATATATATATATATATATATATATATATATATATATATATATATATATATATATATATATTAGAGAATTAGAAGGCTATCACAATGCGAGGAATGAGATAGAGTCGTTGTTATTGGAAGAAGACGTGGACACGGCGATTTAGAAATCTATAAATACATACATATATGCCTATATATACATATATTTATTCAGTTGCATTAAATACAAATGTCTTACTTGTAATGTCTGCGACAATATCCATTATTAATTTCGGAAAAAAATCCCTTTTCAAATGGTAGACGTGACAGATCGATTCAAAGCATTCTAGATGATGAAGCGGAAATTGGATGGCTGCGTGGAGCCTCGGAGCAAATGTAAGGAGGGGGTTTAACATATTTTTGTTCCTTTTTCTTCATAAAAATTTTTTTGTATATATATATATATATATATATATATATATATATATATATATATATATATATTTTATTCATTTTTTATTTTTTAGTTTATAACTTGTTGCTTTAGCGTAAGGTTTTTTTTAATTTTGTATATTCTCTGTCGATTTTGTTGTCTTATTATTATTTTTCTGCTGCTCTGTATTATTCATTTATTTATTCCATTTATTAACATCCTAGCATATTCAGTGGGATGACTTGGTGTATCTAGGTCACGTAAGTCGCTAGTAGGCTGGTACTGGTTAGCTTTTGGAGGAGAGAGGTGGAAGGGGGATGTGAGAGAGGAGTGCGAAATGGGGCGCTCACAGTCGGCTGTTGGGGTGTTTAGGTTAGGGGTGTGGTTGTCAGGAATAAGAAGATAGCTTCATGTTGTATTTAATGCAACTGAATAAATATATGTATATATAGACATATATGTATGTACTTATTGATTTGTAAATCGCCACTTCTCCTCGTCTTCTTCCAACAAAAACGACTATATCTCATTCCTCGCATTGTGATAGCCTTCTGATTCTCTACTACATACCTATCCCACACAATGCTTCAAGCAAACTACATATCAATATATATATATTATATATATATAATATAATATATATAATATATTTATTATATATATATATATATATATATATATATATATAGAGAGAGAGAGAGAGAGAGAGAGAGAGGGGGAATTCACTCCTAAATAAATTTTATTATCAGTATGAAAGATTCTAGTTAACGAGGCTGCAATGTGCTATGCTCACATTGGCTGTCATAATGCTGTGCTTGTATTGTAGCATAAGCAATACCGGAAGATGTCAGATAACATTGTTTGCATAAAACAAATGTTTGTTTGAAATGAAATTTCTAGTTGAAATAAATGTTTATAGAAATATAAATTAGAAAGATAATACTGAGAGAAATAATATAAATAAAATAGTCTTAAAAACAATTAAATCAATATCAATGATTTACAAAAAATAGTTTTGATCTCTAGAAGTATGAGGTTGTCTGATATAGAGATCACTTAAGATGACGTGGAACTTAGAATGAGACTATGGATATTGAGTTAGTTAGAGGAGTTGGGTTTTGGGAGCTGACAAGAGAAGTTGGGCTCTCCGAACGACAAGTAGGTGGGTTGAATCCAACAGACTAGAAATGTTTATAAGAACGGTGCTTGCAACTTCGAGAAGAATGGGATTACCGTAATAAAGAAATCTTAATATTATTTCATCGATGATTTCTGTGTTGTTATTATTTTTTTTTCTGCGGCGAAGTTGAATAGTATTATTTTGAAGGTTCCAGATTCGAAAATCCAAACAGGTGAGCCAAGAATCGGCTGAATAGAACCTATCGTTCATCTTATTTTATTTTTTATTTTTTTATTTTTAATCAACTCATATGCGAGTCGTGTTGGTACAGTGGTAACGTCGACGGCAGCCCTGCGACTTTTAGTTTCGGAGCAGATAGAGTTTGAAAATATGGAAACAGACAGATAGACATATAGCCGTTATATATATACACAAGGCTTCCTTCAGTCTTGACAGACTAGGGCTACCCACTGTAAGGGTGCGTGCGCGAGAAATTTTTGTAGCAAGAGTTGGCAATCTCCGACCAGACATTTCCTGAGTCGGCATTGTTGAATACCAGTCGGAAGTGGAGGTTCAGGACGATTGGATAAGCGGAAAGCACATACAGCACTTTCCCTTCCCAAATGGCCATCCATCTGGTACTGGTCAGGCTCAACGTTGCTTAACTTCGGTGATTTGATGAGAACCGGTGTGTCAACGTGATTATGCTGTACATTATATATATATATATATATATATATATATATATATATATATATATGTGTGTGTGTGTGTGTGTGTGCGTGTGTGTGCATATATATATATATATATATATATAACTACTTCATTTACTCACATAAAATTAATATACGAAAGTATAAATTTATGCGTAAACTTTAAGTATTTACTTCGAAAGTGCTCAATACGTAGGACTCTTCAGGCTTATGCGCGAATTTTGTGGTTGTCTGTCGCGCATAAGCCTGAAGAGTCCTAGAGTGGATGGAACGCGGAATATTCAGTGTAGCTTAATCGCCATATATATTTTATAACTAACTAACTATATATATATATATATATATATATATATATATATATATATATATATGCATATATATATAAAATTAGATCCATATATCTGATAAGATTTGAAACTAATTTGATTCTCAAATAATTTGCTAAGTTTATCGAGTTTTCATAGCAATAAATGTATAATGAAGAGTTATGCCTATTGATTTGCATGAATAGTTAGTTCACCGGAGGATGATTTGGCGAAGAACCGAAAACATTCATGATACATATAGAACATACATTTATTTGTTCGGTGAAGTAAATATTATCATTAGAAACATTGAAAAAGATATACAATTTCATGAAAGATATTTTTGTCTGTAATACTGTTTGCTTATATGAAAAAATGCTGTTTAAAAATACACACAACCAAACAGAAATATATATATATATATATATATATATATATATATATATATATATATATAAATATATATAACTGAAATGATTGTACCGGGTGTTGTAACCCCACATCTGGTTTACGACTTCCGGTTGCTCATGCGTACATAAACATAAACTTATAACAGCGTAAACAAATAAACACAAATCGCTACTCTTGCAGAATTTGACCTGCGCACTGAAATATTAACGTTATTATTCAGAAATTATTATTTAACATGGAAAGAGTGGGGATGTTTTGCAACTATTCTGTATTACAACTATACTGTCGCAATTTTCTTACAAACAAATCAACTTTAACCCGTTGACAACCATAAGAACAATTTTACAACGGCGATTTCCCCGCCGCCTTCCTTTCTTTTAAATTTATTCTCCATTTTTAATACACGTTTCTTAAAAACATTCATACATTTTCTTCTACACTACCAGCATTAATAAATAACACCGAAAATATGTTTTTTTTAATTTGCGTTACAAATAAATAATCACGCGACAATAAAACGTATTGCTTTACTGTGTACATTTTCAGCGTCCCAATTTTTTTTTCGCGTTTAAATTATCCAAATAAACAATTGTTTACACTTTCTGTTTTTTCCATCGTTCATTTCCGTATTACATTCAAGTTATTTTAACGCAACTTTCTTACAAATAAATCAACTTTGACACGTTGACAACCATAAAAGCATTTTACAACGGCGATTTACCCACCCATTTCCTTTTTTTTTTAATTTATTCTCCATTTTTTAATACACCTTTTTTAAAAAACATTCATACATTTTCTTCTACACTACCAACATAAATAAATAACCCCGAGTATATATAGTTTTTTTTATTTTGCGTTACAAATAAATAGTCAACGTGACAATAAAACGTATTGTTTTACTGTGTACGTTTTCAACATCTCAATTGGGTTTTTTTTTCGCGTTTTAATTATCCACATAAACAATTGTTTTTTTACATCGTTCATTTCCACATTGTCTTAATTAGTTTTATTGACCTATTAACATAAATTAAATATTTGACCCTACGGGTGATGAATGTTTGTTTAAAATAAATGAAAACAGTTACATTATATTTCCATTTCCTATTTAAAAAGCCATTCTTAACATGGGGAAAGTATTTTTAACTATTCTGTACTTTCGACTAACAATTTCATTAAAAAAAGGTATATCAAAATTTGAATTTAACTTTAAATATTATGGTATCTGTTCAGTGTACATTTAGCTATAAGTCTGGCAAACCACTTATAATTCAATGGTGTAAGTTTTTTTCTTTTTTTTTCAAAAGTAACCAATTATAAATAGAACGAGTTATACAAATCTATCTATATTCTTTTTTTAATTTTGATATACTTTCAGAGAAATGTTTCTGTTATGTCACAGAAATCTATTTTCTTTACGTCATAAGGGTCACGCTCATACATTAATTCCATAGCTAATATAACATACTGGCCCAACGGGTCACGGGTAGTCTAGTATATATATATATATATATATATATATATATATATATATATATATATATACACACAAATATATATGCACACATACATACACACACATACATATATATATATATATATATATATATATATATATATATATATATATATATATATGAGGCAATCGATATGTATGCAGAGCCACAAACAAAATGCGCTTTATTATTTTTACGGCTTAAAGACTGTTTTTTCACTCCTTTGAAGCAAGGCGAGCAAAAGAGAAAAAATGTCCCCGCGAAGATGAAGCGAAACGAACGGAGATTTTTGGAGACGAAAGAAACAAAAAAAAAAAAGATCTTTCTTCAAAACAGATTTACAAATCTGAAGAAATTCGTTTGAAGCCGTCAACAAGAGTCGATCGAAGCTCCACACTTCTAGCCGGCCACGCCCATGCCCCTTTGCTCGGGTACCACCTCGTCCCCCACAAGGCAACATTTCACCGCATGTGATGTCATTTTCTTACGGCATGGGCGGGGGTGCTGAATGCGGGCGACTGAGAGGGGGCCCACATGAAAAGAATTTAGTCAACTTCAATAGCAGGCCGGAAAAAATGCGCCCGGTATTTTCTTGTAGTTACAGATTTTGCATTCAAATGATCAGACACACACACACACACACACACACACACACACACACACACACATATATATATATATATATATATATATATATATATATATATATATATATATATATATATATATATATACTTCAGAATAGTTTTTATTTAAAAATCAGTTGTTATGGAAACGTGAGATTGTAGGTTTACAAAATATTACTGGCAGTAATATTCTATAAGTTATCCCATCTAGTGTATTACCAAACGGATGTAAAAAACGTATAACATGGATTTTACCAAGTAAGCTGGATCTAAAAAAACATTCATATCCTTTTTTTTACAAATCCTCCTGCTACAGGACTTCTGATAAATGTATTATTTTCACTTTGACTTTCCATGTCTCACTGACTTTGGCAAATAGGGTGCATACCTTTATAACTATTTGCTAATATTTTCTCTCCTCTGATGAGATGGTAGACATCGAAACCCTATAGGTTAAGGAGATTAATTTTCTAAAGCATGCTGTGCTGTGTCTTGCTTAGAATAATAAAAATTCTTTGATATGCAACTACACCACTTCATTTCATTTCAATGAGAGTTTTTTTTTAATTCATTGAATCACAATTTAATATATATATATATATATATATATATATATATATATATAATACATTTGTAGTCATCGACATACAGTCCTGTTTCGTTGTATCACAATTCATCTAGTACCTATCCGAAGCTGAGGATCGAACCTAGAACCGTCGTGATGACAGTCGGCAGTTCTACCCCTTCACCACGGAAGCGATGCCCGCAACTAATCTGTCCGAATGTCTATTTAAATAAACATCCGTCCGCTACTTGTAAAGTGCTCAAACGATTGTTTGTAAACAAACCGCGAGCTTCGCATTTTTCAGCCAAATTAAGTAGTGAGTGAGATTATTTACGACAGTGCTCAAAGAGGGGGGCTTTATAAAATATATTTGTAGTCTTATATATATATATGGAGACTCGACGAATAATGATCAACAAATATGTTTCACACTCCCATATTTTTATTGTCATCGGAATCGGTGAAATCGTCAATTTTATAGTTAAATTGATTACCTACTGAAGTTCACATTGCACTGTAGAGAATCTTCTGTTGATTTTATTGAATTATTCTAATATATAATGGCTTGAATAAAAGTTTAAATTGCAAAAGTTAAGTATCATAGTTTATTTGTGATATAAAAAGAAACATTCATTTCGAACGCGCCCCTATCATATCACCTAACCTACTGTTGATTTTATACGTCGTGTCTTTCTGATTGTGTGCTAATAAAACTTCTCAAATATTCTTGCGATGTTAGGCTGTGTAAGGTGTTAACTTTGGTTAAAACCGCCGTTTCCTTCTTTCATCGGATTGTTTCGATTATCGATTATTGATACTTATCGAGGACATTGCAGGAGAAAACCTATCTAAGCACACTGCTAGGTGCATAAAGTAACTTTATGTGAATTTCATAAAAATCAGCTCAACCGTTTTCGTGTCTATAGGGAACGAACTCACAAACACACAGACACATACACAAAGTTGCTTTTATATAATAGTAGAGCGGTTGATAAATGATATCAAGAAGGACCAAATAAGTTTAGAAGAAAAAAGCTTCTGTAAACTTCGAGTGAATAGAAATATAAATATTTATATAGTAATGCGAACCAAAATAAACTCAGTACAACAAATGTAAGAAATAGAGCTAGTGATGAAAGACACACTTAAAGACTGTAAATTGTGATTTACAAGAAATTATTCCTCCACACAATACACAAGGAATATTAAGATTTTCTTAATCCGTGGAGTTTCAAAGAATGCAATCTTTTCATCAGAGGAAAGATAAATGCAAATGAATATTATAGCAAAGTTATAAATTTGCTGGTACTGGCATACATTGAAACTGTGTATGAAATCTACGCATATATGCAAAAAAGTTAGTGTACTGTAAAGAGTTCACGAGGAAGTTAAAAGATATGAAAAATGAGAAAAGCAAATTAAACGCTAAAAATCCATATGAAGGGATATGCAGTGGTTAAGTATCGTTATTTCCATGGCAGGTGCTCGTCTGAGCTCCAATCCCTCGTCACCCCTCGCCAATCTTTCACGAGAAACACCCGTCAGGCTTAAACTACTGTCAATAATTTCCCCCACTCTTTATCTGTGCCTAAATCCAAACGTAGATTCCATGAGCAAAGCTTCTTTCTTAGAACTGCACGCCAGTGGAACTCTCTGCCGCTTGCCTGTTTCCCACTTGATTACAACTTGGACGTTTTCAAGTCCAACATAAACAAACTCCTGACAAACCGCCCCCTTAAGTAAGACACTCTAACTAAACACCCAATACTAATGATTACTACAATACTATCTCATTGATTAATGTACACGCAATAACCCTTATCGCTGAGTGGCCCTCGGGCCTTGATAAGTGGTGACCTCTATGTAAAAAAAAAAAAAAAATTTCAAAAAGCAGAAATGATTATAAGAATCAATGTTCTCAACAGAAGTAGTCGGATTTACAATGTTGAGAAATAGATTCAAATTAAAATCCAAAATATGCGAAATCAGAAAATATAAAAAAAAAAAAACAGTTTGCAAGCGATCAGAGAAAAATATGTTATTTCGAAACGCTAAAAGTTTGTTTTTTTTTCACTTAAAGATAGAGCAACTGGTGTAATGCTGCTTCCATAACAGCTAAAGATTTGTGTTCTCATTGCACTTTTGCTAGTCTACTTTAGTGCGTCGGTCGTACAAAGACAAACGATGCTTATCAAAAAGGCACGAGATATCTATTGACTAGTTTTGAAAATAGCGGGACTACAGGTAAGACGAAAACAGTCAATGGAAAAAGAGTAACAAAAACTTGCAGTTCTTAAGAAGAATCGACTTGAATAGGAAGCTCGAGGTTTTATGGAATACGCTCCAGACAAGTCATGAAGCCACTTTGAATAGGAACCTCTAGTTTTTATGAAATTCGCTCCAGACAATTCATGAAACCAGTTTGAATAGGAAGCTCTAGTTTTTACGGAATTCGCTCCAGACAAGTCATGAAGCCACTTTGAATAGGAAGGTCTAGTGTTGCTGTGTGGCGAGTACATATTTGGGACACATATAACGGGGACTCATAAGGCAGAGATAATGACGATGATGAAAATACTGAAGGGGTGACATTTATATTCTTCGTACATTATGACGATTGTGATGATAACTCTTTTATCATATTATTAATCCGGAGCGGACACATTTATACAGTTCTTCTTAACACAAAGGATGGGGACACATTAGTCAAGGGGAAAGTTATACAGGAGTTCGTTTATAAATGAATATAGAAAACACATTTACTTTCAGGTTGTAAAGACGACAAGAAGACAAACAGTTACAAAATATAAATGATTTTTTTTTATTCCTGAGCCGGCCGATTGATGATGTCCGGAATTCAAGCCTTTTGACTACATGGTCTCCTCTCCCCTCCCCTTCGCCTCTAAAGGGATCACCTCTGCTGAGTCGCAATCTGACTCTCGTCTGTGACTGTGGCTGTGATTGTCTGATTTCAATTTCTTTAACTTCGAACCTCATCTCAATATATCGAGAATCTTTTTTTGTTTATGACGTCAGAAGTGTGCTGTCAACCAACGTGACTAAATTGCACGTGACTTTTACATATGTCTGTTCAAACACACTTTTTGCAAACAAAGAATTCCCAATTTTAATTGTTCAATATCTAACCTATTTTTATCATTATGTATAGACTCGCATTGTCCATTCATTTAACTGACATATTTAATATCCAGTTATTTCTTAAAGAATTTACAATCGACTGCATTCCTAGGATTTCAATTTATCCATTAGCTTTGAACACTTGCCTACAGGGTTCGATTCTAGCCTTTTCCTAATATCAGTTTCACTTATATAGTCTGCCTTCTAACTTACATGAGAATGGAACAGCCCTTCTTACGCAACAAAGACAAACCATGCTTATTTAAAAGACACGAGATATCTATTGACCGTAGTTTTGGAAACAGCGGGACTACAGGCAAGACGAAAACAGTCAATGGAAAAAAGAGTAACAAAAACTTGCAGTTTTTTAAGAAGAATCGACTTGAATAGGAAACTCTAGTTTTTATGGAATTCGCTCCAGACAAGTCATGAAATCACTTTATGTAAAAAGTCAATAACTAACCAAGGATAAGTATTAGGTGGATAATTATTGACTCGGGAAACAGCAATTCTTCGCTCTGTGTCAGAAACATCGCTCATGGAATGTGAGAATTAAAAATACAAAATAAAGACGGCGAGAGTTACGAAGCCGCTGAAAGTAAGCTCATCGTTCATTTTTTTTTTTAAATTCAATTTTCACCCCAAACAAGGCACAGTGCCACTTTGAAGCAGGGGGCTACTATTAGGGAATTAATCAGCGGGGTCATTATCAAGGGAGAAGAGTAGAAAGATGTTTGTTAACATTACACTTGAACTTCTGCATATCATTGCAGTTGGGAAAGCAGAATCCCGGAAGGGAGTTCCAAAGACCCGCAGTTCTGGGGAAGAAACTATTGGAGTAAAAGGCTTTCTTGCACCTAGGGATCTCTACTGTAAAGGGATTAGACTTGGTAGCTTGTCGGGTTTGTCGGGGGTAGTTACGTCGGGGAGGTACGAGTGTTTGCAGTTCGTCAGAGCATTCACAATTAAAGTACTTGTAGAACAGGCAGAGGGATGCAACATCTCGTCGATGGGACAGAGGTTGAAGCCTAGATAACAGTTCAGGACCTATCAGGTTGGCGACTCTTTTTTGAACCCTGTCCAGGAGCGAGAGACAAGCAGCAGTTGCAACAGCCCAGATGTGACAACAGTACTCCATACATGGGCGAATGGTTGCCTTATAGAGGTATAGGATACTGGCAGGCGTAAGTAGTTTTCTAGCACGGTAGAGGGAGCCAACCTTCCTTGCAGCAGCCTTGGCAATGCTCTCAATGTATCTATTCCTATTTTCTACGTTCTCATTGTAATGAGAAATCAAAACAAAGAATTAATGAAGACCGCTAGACTAACGAATCAAACGAGCTTGAACAAATGAAGCTTGAAATAGTTCAGACAATTTTACACATATCATAATAGTATTTATAGAAAAATGGAAAGGGGTGAGGGGCAATCAATTCCCATAATATATTAAATGATTATCAGATTATATCAAACGATGCAGATAAAATAAGCTAAATAGGTGACATAATATATCGAACAGAACTTTCATGTCATAATTATCAGAATTATAATGGATATCGACTATATATACGGCATAATCCCGTTTGACACACCGATTTCCGTCAGATCACCGAAGTTAAGCAAGGATGAGCCTGGCCAGTACCAGATGAGTGATAATTTGGGACTTCCAGATGCTGTTTGTGCTGTCCGCTTATCTCTGCATTGTTTCCAGTTGTCCTGGATTTCCCTTTGCCACTGGACTCCATTAGTGCCGATTTAGAAGAGGTGTGGTTGGTTGGGGATTGCGCAACCCTTGCCACATAATTACTCGCGCAGCTGCCTCGACGGGAGGTATCCTTTGTCTTTCGAGACTGAATGGAGGCATCGATTGTCTATGCGCTGATGAGGAAAATCGTATAAATTGATATGTTTAATTTGTATGCCCTTTAATACGCGCTTGTATATGAGTAAACATTGTTAAACGTATATTTTTGCAGCATAGATAATAAAATTTGAAATGATTACTTTGCCACATATTTTGTAATCTAAAAAATATTGACACTGGAACTTCTAGATACGAAAGACTCTGCATACGAACTTTTCAGCTTACGAATCTAGATGTTTGGTAGCATCATCAATAAAAAATGAAATTGTAAAACATCGGGGTTCGATCTAATTATTTTATATTAATTTTCTAGAAATATTTTTGTTGATTTTTATGTGGAAAACATTTTGTTTTTTAATTTTATTTATTGCAGGCTATTATCCTCATCTTTTTTAGTTGTAGTTTTACGACGTTTCGGCCAACTATTCTCTCTGGCCTTCGTCAGGTGGTAACCGTGACGGTATAGGAACTTCGAATCTCCCAACTGCATTCTCAGACATTACTCTCATCCATAATTGTTGTCGTCTCACGACATTTTTGGCCAAGTATACCTCTGACCGACTTTGGGTAGGATAGCGTTTTCAATACTACCCAAAGCCAGCCAGAGATTTATTTGGCCAATAACGTGGTGAAACAAAGGTAGTAATTGAAATAGTTGGCCGAAACGTCGTGAAACAACAACTAACAATGGTGTAGTTAATGGTCCGCAATAAATAAAATTAATAAATAATACGCATTTCAATAGTGAATTCCAATTTACCATATATATTTTGTTTTTAGTCTTAATTTTTTTTCTATTTATCCTTCCCCTCTCCAAAGACACACACACACAAATTAAAATTATTTTTAAATTGAAAGATTAATATACGCCTAACAATTTTTATTACATTTGAAAAATATGGATTGAAAAAAGATTTTGTGTTTGCATGATAAACACTCTAGAATTTTTGGTAAGGGTTTAGTAATTTGTATTATTTTTCTTGGAAATGGCAAATTAGGTGCAAGAAACTATTAATCCATTTCACTTTGATTTTTTTCTCCACGCACCTGCATGCCATAGATTTTATTAAGTCGTGATCTTACAAGTAATAATTTAAATTACGATTTTTAAAAAATTGTTATATATCTCAGTCGTTTGTTATTTAATAGAATTGTATATCTGTATGTCAAACAAAAAAAAAATAGAAAGTAAAAATATTTACAGTAAGGTTAGGTACTATTTTGCTATTATTTCATACTGATTTTAATCTTATCGAAGATTCAATGGGTGTTTTTTAGGGCTTATGATGGATTAAAGGATTTACGTGTAGAATGCTTTCAAGCCGCAGAAATTTCAAGATACGAAAGCCAAGCTAAAACCAATTACATCCGTATCTACAGCTTTCACTATACACGCACACACACACACACACACACACACACACATATATATATATATATATATATATATATATATATATATATATATATATATATATACATATAAACGGTCGGGTTTCAATCCTGGCTTGAGGTAGCTGCCTGTCTAGCCGCACTGATGAGCTGTGAAACAGCGAAACAGTACTGTATGTGGATGACTATATATACATATATATATATATATATGTGTGTGTGTGTGTGTGTGTGTATGTATATGTATATAATTATTTTTTACTATAATAATTAAATACTTACATACACTACTGTTTCATCCTTTCGGGAATCTTCAGTGCAGGGTGTTACGATTAATACCAGTCGAACGATTCGAACCCCGCAATACGGGAAATCTCCATTAATCGCGTGAAATAATGTTGGATTTAAACATTTTAATTTTTTAAATGTTCATTTACGTCAGTCAGACAGTGATCTAATCGTTATACGATGATCTATGCATAAGAGCTAAATTGACCGACTTTAATTCAACTGAAAGTGCTCTCTCTCTCTCTCTCTCTCTCTCTCTCTCTATATATATATATATATATATATATATATATATATATATATAAAATATATATAAAATATACGTGTTTATGTGTGCGTGTTTTTGTGTGTTTGATATATGTTTCGTCGGCTATAGACGTTTTTTAAACACAGCTCTGTCCATAGCAGTAAATTTCAAAGAAAACCTTCACTAGTAGAAACCAATGATGCCGAGGAGATATTCTAATGCCTGTCTAACTCAGAATCTCCATATACATTAACCAAGCAAATGACGTAGATAGACCATTGTTTGCCATTGTTTGCAGTATCTGATATAAAACTAGAGACAGCAGTTACACGTAACGCAACCATAGAGGCTATGAGTTGTATTCGACGATGAGAGATTTTGTATGAACCCTCTAATGAGTACATATAATGCTTTTAAAAAGTTCAAGACGTCAGTTGGTTAAAGAAGGTCTTTTTTTTGCCTGCGAGTTTCAATAGAAAATTAAACGAAAACGGTTGGAGCAATAAAAAGGAAAAAAATTTCTATCGTAAAATTAATGAAAAATGTTGGAGTGATAAAAAGATACAGTTGCAATAGAAAAATAGAATAAAGTGGAATGAAATTGTGAATAGTTTGTCAACAAAAAATGAAAGAAAAATGTTTAGCCGTGTGTGTCAGCTCGTTTATCGACATTAAATGGAACAAAGAAATTCACTGTCTGTTTTATAGGGAAACGCAGATTGAAAGGGGGTAGAAGTGTGTTGATTTAAGAAAAAGAAGATGAGGAGGTAGAATAAATATGCTGCTACTGCTGTGGATGCTTTTGCTGCTGGTGCTGGTGCTGCTGGTGCTGCTGGTGCTGCTGGTGCTGCTGCTGTTGCTGCTGCTGCTGCTGCTGCTGATGATGATGATGATGATGATGATGATGATGATGATGATGATGATGATGATGATGATGATGATGATGGTGGTGGTGGTGGTGGTGGTGGTGGTGGTTGTGGTGGTGGTGGTGATGATGATGATGATGATGATGATGATGATGATGATGATGATGATGATGATGATGATGATGATGGTGATGATGATGATGATGATGCACAAAAACTTATTCTTCTTTGGAACGAATACAATTTTTCTCCAAACAAAATATAAGGTTTCTAATTTTGGGGATGAGGATTGATTATTCATATTTTTTGTTATTTTCAAAGTTTCGGTCGATGTAACCTCCGACCTTTTTCAGATGTATATTGTCGAACTCGGGATCTGTCTGTCGAAATCGCGATTTTGCATCAAATTTCTTACGGAACCCTTTATTCAATCCACGGGGGTAGCATGCTCTTTTCCATCAACCGTTGTGCGTATGAGCGTGTGGGTAAATATCAGCAGCAGCAAGGGGTGGCTGGCTTGCGAAGAGGTTAGCAGCAGCAGCAGCAACAGTAGCTGAAAAACGCGCATATGCAAATTAGGAAGTGTCGCGACTTGGCCCGACAAGAAAAGGATAAAAAAGTCACCATGTGCTCGGCGGAGAAAGAAATCGACGTCGAAGAAAATTGACGTGTAACCTTGGGGACGAGAATGTTGCCGGCTGTAGCCGGCATGCGGACGGAGGAAGAAGAGATTTGTACACCTGGCGAGATGGACGATGGCGATAGACTTTTAAGTGGTGTCTGGATGTGGAGTAACGATAATAATTGCTTGTGTTAAAAAAGAAAAAAATGCTGACTCGGATTTTTATTTATTTGTTTTCTTCTTGTTGTGTGCAAACCGTGGATTAGTAACGTTCTAAGCAATTCGCAATTGTATTAAACCTTCACCTCCAGAAGAATGTAACTTTTAAACTAAATTTTACTTATATTCATTACGACACACTTCCTGCCGAAGTTTGCAGAAAAGATTCTAGTTCGAAGGCAGATACTCAAGTTCGACAAGATACCATGGGAAAAGGTCGGAGGTTACATCGACCAAAGCGTTATGAAAATAACAAGCAAGATGAGCATTTAAATCATCCGAACATAGTTTTGTATCATTTTATATCCGTTTACGAACGTTAAAAGCAACATTTAATGCTACTAAACCTTTTACCTACAATCCTTATTTGAATTTTGATCAAAATCGATTTAATTATTTTAATTCAACAAAATGTCTAAAATGTAACGCTTAAGCTTAAGGTGTCTCATGAGTTGACATTCGTGGAATCTTGCTTAATTCGTGGCTGATGGTCGTTAATTAAATCCAATGCAAGTCTGATATAAATCTTAAAATAGAAATAGAAAATATTTATAAATTAGTGTTTTATTTGTAATTTAAAAAAAAATCAAAAGTATTACGCTGTGGTGTCGGCGTTCATATGTACCTCGTGTGATACGAAATTTTATATTTAGGTTTTAGCTGGGGAAAATCTGTACAAAAGTGTGCACATTAAAATAATGGAATTTGCCGGGTGATAGTCGAACGACTGCGTTACGAATATGCATGCGTAACGTAATAGCTATTTGTTCAGGTTTTGATTTGTAGCATTGCGGCACGCATGTCTTCATAGCACTGACATTAATGTCAAGAAAAGAAGTAAATCGGAAGCTAAACGTGCTGGTTTCGATTCTCGGTGGTGGCGCACGTGTCATTTTGTTTTGTTTTTTTTTAACTTTTTACATCATTCCTATATATTGGGTCCAATATAATGTAATAATAAATACGAAATCTGGAGCAATCAAAATATTATATTTAAGCGTAGTTTATGACTAGGCAATGCCGGGCTCCCTGCTAATGTTTTATAAATAAAATTAATATTAATAATAACAAAAATACGTCCCAACTAGGGAAGACATGAACATAAGAAAGGGCAAGCAACTCTCTCAAACACGCTCAGGTGAGCGCAATAATTAAATGCTACAGAATTGCTAATAAAACAATAAATAAACAAACAATAGAACTTACGTTTAAAATCGATAAAATTCGTGCATAAAATTTGACGGGGAGACGGTAAAGTATTTCAAATCGTGTAGTTACGAGCATGAACACGATATCAAGCAGAATAACCGACAGATATTTTAATGACAATTTCGATCTTAAAAGCCGTCTCCTCTCTTCCTAGGCCACCAATTCAGAAAGAGAGTTGAAAAGTAAGAGATGGGGAGACAGTGCAATTGACAGTAAGAGATGGAGAGAGATAAAAAAAAAATGAGAGTGAGATAGAAAGAGGATGATGGGGAAAAGAAAAAGAGAGTGAGACGGACAAAGAGAGATAATAAAAGAAAAAAACAAAAAGAGATAAAACGAGAGACGTGAAAAGAGAGTATATGGAAAGAAGGAAAGACAAAAAGAGGGAGAGGAAGAGAGAATGAAAGAAGCATAGAGATAGAAAGAGATAAAGGAACAGAGAAAAAGAGAAGCGAAGATCGAAAAGAGAGAGATAGAGGGAGAAAAGGAGTATGGAGGAAAAGACAGAGACAGAAAGAGAGTTGAAAAAAGAGAGATGGAGAAAGATAAAAAGAGAGTGAGACGAACAAAGAGAGAATGAGAGAGAAGAAAGATAAAAAATAAAAAGCGATAGGGGGGGGAAAGAAAAATACGGGGAGATATAAAAGTCGTAAGTGCTCGTCTGAGCTCCAATCTATGGTCCCCCCTCGCGAAACTTTCACGAGAAACACTCGTTTATCTGAAAACCCTATCAATAATTCCCCCACTCTTTATCTGTGCCTAAACCTAAACGTAGATTCCATGAACAAAGTTTCTTTCTTAGAACAGCACGCTTGTGGAATTGCTTTCCAGCTGACAATAATATGGTTGTCTCCAAGTCCAACGTAAACGAGTTCTTGATAAGCCGTCTCGCTTAAGTTAACAAATTTACTGAATTTCGATTACTAACGATTACTATATTGTTCCAATTGACTACTGTACACACTTTAACCCTTATCCCCGAGTGGCTTCTGAGTCTTGATAAGTGGCGATGCCTATGTAAAGAAAAAAACACGATGCGGAAAAAAGAAAATAAGATAGAAAGATATAGATGGGGAGAGACAATGGAGAAAGTGATAAAGAAAAAGAGAGAGAAAGAAAGAATGAAATGCAGAGAGATTGGGAAAGAAATAGATAGAGAGATAGAAAGAAAGAAAGCGAAAGAGAGAAAGAAAGAGGCAAAGAGATAGAAAAAGGGAGAGATTAGGGTAGAAAGAGATTAAAGAGAGTGGGAGGGAGCAAAGAGAGAGAGAGAATAAAAGAAAGACAGGAGGATAGTAAGAGACGGATAGGAAGATAGAAATCGAGAGAGAGAGATGAAAATAGAGATTAATGGGGAGAAAGAGACAGTGAAATTGAAAGTGAGAGGCAGATAGAGAAGAAAAGAGAGAGTGCGATAGAGAAAGAAAGATGCAAATCGAAAAAGAGAGAGGGGAGATATAAAAAGAGAGTGAGAGAGAAAAAGAGAAAGTGAGGCAAAAAAATATTTTTTTTAAAAACTCAAGAACGAATAAAAATGAGAGTAAGAGAAACAAGAAAGAATGACACAAAACGAAGTAAAAAAAAAATGTTTTTCTTTCTTTCACCTGGGGTGTGCTTCTAAATATCTTTGATAAACGATCAATCGATATCGAAAACTACTGATGGATCAAATCACATGAACTCTTGTTACAAACGTGTTTAGATAAACACAAAGAAATAAGAAATGAGATTTCAACCATAGATAACGCATACCCCTCTCTGCCGGCGGGTGCCGAATGGAACGGCGACCGTTGTGACGGTTAGTGAAACTAAAAATGAAATGTTCTTTAATGTTTTCTGCTTTTCTTTCACCAAAAAAACACAAACAACTTATTAAATAAACTGGCAAAACAATCAAGAACGGATCTTTCTTTTCGAGTCATGTTCTTAACTTTAACTGAGCAACAAAAGATAAATAACGAAATAAAAGCGGCCGTAAATAGTTTGTAACATTTTTTTACTAACGGATACACCACTTATCTAGGCCCAGAGGCTACTCGAGGATATTGGTTAAAGAGCGTCAAAGGGACAATATCATAGTAATCGTCAAAAGTGCAAATTTAGTAAATTGGTTTACATAAAGAGGAACGGCTTATCAAGAACTTGTTTACGTTGGACTTGAAGACGACCACATTGTACTGAGCTGGAAAGCAGTCAAACGGAACAGAGTTCCACAGGTGATCAGTTCTAAGAAAGAAGCTTTGTTCATGAAATCTACGTTTTGGTTTAAGCACAGATAAAGAGTGGGGGAAATTATTGATAGTGTTTTCAGCTAGACGAGTGTTTCTCGTGAATGTTTGGCGAGGGGGTCCACAGATTGGAGTTCAGACGAGAACTTGCCATGAAAATAAGGATGAAGCAGAGACGAACTCGCAACATCTCTTCTGTGAGAAAGAGGTTGCATGGAAGAGAAAAGTGCATACCCCACTAGGATAGGAAGTCTATTTTGAACTCCGTCAAGGTAGTTCTTTCTAACAGCTCCTGTCCAGATGTGGCAACAGTACTCAATCCTTGCAGTACCTGGCTCTTATACAGGTAGAGAATTGCAACAGCAGGTGGATATCTACTGGATTGATAGAAGGATCCCACCAGTTTTTCAGCCACCTTGGCAACGGATTTGATGCACGTGTTCAATTTCAGATCAGGAGCAAAGATCAAGCCCACAAGTTTGTTAACACATGAAGCCTCCTCAAGACGAGAGCCATTCATTTCAATTGATGCCAGATCGGGATCAGAATGTTGATGATGTAAAGATAGAAAAAGATGGTTTTAGATGCATTAAAAGTAACCAGCCACCTCTTTCCCCATTGTCCCACATGCTCTAGATCATTTAAGACTAAGCTTCTTTCCTTTAAACCCTCTAAAGAAATTTGCATTACACGTGTCAATGTTTCCAATTACAGCACATCAACCATTTTGAGGCGGTTGTTAAAAAAATCCGAACGTGATTTTCATAGCTTGCTCTCGTGTTCCTTGGTTGTGTCTCCGATTGGCTGTATCTCGCCATTCATCGCATCTGGAACAAAACCTCTCTCAATTCATTGCAACGGATGCAAATCTGATTTATTTCTGGACGAATGGGTTTTATTCGGTCATCATGTTTTTCCACGGTCGAAGTTGCATCATCGTTTCTCGTCCTTAAAAGGAGGGTGGAGGCCTCTATTTTGCTAAGTTTTAGCTGTCATTTATTTCTGTCTCGTTGCCTCCACGAGAAATCTGCCAATCCATATTCTCGGGGAATCAGAAACAGAAATCAGAAACAGACTTTTTATTTGGTTTCTCTGATTCCCTGAAAGCGACTCCTCTTAACTCGTATCAATATTCCTGCAAATTCACGTTCCACAAATCGTTGTGAATTGCGATCCACATCACCACATGTCAACGATTGCTCTGACTGGTCAACCTGTCTATATAATTATGCTATTACACCTTTTTTATAAACCTGCCAGTGCTAATAACTTCTAATTTTTAAACAATCAGCTCGAATTTCTAATTCTATATATGGCACTGGCTACAACTGCCAGTCCGTCTACGATCAGCCTATTATACGATAATAACACCTTACCAGAGAATCAATCCTTTAAACTTCCTAATATTTACTAGCAACATAAATTGGAATAAATACAATGAGGATATTGCCAAGATGGCTGCAAAGAAGGTGCTCCATCTACCGTGCTAGAAAAGAAATGTCTCAAGTTTAATAAGTTTTGCACTATCACTGCAATGTCACATCCCTGTGTCCGCTTTACAATTACTTTATTCGAATGTGTTCTGATGAACTCATATCACTTGTGCTCCCTCGACGTACATAACCCCGACTCACCAGATCAACAGCAACATCCCACCCGTTCACTATTTAGGTTCCTTTACGCCGAAGCGCATTTTACTCGGATAGTTTTTTTTCCTCAGATTTCTACAGTTTGGAATTCCCTCCCTGTTTCGTGCTTCCTGGCTGTACTAATCTAATAAAGACAATCGATGAGAGGAAAGAGGCTGTGACGAGGGTCATTGACACGCTTACACAAGAAGATTCCATTTCACTTTTCAGAAATTGTTGGAACGGTACCTTTACTCTATTGTTATTTTCGTGGCAGGTGCTCGACTGAGCTTCAATCGATTGCCCTCCTGTAAAACCTTCGACACAAACACTCGTCTAACTACAACAACTGTCAAAAATTCCCCTTAGTCGCTATCTGCGATTAAACTAAACACAAATTCAATGAGTTTTTCCTTTTCCGAAACTGTTAGTCTGTGGAACACAATACTGTGGGGTTGCGTCTCGACAATGTAAGCAAAATCTTGTTGAGCAATTTTCATGAATGATTGTTTTCTTACTTGGGATTCACGACTTATCAAGGCCCAAAGCCCACTCGAGGATAAGTGTTAATGAATTAAGGCGGTAACATAGTAATCGCAAATGATATAAATTAGGTAGAATTCGATTATTTATAAGGACGGTAAAAAAGAACTTATTTATATTCGATTTGAAGGATACTATGTTGTATTCAACCGGGAAGCACGCCAGCGGAACAGTGTTCCAAAGGAGAACAGTTCTAGGAAAGAATCTTTGTTTATTGAATCTGCGTTTAGATTTAGGTACGGATAGAGATTGGGGGAAATCGTATATAGTGGCTGTATCTAGTAGAGGGTTTTTTTAAGTTTAGCCAAGGAAATGCCATAGATTAGAGTTCAGTCGAGTACTAGCCATGAAAATAACGATAGAGCTCACAACGTCTCTTCTGTGGAAAAGAGGTTGCAGAGAAGAGAAAAACTCATCACTTACTAGGTTTTAAAGCCGGATAGGGTGGCCCGAGAAGCTCCTGTCCAATTTTTGCCATTGCCGATTATAAAAGTGTTGTTTTACCGGCCATTTATCAATCATAAACACTTATCCTCGAGTAAAATTTAGGTCTTGATAAATTGTGATTTACTAATAAAAAAATTAGCATTTTTGTTTTTACAATGTCACACGCTTGAAATGGAATGTTCTCTTGTATGTCACGCTTAAATGTGATGTAGGATTTCATTAAGTTTCGCGCGCATAAAATTGAAAATGATGTCCATCGGTCGGCGCGTAGATTAAAATAGCGCATCATACTATTGATCTATACTCTATTGGAATCGGTCCGTCTATTTGTCGTTTCAGTTTATAAGCATTTTTATCGCTAAATGCACTGATTGAATGGACACATTTTGAGAATAGCCGGATTCTTCTTTATGCAACAAATATCCAAGCCTTTTCTCCTAACATGTGATCTGACTTACCCAATCAGATCCTTTATCAAGAAGACCATCATTATGTATGTTTATTATTTGTATTAGTCGGGATATTGTTCACATCTTAGGGGCTATTCGCACAAATAATTTTGGCAAAGACACCAAACGTAAAGGATAAAGTCTTATATGCAAAGATCCCTTGCATAACGGATAAAGTGCTACCTACACTGTCACCTGGCGTAACGGATAAAGTATTCGTTTATTTGGATTTTTAAGACTACTGTTCTCATTTTGAGTGTCATTTTCACAACTAACAACAACGTAACCTGCGAACTTCTTCAGGTGTATCTTGTCGAATTCGGGGCGGAATTTTGAACGGAACCCTTTATTTACTTCGTGTAAGTATCATGCCCTTGATAGGTGTCCTAATTAATTCGCAGTTATATTTTTCGGTCGCCCACACCGAGAAAAACCCGTGGTGTAGGGGTTAGACTACTCAGAAAATTAAATTTTAAAAATTATGTTCTCCTGAAAATTTAAAGATTCAATTCTCAGGATGGATGACCGAAAAATAATGACGAATTACTTAGGACCTCTATCTAGTCATGGCTAACAGAACGAGAGCATGCTATCCCTGTGAATTTATAAATGGTTCCGTTCGAAACTCCGTCCAAATTCCTGAGTTTGAGAGAAACATCCCAGAGTTTGACAAAATACACCTGAAGAAAGTCGAAGTTTACATCGACTGAAGCGATGTGAAAGTCGTCCGAATTATCCAAATAATAAGAAAACTAATCCTTGTCTCAAAAGAACTATCAGCAAGTCCTGATTTCACCAGGGGATTACAACACCCTTCGGCACATCCAGGAACATTTTGTGTTGAATTTCAAACTGACTTGGAAGATGTGATTTGGCATGATGTGGTCCTCAGTTGAAACCACACCAAAGACCATAACCGTGGCCGAAAACTTTTTTTTTTTTACCATGGATACATTCCTATTATACGTGGCAATCCAGCGATGCATTTTGAGGGTGCTGGAAATGGTCCTGTTGTCATAACTTGAATCGGTAACGATCATGAGCAGCGCATTTCGGATCTTGCTCGGTGAATATTGTGTTACTTTCAGACATGATAAAAAGCTCCTATCACTCTTGGGATTTATATACAACGGGCCAACTAGTAGATGGTCTACAACAAAAAAAAAGAGAAAACGGTTTTTCATCAAACGGAAATGGAATCATGTCGTCTTCTCTGGGGCAACATTTTTATCGTTCAAACCTGTAATGCTTAAGCTTGCAATATCCGTTTTAGACTGTCACACTTACGTTTGAACAAACAGTTTTATGTCTGGAATTATAAAGTTTTAAATAACCTATTGGGTCAGTCACATATAAGTTTACAATTGCATTGTGATTTACCATGCTTAAGTTTATGATATAATTTTTTTTTTACCATGTTGATATCGCGTATTGATCTGCATTCTAATGTTTGAATATTACTTTGATCTGTCATTCTAATATTTGAATATTACTTTGGTCTGTCATTCTAATGTTTGAAATATTACTTTGGTCTGTCATTCTAATGTTTGAAATATTACTTTGGTCTGTCATTATAATGTTTGAAATATTACTTTGGTCTGACATTCTAATGTTTGAAATATTACTTTGGTCTGTCATTCTAATGTTTGAAATATTACTTTGGTCTGTCATTATAATGTTTGAAATATTACTTTGCTCTGACATTCTAATGTTTGAAATATTACTTTGGTCTGTCATTCTAATGTTTGAAATATTACTTTGCTCTGACATTCTAATGTTTGAAATATTACTTTGGTCTGTCATTCTAATGTTTGAAATATTACTTTGGTCTGTCATTATAATGTTTGAAATATTACTTTGGTCTGTCATTATAATGTTTGAAATATTACTTTGGTCTGTCATTCTAATGTTTGAAATATTACTTTGCTCTGACATTCTAATGTTTGAAATATTACTTTGGTCTGTCATTCTAATGTTTGAAATATTACTTTGGTCTGTCATTCTAATGTTTGAAATATTACTTTGGTCTGTCATTCTAATGTTTGAAATATTACTTTGGTCTGTCATTATAATGTTTGAAATATTACTTTGGTCTGTCATTCTAATGTTTGAATATTACTTTGGTCTGTCATTCTAATGTTTGAATATTACTTTGGTCTGTCATTCTAATGTTTGAAATATTACTTTGCTCTGACATTCTAATGTTTGAAATATTACTTTGGTCTGTCATTCTAATGTTTGAAATATTACTTTGGTCTGTCATTATAATGTTTGAAATATTACTTTGGTCTGTCATTCTAATGTTTGAATATTACTTTGGTCTGTCATTCTAATGTTTGAATATTACTTTGGTCTGTCATTCTAATGTTTGAAATATTACTTTGCTCTGACATTCTAATGTTTGAAATATTACTTTGGTCTGTCATTCTAATGTTTGAAATATTACTTTGGTCTGTCATTATAATGTTTGAAATATTACTTTGCTCTGACATTCTAATGTTTGAAATATTACTTTGGTCTGTCATTCTAATGTTTGAAATATTACTTTGGTCTGTCATTATAATGTTTGAAATATTACTTTGGTCTGTCATTCTAATGTTTGAAATATTACTTTGGTCTGTCATTCTAATGTTTGAAATATTACTTTGGTCTGTCATTCTAATGTTTGAATATTACTTTGCTCTGACATTCTAATGTTTGAAATATTACTTTGGTCTGTCATTCTAATGTTTGAAATATTACTTTGGTCTGTCATTCTAATGTTTGAAATATTACTTTGCTCTGACATTCTAATGTTTGAAATATTACTGTGGTCTGTCATTCTAATGTTTGAAATATTACTTTGGTCTGTCATTATAATGTTTGAAATATTACTTTGGTCTGTCATTATAATGTTTTAAATATCTATTTAGTCTGCCATTCTAATATTTTAAATAGCTAAGTGGTCTGTAATTTTAATGTTAAAAATAGCATTTTGGCTTGTTAGTCTAACGTTTATAATGGTATTTTTGTTTGTAATTCGTTTATTTTTATTGCTATTTTCACCCCAAAGAAAGGCAGTTGCACTTTGGTGAAGGGGGCTAGTACATTGATACAAAATTTGTAGGGATACTATATGGGGAGTTGAGCAGCAAAATGTCTGTTTCCATTACACTTGAACTTCTGCATGTCAGTACAGTCTAGAAAGCAGGTAAAAGGAAGGAAATTCAAAAGTCTAGCAATCCTAGGAAAGAAGAAATTCTTAGAATAGAAGCTTTCTGGCGTCTGGTGTTTTCTACTGTATAATGTGGGAGTTTGTTGCTTGTCGAGTTTGTCCGATGAAGGACGGGGGCTTGTAGGTTGTCGGAGCACCTACAATTAAAATACTTACAAAATTGACACAGGGATGTAACATTTCGTTAATGAGACAGATATTGAAGCCTAACTGACAGTGCAGGATCAACTATGCTGGTGACTCTCTTTTGAACCCTTTCTAAGAGTAAGATAAGAGTAGCAGATAGATTAGCCTAAATACTCCATATATGGGCGAATAATGGCCTTATGAAGGTACAGGATACTCTCAGAAGTAAGTAACTTTCTATTACGGTAGAGAGAAAGCCCACTTTCCTCGCAATAACCTTAGCAATATCCTCGATGTATGTATTCCAACTCATTCTCTCCGGGAGTTTGAACGAAGTACTTTCAGGTAATGTATCATTAGCCGCAGCTACTAGTGGTTTAGAAGGTTCATTGTAATTATTAAAAGAAAAGGAGCTTGGTCTTGGCAGCATTGAATGTAACTATCGATTTTTATCCCCATTGAACTACAGACTGGAAGTTTTCCTCTAGGTTTTCTGCCATTGGCTTGGATATGTGTTTATTCATTTATCTCTCCTGTCTGTAAAGAGCGTGACGTCATCAGCAAATATACCCATCACAGAAACAATTTTATCAAGGATGTTATTTCTGAATATTAAATATAATAAAGGTCCAATGATCAACCCCTGAGGTACCCCGCATTTATCTTGTTTAGATATACGACCATCGAGGGTAATCTGGATTCTTTTTTTTATTTAAGAAAGATTTAATGATGATAAGTATTCGTTCAGTAATACAATATGATCTGAGTTTTCATGAGAAAATCATCATGCCATACCCTGTCAATGGCCTTCGATATATTTAAGGGCTACTGCCCTAACTTCCTCTGCCTTATTTAGTGCATGGTATATACGTTCTGAGATTACAGTTAATATATCTGCAGTAGAAAGGACTTGCCTTAATTCATCTTGATGATCAGACGGGAGTTTAGCAACTGTAGGGTGGGGAACTAGTGTTTGATTAATTATTGACTCAAATATTTTGGCGAAAATAGGAGGCTAATTAGGCGATAATTTAATGGGTCAGTTCTTTCGCCAGGAGTCTTGTAAACTTGTACCACAGAAGCAGTTTTCCAGCAGTCAGGAAAGCAAGATTCGTTAAGGCATTTGTTAAAAAAGTTAGGAGAGGATTGGAGCAACCTCAGCGGGGCATTTTTTTTTATAGTACAGCCGGGATGAGATCGGGTTTACATGCTTTCGAGGTGCCTAAGTATTTTATGATATCATACACCTTAGAAGGGATGATTTTCAGATCATCTAGTCTGGCGTCTGTCCGCAAAGGAAAGTCAGGGAGGGAGTAGTTGTCTGGGTCCAATGTGAAGTTTGAAAAGAATGTCTGAAATAGCATTTTGGTCTGTCATTCTAAAATTTCAAATCGTATTCTGGTCTGTCATTTTTTAATCAGTTACCAAGGCCCGGAAGTCACTAGAGGATAAGGGTTCATACGTGTACAGTAGTCAATGGGAAAATGTCATGGCAATCGTTAGTAGTGGGAATTGGGTAAATTGGATTACTTAAGGGGTTTGTTCATCAAGAACTTGTTCACGCTGGACTTGAAGACAACCATGTTGTAGTCAGTTGGAAAGAAAGAAAACGGAACAGAGTTCCAAAGGCGTGCAGTTCTAAGAAATAATATAGTTCACCTGAACACAACAGCAGACTGGTGTAGAACAACAGAAGTTTAAAAGTACGACTGAAACCTTTGTCTCCGCAATAGGAAAAGTGGCGTTATTGGGCTTCACACTACCGGACCTTAACCGCCACAATTTATTTTAAACAAATAATGTTTGTATTTAGTCTGTCATATATAACTTTCTAATAGCATGTTTGCCAGGTTTGACTTTCTAATATCACATTTCGTCTGTTACGTTTAAGTTTGGTCTGTCCTTCTCAGGTTTGAAATAGCATTTTGTTGACTGACGCGCAAATTATATAAACGTATCTCAAAAAATTCGATTCTTTTTAATACGTTATTTAAAACAAAAACTTTTCTGATATTTTAATTGTTTCTTTTGTGTTTATTTTATTGTAGTTTGGTTTGAAGTTAGAAAGTTCTTTTGTAATCAAAATGCCAAAATGATAATCCTAGAATTGAAGTTTGGATTAAATAAAGATTAACTATCTGATTTAAAGATCGATTTTTTTCGGTTGCTTTTAGCGCTCGATTTTATCTTCGACATTTTCTTAGCGAGCGGAAGTGGAGGAAGTCGTCGTTTTAAATAGTTACAAATTCGGATTGTAAAAACAAAATCCACAAATGTTTTATTCTTTGCTTTCTTCATACGTGCTCGGTTAAATATAGTTGTGTCCTTTTGTATAATGAATGAATTAGCAGTTATCTTCTTTGTTTCTTTAGGATTAGAATTAGACAGTAGCAGTAATTGTTTACAATGTGCCGTTTTATATTGATCATTTTTCTGTAATTTTTTGTCTCTATATCTACTCTTATATAGAAGTCAATTTGTGTGCATGTGTGTAAGTTCCTTCCTCATAGATTCCGAAACGGCTGAGCCTATATTTTGCAAATGTCACACAAAGCTAATCCATATGTACAGCAGTGTTCTTAGATATGTGTTATACATAAATCCACTCGATAAGTATCGAAAATCGAAAAAATCCAACCTCAAAATAGTCTTTTCTCTCTTATATATAAAAACAATATTTACAGGGGAATATTTTACGTTACACCGGCCAAGGGAAATAATAAAATCTCAGCAAATCTTTTTTTCTTAAAAGTAAAACAGATTTATTGTCATTTGAGGATATATCTCAGTAGTAAGGCGTTCGCATACAGATCGAATAGTCCCGTCTTCAAGCTCGATGTACCTCACCAGTTTATTTTAATTGTTTCTTATTAATGAGTTCAATTTACGATAAAAGAAAGGTACTATCTAAAATCGCCGCGAATCATTTTTTTTTTGTTTGCATATTTTAAAACTGAACATTAATCAGAATTGACTTTTCCAGAGCATTTATCGTCAAGATCAAATATAAACTGACGTGATATTGTAAACAAACACAGACAGAATTTGATGAACGACATTATCATTATGATTTTTTATTTTATTTATTATTTTTTACGATTTAATCCACCCGTTAAATTATTTCTTCGTAATATATAATACTCAATATAATTTATTAATATATACGTAATCTGCATAAATTAAAATATAATGTTTAAGCGTATTCTACGGCCGGGAAACGCCGGGCAGCAAGCTAGTGTATTTATAAACAATGCTTTACACTCAAACCACATGGTATTATATACAGAAATATCTGATGTTTAAAAAGGTGTTTTTAACACAGGGTTTAAGTAAATAGAGTGTACAAAATTTTATAAATGAAGATAAAACTTAGAGTGAGATATAGGTGCCAGAAAATGGCGTCATGAACAGGAAGTTGGTAGCAAGATGTGGGAAGACGAGAGAAAAATGTCTTTGGCAGGTGAACAGATTAAAATACCACGTGACTCTTTTGTCATCAGACTAATGTTCATCTATACTGGTTGAGTAAAAACGATATATTTTTACTCTTTTTGCACCCCAAACAAGGCACATTGTTAATGTACGTAAGGGTTTACTATTTAGGATCATGGGTATTGTTAGGAGTTGAGTAGTGAGATTGGTGTTCACATTTTATTTTAACTTGTGCCTGTTAGTACACTCAGGGAAGCAGAAAACCTGTAGGGTATTCCAACGTCTGGAATCCGAGATAATAGAAGGCTTTCTAAGGAACTCAGTGGATAACGGGTGTGATTTTTGTGATTTTCGAGATTGATATTGTGATAATATTTTACCAGTAACAACAACAACAACAACAACAACAACAACAATAATAATAATAATAATAATAATAATAATAATAATAATAATAATTATTATTATTATTATTATTATTATTATTATTATTATTATTATTTACTTCACGGTGTTTTGATGTTTTACGCTGGCGAATTTTTAACTCAAGAGTCGATTTTTACACCAAAGCTAGTGAGTATAGTTAAAGTATCAATTAAATGGAAAGCACCTGGCGTAGGATGATAGTTGTGTCAAGCAGAACCAACTTCTGGAGTACAATGATGCTGTACTTGGTTCACAAGAAGTTCAACTGTTTCTCAAAGTAATCTGGAATTGAGTCAAGCGCACATCCGATGATAAACTCGATGGAATTTTTTTGTCCCAGAATTATTATTGACTCCCAAGGAATTTTCACATAGGTCATCGAAGATCTCTTCTTGAAAATAGCTTGTGGTGTTCCCTGGAAGCTAAGTGACAACAATTCTCCCCTGGTTTCTAGTTCGCTCCACCTCTTTCGGTAACATTTGCAAATACATTTGCATTATCGCAATAGCTGCTATTGGTCTTCATTGGAATTTGAGTGGCAATAAGCCTCCCCAAGGTCCCAGTTCTCTTCGCACTTATTCGGCGAAGGTCTGGTCATTTCTTCAGTCTCTCCTTCCTCCTTGGCATTATTATTAGTATTTGTTCCACTTTTTTCACTTCTAATCGTGACTATAATATTCAAAAAAAGTTTAGAAACACGGTTTATTTACTTCGTCTAGTATCGTATGTTTTTTTTGTTTTTGTTTTTGTTTTTTCTTTTTTTTTTTGGTAACAAAAATGTTTCTGTAATAATTTAAATATAATACTTCAATTTGTTGCTCGCAACACTTATTAAAACACAAATTGACCCATGTGCTCTTCAGGGAATCCGGAGTTTCAAAAAATGCTTTTAAAGCACACGACCGATGATGGACGGACGAAGCTTTGTGTTACAACGTAAAGGCGCATAAAACCCCATAACTGTCGTTTGTCAAACTCTTGAGTTTTCCCTGGGGGAGCGAAAGCAATTTGCGCTTGGTGTCGATTCTTTCGAAAGGGCCACTTTACGATAAATATTTTACCGTGCGATGTCACCGTTATCGGGAAATAAATAGGTGGGCGTTCGAACAACTTAAAAAAAAGACAGTAAAAACATACAACTTTATCATCGCGTATAAACATGCACTTTAAATATTTCTGACACCTCATGAAAATAAAAGCAGCTAAACATCCATTAATCTTTTTTATCTTAAAAAAATGTTGTTTTATTGTTGTTGTTGTTGTTGTTGTTGTTGTTTAAAATATCGCAAAAAAAAATCATATTTCTGAAGTTTTGACATGAGGATTTATAATATATTATTTTAAGTTTTCCGACCACTGTTCTCATCTAAGCTATTATTCTCCAAACATTTCGGCCGATATAATATCCGACCTTCACCACGTGTATCTTGTCGAAATTGGGAATATTCCTGATAAATCCTAAATATGTACTGAATTTGGAACGGAGTCCATTATTTAGCATGTTATCGTTCCGTCAGCCATGACCAAGTAGAAGTTTGAAGTAATCTACAATTGTATTTTTAGTATCGCTCGCGCTAAAACGGGGAGAATAAAATATCTCCGACCATATTTCAAGGTAGTTTTGCACTCTATCGAATTACGAAAAATGCTGTGAGCTAGTCTTCAACAGATGTGACAACAGTACTTTTTCTGATGACGTATTTAGCTCTTGCACAGGTAGAAAATTGCGTCATGAGTGAGATACGTTCTGGGGCGACACAAGGATCAAACCATTTTTTTTCCAGTTCTAAATTAAGATTTCTGTTTTGTAACTTAGTATTAAGAAAATATAAAACATTTTTGATATCTCACTATCACTTATTTTATCTGATTAATTTATATTGATTATATAATCAGTACAAATTAATCAGATAAAATAAGACTCAACACACAGAGTGATTTCTAACAAGTTTATTGTACAACGGTACAATATTACATGTATGATATTGTCTCACGAACGTATTTTAAACGCCGTAGTATCAAGATGAATTTACTCTCCGTCAGGATGCCGCTTTATAGTGTCGTTTATAGACTGAGTAATTCATTCTCATGAAGTTCCAGTATCTTCCACTATATCAGTATTGTTATAATTTTGGGCATTAAGTTATGAGTTTCAGACAACTGTCACGGGAACGTGTGGAATGCAACAAAAATCCAACAGTGCGGTTTCCATGCTGAGTAGAAGAAACCCCGACTTTTTCTCCCTCTCCCAACTGTCGCTTTTTAAGAATAATGAAATAGATGATTCGAGGATACAACCTGACTATAGAAACCACGTAGTATTGTAGCATAGCGCTTATGGCGAGCGTGTAATAAAATCAGCAGGAGCCGTAGGATAGATGACTAGCGAAAATATTAGCAGAAGAAGCCGTTTTAGCACATATGCAAATTAAGCAAGTGTGCACTCGCTGACATCACAAGAAAGAGGCGGGGAAAAAGGCAGAAAAAAAGACAGCACGTCGAGCAAAATGAAATGAAGCAAAGTGCGAGCCGGGAAAGATGTACGTGTGAAGTCGAGGGCGAGAAAGCGCTGGCTATGGCCGGTGTTGGGTGGCAGGGAAAGAGATTTTTAAAAAGCACATGTTATATGGTAGAGCGTTGTAATACACATGTGCTTTTGAAAGATAATGAAATGCGTTATTGTTTGAAAAGTCAAGAATAAATACATTTTAGTTGTGTTTTTAAAAAATGCTGAATCAGACTTTTAATTCTTTCCTTTATTTTTTTTTTTGTTGCTGTGTTTTTGCAGTCGCAGACAGCGTGTGAGTCCAAGTGTTACATATATGTCTGTCTGGTGATCATCTAGCGATTAAATGGGCAGTTATTTCATTTATCAATGAATACGAGACACTTTGTTTATAAAAAGACTTAGTTTATTTTACGATATATTTAATATACACACTTCAACACAATGACGGCGGGGAGGGTTCGTGCTAGGGGTGGTCGAAAACTGTGTGCCTGTTGCTCTGTTCCTCTCCTCTTTTGATTGATATATCTTCGACGTCTTAACCTATTTCCTCGCCAGCTTGTAATTGCACTTTTGCTTGTTTCCGGTCTGATCTATGAACGATTGATGTCATGGATCCAGGTCGCTACAAATCCGGTAATTCCATTGTTTATTTTCGTTTGCCTAGATGTAGCTTAGGTTAGCTTTTCCTGGGACCGACACATTGTTTTTTTTTCCTGCTTGCCTGGATGCAGCCTAGGTCACTTTTCTTGTAATTCCCATTGTTCTTCCTGCTTGCCTGGACATTAGTTCGCTCGCACCTCTCCTTAACACAAGATGTTTAAATTTAAAGACACGGCGGATAAAGTGTAACGGCTATGTTACGCTACAGTATTCCTATTCTTATTCTGTCCTTTTCAATGTGACCGTCTATAAAATATTTCATCCTTATACAGCATGGTCGCTAGGAAAGTGGGAAATTTTATATTGTTGATGCATTGTTATTGCGTAACAGAAAGCGGACGCGCGTATGACACTGGCAACAGCAACAGCCAACGTGTACAAATGACCGAGCCATGTGTTAGGTGGCGTCATATCGAAGAAGAAAGGAAAAGATCATAAAAAGAAAAACGAGAGTTTAAAATGATAGAAATAAACTTATTAATATTTTTTTTTTAATTTTTGGAATCATTTTAGATTTCAGTATTTCTATCCTGTCGCGGTTAATAACCTAAAGAAGGCCACAGGATGAGTTAGCCAAAACGTGGTGAAACAACAACAACTATTAAGGTGATAACAGTCCTCCCTCCCCACAAAAAAATGAGTGCAGAAATATACGTGTTACACACGCGGCACGAGATCAACACGGAGAGACGATTCCTAAACATGGTCGGACAAAGAAAGAATACCTCGTTTTCGACAGGCAGACTCTTGTTAAGCACATTGGAGTACGATAAAGCTTTTAAACAAGAAGCAAGGTGTTATTCTGGAAGTACCTGTAAATAAATGTCTGTTCTTTTAACTGAAAAAAGTGAGGATTATTGCATCGGGGCATTGCACCTCATAAAATCTATACTTTAATGTCATCGATTACTGTGGTTTATTATAAGCAAATCTCAATGATTTTAAAATGTACTTGCTATAAGCTGTTTTTCGATTTCTTTGTCAGTACTTGTGCAGATTTTGAACCGAATGTATCTAAGTGTCCCCTTGGTTTTGGCCAGAACATTACGTCGACCGCCGGATTATGTCAAGCCTCGCTGATGATCAAATTTTAACAACGGTAGGAAACAGAAAAATAATAAAATAAATAGAAATCGTAAAATAAAAACAAAAAGTTTTAACGAAGACTTACGGTAATTTTGTTTGATTATTGCTTTTTATCTTTCATATTTTTATGAGGGGAATTTACTATAACCATTTTTTGTATTTTTTTTGTTTTCATTTTTTTAAAGACAATTTTTAGCAAATAAAAGTTGTTTGTTCTTTTTTTTTTACCGAATTATGTACATTTTTAGTCTTTCAAAGTTTTTTAGAAAGGTTTATAGTAGCATTTTTTTTATTTTAAATATTATTTTCGTTTTTATATTATTTATAATATTAATATTACTTATAATATTAATATTATTATAATATTAATATTATAAATAATATTAATATTACTTATAATATTAATATTATTTATAATATTAATATTATTTATAATATTAATATTATGAATAATATTAATATTATTATAATATTAATATTATTATAATATTAATATTATTATAATATTAATATTAATATAATATTAATATTATTATAATATTAATATTATTATAATATTAATATTATTATAATATTAATATTATTTATAATATTAATATTATTATAATATTAATATTATTTATAATATTAATATTATTTATATTAATATTATAAATAATATTAATATTATAAATACTATTAATATTATTTATAATATTAATATTATAAGTAATATTAATATTATAATAATATTAGTATTATAATAATATTAATATTATAATAATATTAATATTATAATAATATTAATAGTATAATAATATTAATATTATTTATAATATTAATATTATAAATAATATTAATATTATAAATAATATTAATATTATTTATAATATTAATATTATTATAGCATCAGTATTACTTATAATTCTTGTATTGATCGGATTATTGTTCTCATCTCGAAAGTTTATTGTGCAACGTTTCGATAGGATTGTCATTCGGCCGTCTTCATGCATGTTTGTTGTTTGGGAAAGATAAGAGAAACAACAACATATATTCCTGAAGATGACCGAACGACAATCCTACCGAAACGTTGCAAAGCAATAACACTCAAGATAAGAACAATAGTCTGATCAATACAAGAATTATAAACAATCAGCCCTCATCTGAAAAATTCAAAACTGTATTTTTGGTTTGTTCATTTTTTTTTTTTCAAATAATATTGCAAGTAAAGCCTTTAAAAAGGTTAAATTGGTAATTTTTCTTTTATTTATTTATTTATTTTATTTTATTGGGGGGGGAGAAAATTGTAAAATAAAGTTTGTGTACCTCCAGCCACATCCGTCGCTAACGGAGCGTTTCTTTGCAATGATGTATCTAACGCCACATGTAATGCAGTTTGGGAGGGTCCGATTAATTTCATATTTTGACAAAAAGACAGCTAATTCTTCAGACGTCTGTAGCTGTTTGTCTAGCATTAATAAATTCATAATGTTGTTAGTCTCCATGCTTGTAACATCTAGTTTTTTGTTTTGTTTTATTTTTTTCTCTTCCAATATTTATCCGAAAGTCGTTTGCTCGTTGCTACGCATTGTGGTTGGCTGATCGGCGTCTTACGTCAGATTATAGGCAAACCCAATCAGTTGCCGTAATGTTCTGTGCAAAGCCGAGCGGATGCTCAGATACGTCCAGTTCAAAATCTATGCAAGTCCCTCTTTGTCTTCCATTGTTTTTAATAATGTTGAAGAAAAGCGAAACAATGAACGATTAGCTTTGCCTCATAAGAATGCGAAACTATAAAGATTATTGGAGATTTAATTCCCTTACTTATCTTTCTGTGTAAGAGACAAAAAGGTATGTCAGTCGGCGTCAAGAGGACACGGAATAAAAGGAAAATACGGTTAAGTACATAAATACCTATTTATTACTATATCGACAAACGTAAATGAAAATAGTAGTATTACATAACATGTAACCTTGTCCGTGGACGAACAGAGTCGCAAACGAAACCAAAACAAAGAATATCAAATAAATCCAACTCTCCTTTTCTTTGTAGCAACATTTATTTCCTGTGGCACAACTGTGACGTCACTCACGTGATCTGGAACGTTTTTTTGCATTTCTTACGACATCTCGAACATTAGCTTGTCTCTCCCGTGGTCGTTCTTTTTCTCTTTTTACAGTCCTTTTTCCCCGCCGGTGACGTCGCTTCGCATACATTTACATACGCGCATTCGCGTAATGTTACAAATAGAACAACTGCAAGATGATACCAATGTTCATAAACTCACCCACAAGGTGGTATATCTATTATTGATAAGGATATATTCCACCAACGACAGGTTTGTGCTCAGCATGAGGAATAAGTGCTCGCTACCATGTGAGGTAGGATGGTTTTCTTACTTTCGTGGATTAATTATACCGTATAAGGTAGAATTAGGAGCTATTCCCCCCACATGACTTTTGATTTTTTTTTTTCTTCTTTCTTTAAAAATTGTAATGCTGGGTGTGGGACAGCCAAACCAGCTGCCAACATTGCCCTGCTTTTTACTGAAACCAACCGAGAGCTCTTTTTAGTATCCTTGCTGTTCCCTTAAGTGCAATTGTCTGGATCTGCTTTGCCCTTGGTTCACCAGGAATATTAGTTAGGTAGGACTTCAGGTTCTTCTTCATAAACCCTGTAACACCTATAATAACTGGTATGATTGATATCTCCCTAAGATTCCAGTTTCATATCATACATGAGACCTCGATATTTGGTATGTTTCTCTCTTCCAGCTCGGTTCAGACCTCCATCATTAGGGACACTCACTTCAATGAAGGTTGCCACTCTTTCTTACTTATTCCACGTAACTATGTCATGTTTCACAGCAACATTTTCAAGGTAGGTGGCTGTAGGGAATACATGGTCGTAATGTATGGTATATAAGTCATTTCCAACTGTTCTTTCAGGTTGATGAACAGTATAGGGTAAAACGTGCTTTCACGACTGTCTATTTTGCTCTCACTGCTTAAGGGGAAGTAATCCACCGATGGCTTCAGTGGCCGGTGTTTTCCCTTATTCCCTTATAACATGAATCATAGCAAATAAATAACTGAGATCGAATACATTACTCGTTTCGTTGAAAAATAATCTTTTTTTTTTATATAAAAAAAGATTCCGAATTTATAAAAAGTAATATTTCCATTTCAAATGCCAGCACATTTTATGATCGTAAATTTTAACTTTTGTAGGGTGCATGTATAAGGTATATATAGAATTCCCTCTTCAACGAATTAATTAGTCATTATCAATTTTAAAACACATGCACTGTGCGTAAGGTTTTTTTTTATTCAATTTTCACCCCAAACAAGGCACAGTGCCACTTTGAAGCAGGGGGCTACTATCAGGGACTTAATTAGCGGGGTCATTATGAAGGGAGATGAGCAGAAAGATGTTTGTTGACATTACACATGAACTTCTGCATATCGTTGCAGTTGGGAAAGCAGAATCCCGGAAGGGAGTTCCAAAGACCCGCAGTTCTGGGGAAGAAACTATTGGAGTAAAAGACTTTCTTGCACCTAGGGATCTCTACTGTAAAGGGATGAGACTTAGTAGCTTGTCGGGTTTGTCGGGGGTAGTTACGTCGGGGAGGTACAAGTGTTTGCAGTTCGTCAGAGCATTCACCATTGAAGTATTTATAGAACAGGCAGAGGGATGCAACATCTCGTCGATGGGACAGAGGCTGAAGCCTAGATGACAGTTCAGGACCTATCAGGTTGGCGACTCTCTTTTGAACCTTGTCCAGGAGCGAGAGACAAGAAGCAGATGCACCAGCCCAGATGTGACAACAGTACTCCATACATGGGCGAATGGTTTCCTTATAGAGGTATAGGATACTGTCAGGCGTAAGTAGTTTTCTAGCACGGTAGAGGGAGCCAACCTTCCTTGCAGCAGCCTTGGCAATGCTCTCAATGTATCTATTCCAGTTCATATTCCCTGTAAACTTTAGGCCGAGGAGTTTAAAAGAAGTACTTTCAGGTAAAGTGTTCTTGGCCATTGCTATTGGTGGTAGAGAAGGTTTCTTGTAGTTATTGAAGGAAACATATATAATGTGCCCTACATTTAGCTTTATAAAATACTAGAAGATGTACCCGGCGTTGCCCAGTTTTAAACGTAACGTAAAATTCCGTTTTTAAAAAAAAATAAGTAAAAAAAATAAACAGAAAAAACTAAGACATATGCATGCGAGTATTATGTTTTTTTAAACTTCTTGTAAGTAAAAAAAAAAAAAATACTCGAGCAAAGATCGAAACCAACACCTAAAGACAGTAAGTCAAATACGATAATCATTAGATCAGCTTGGCGTGATTTTTAAAAAGGGTTTTGAACCTCGTGAAAAGCATATGAATATAGTAGTCTTTATTTTCAAATAAAAACCGATTAAAAAGTCCTCCACATATCTGAATACCATATCGAAACCAAAAGACATTGAGTCAAGTACAATAATCATTACTTCAGCTCGACATGACATTTACAAAGTGTCTTTAAAGAATCTTATTCTTTACATAAAAAAGCTGTCATATTTCTTGATCGCGCATACGCAGTCGTGAAATAGTTAGCAAACAGATATAAATCCGACGGCTTCTAGGTACCAATTTTTCAATTTTGAGCCCTGGGCTGCCCTTTTTTTCGGATTGAAACGGATTCAAACTTTTCCACGTGTCTGAATATCCTATATAACAAAGTTTAAGTCTGTAGATCAAAAATCTTTTAGAGTATATAGGTTGAGAATTGCCCTCACACACAAATACCCACATTCTCACTGTTATAGATATGTAGATAAATATCTATAAATATTTCGATCAAGCGCCAGTTTTTTAGTGCATCCACAACGTAAGTTATATTTTAGTTAAAAGTCTCATGTGTTTTCATTGCAGTTGATGTTGGCATTCTAGTTCTTATTTTCTCTTCGACTTCCTCGTTTCGTTTCGTGCATCTTCAACGTGGATGTGCTTTCTTTTTCAGCTAATGGTTTCCTCTTTCTTGTGCCGAAGTTTACACGAATGTATTCCGATTTCTTTGTCTTCTGCTGTTTTCGGTAACGTTAAACAAATACTAAACAATGAACGATTAGCTTTGTCTCAGAAGAATACGAAATTGCAAACATGAATCATAGCAAATAAAAAAAACTAGATATTCGTTTCTATGAAAATAGTAATTTTATACTTCGGCATAAAAAAGATTCCGATCTCAAAATATTTATAAAAGTAATATTTCTATATCTTTAGAAAATGTTTTGCCAACTTACAAGATAGTTTCGAATGGATGTTTTTTGTGGTTTTAGATTAAAGTGAAAAGAGATTAAAAATATAATCATTTAAAAAAATATTGTATGTATAACATCATGGAATATATTTGCAGATAGAAATATACGCATGTCTATCTATCTATCTATCTATTTATATATATATACATATATATATCTATAATATAAAGCTGAATGTCTGTGTGTTGGTTGGTTGGTTGTTTTGTTTTACGGCATATCAACCCTTTTCAGGTTATTTAATGCCGAATCTGGTGATTTTGAAGAACGATTTTTTTAATATAGTATATTTGTTTTTAAGTCATTCTATTTAACCCATAGTTGGGACCCTAACAGGTGCTACCACTCCGGGTCAGAGTGGACCTGGGAGCAATGGCAATTAAAGGGTGGTTCCACACTCCCTAAGGCCTGCAAGCTGGGGCCCTCACCATCCGATATAGTTTAAGGTCATATCCAAGACCATGTCTGTGTGTGTGTTTGTGTGTGTGTGGTCACGAATAGGCTCCTTTATGGTTGACTATTTTAAAAAACTGATCACGTATAATAATAGAAGATGTATCAAGACACAGGAATGGGTATGTTTGATCTGGCAGAACGGTGGTTCATTAAAATTGCGGGGTCTGTGTTCGCGCCTGGTCCACACAGTATGGAAATAAAAAAATTAAAAATTAAAAAAAACGTTTACAAGTGTTTTTGATATAGATGTACATAAGAATAATTTGATAAGTATGTTTTAACTTAAATAGGGATGGTATAATAAAATTGTGGGGTCTGCGTTCGCGCCTGGCCTCCATAGAATGGAAATAGGCACAAACTTTAATAAAGACTTTTCATATCTATCTGCGTAAGTATACTTTGATAATTATGTTTCAGTTTGAAGAAATATGGTATAATAAAATTATGAGGTGTTCGTTCGCACCTGACCTCCATACAGTGGAAATATGTCACAAAGTTTAACAAGGTTTTTTAATATACAGGGTGGTCAAAAAGTCAGGTAACATTTTAAAGAAAAACGATATTAGCAATACACGTATATTTAAGTACCATACATTTAAATATAAAATGAAACAAACATGAAATATGTTTATTTCATCCAAGAAATAATATTAAACGAATAGAGATTATAATGGATGATATTGTTTTTTCTACCTTTAACATGTTACCTGACTTTTTGACCACCCTGTAGATCCACAGAATATTGTGATAAGTGTTTCGGTGTGAACAGGTATGGTATAATAAATTATGGGGTTCATCTATTTTATTTTTACTTTCCTCATATTTTGCTTTGGTTTTGATACCCGCAAATTCGAAGCTATCTCTTTACAAACCTTCCTTTTCATAACCTATCATACTTTCATAAATCTGAGTCCATTTTTTGAACCCAGTCAACGAATAGTACTTTTGCTAGTATATATATATATATATATATATATATATATATATATATATATATATATATATATAGCTAGACGAGAGTGAGTTCAATTCTATTCGTTTACTACGCTATAATCACATCAACTAATGTATACGCATTAACCCTTATCCTCGAGTGGCTTCCGGGTTTTCATAAGTGGTGATTTCTGTGTAAAAAAAAGTAAAGTAATTTTTTATTTTTACTTTTTTCTTTCCATGAACATTTTTTCCTGTATGCTTGTGCTGCGCAACCCATCTTTTAAAATTAAATTAAATTTATACAACCGAAATATTTCCTTAAGATTAGGTAGATATTTCTGCGGTCGCATCAGACAATGTCAAAGAGAGATGTGTAGAGACAGCGATGTGGAAGAAACTTCGCCAACCCAACCGGGTAACTTTTTGATATATGGTTTAAGATGGAGACAAATTCGAAAAGATAACTCTCGAGAAGCTCTCGGCTCGTCTCGTTGATTTTTTTCCACAATATTTTCCCCAAGATGCGTCATAGAATTTGGGCAAAAATGCATTGAGAATGGTGGTGACTATGTAGAAAATTATATTCTGAAACACAAAAATGTCTTCCTTTTTATAGCATTACTCAATTCCTTGCAGTTCTTCAACTTTTTGAGTAAAAAAAAAAATAGTACGCTTTAGTTTTGGAATGATCCTCGTAGGACAAAGCGCGCCCCAGACGGCCATGCACAGTCGTCTCTCACTCCTGGAAATAGTGCAATGTCAACTTTCTGCCTAATGAGATAATGGTGTCTTGTGGCTAGTTTGGTGTACTGCTGCATCTGCTGTGGCTATGAAAATAAAATTGCCTCTCCAGATGAACGCCTGCAGGGGTAATGAGGAGACCTAAGTTTGCCCAGTTACCAGGATCCCCCTCTCGGTATTGCAGACGAAGGCTGACGGAAAGGTAAGCCAATACTTTTGGAGACAAACCAGTTGCAGGAGTTGCCGGAAAAGTGTTGCAGTGTTCATCATCCGCTTATCGGGATTCTAAACCGGATTCTTTGTCAGGATTTACTCCTCTAGTCTTTGCCATTCATAAGAAATCCACAATACGTAAGAGTTATTTCCCCATTGTGGCTAGATAATTGGAAAATATTTCCAATTTTGTCGAAAGTAACGGACATCCTCATTCTAGTTATGAATGTATCAAAATAAAAACGATCGAAAAAAAGAAAAAGCGACGAACGAAAATGGAAAGCAAAAAAAAAAGCAAAATTCGTATAGTATATAAATTTATAGCCAGATTTATAGCTAGATCGAGATATATTTATAGCTAGATCTGGCTATAAATCCCGATCTAGCTATAAATCTATCCCGATCTAGCTATAAATATCCCGATCTAGCTATAAATCAATCGATCTAGCTATAAATCAATAGCTATAAATATCCCGATCAAGCTATAAATCTATCCCGATAAACAATAAGCTATAAATCTATTCCGATAAACAATATTTATCAAAACTTTACATCTCCTCTCTTGTTTACCTCGCCAGTTAGATAAATAGCTTGATCGGGATAGATTTATAGCTATTGATTTATAGCTAGATCGATCGATTTATAGCTAGATCGAGAGATAGATCGAGATTGATTTATAGCTAGATCAAGCTATAAATCTATCCCGATCTAGCTATAAATCAATCTCGATCTAGCTATCTCTCGATCTAGCTATAAATCAATCGATCTAGCTATAAATCAATCGATCTAGCTATAAATCAATAGCTTGATTTATAGCTTGATCGGGATAGATTTATAATCTATCCTGATCTAGCTATAAATCAATCTCGATCTAGCTATCTCTCGATCTAGCTATAAATCAATCGACTTAGCTATAAATCAATAGCTATAAATCTATCCCGATCAAGCTATTTATCTAACTGGCGAGGTAAACAAGAGAGGAGATGTAAAGTTATGTTTTGATAAATATTGTCAAAACATTATTGAGTAATAAACTGGACAAGTTGCACGGGAATTTCTAAAAATAGCTGACCGGAAGGACGTGGTTGTTTCCACGTGATTAGGTTAGCTGGGCATAGAGTCGAAGTTTGAATTTGGACGCAAAGAAGCGCGGACGGTTTAACGGTAGTCTCCCCCACCCCACCACCACCACCACCACTTTGAAGGAAAATGACGTGTCTCCAAATCGAAGATTAGAATTAACCACAAGCAAAGATCCTCACTTTCCATTCTTCTGCGTTCAACACCTAAAAAGTGAATAAAAAATACATATAAAACTAACCATCTTTTTGGAGTGAAACAGTTTACAGCTTCCCGTCAAGAACCGATGAATTCAAGGTGGATCACAAAATCAAAGACGCCGTTGAAAAAAAGGTTATGTCGAATACATGTATGATATGCGCACTCGAACTCCACAACGTAACAGATGTAATCTCCCATTTTCTGCGAGTACATCTCGTCAAATTTGCGCATTTGTATTTTCAACTCGGAAAATTGTACCGACCTCCAAATGAAACGCTTTATCTTACCCACAGATTCAACTATTAAAACTAACCTGTGATAAGCTAACTAAAATATTATTTCAAACGTCCTCGGAATGTGCACCAATGAAGTTATTGTAGTTGTAATTCTTCAATCTAAATTAACTCCGATTAACTAGATTAGCGGCAAAATCCCATCCGTTCACTGATGCCGAAAAACTTTATAATCTAAAAGTTCCATTCTTAGAACTAGTGATGGTACGATTCCAATATTTTACTCAATTCCGATATAATTACTGATTCCGATTTCAATTCTTTATAAATCTCTAAACTATAAAGTTATTTTTCATGATTACCGTAAAAACACATGTTAAATGTACGAATATTTTTCTCAAAATTAAGAATACATTTGTGAGGGATAATCTACCGGTTTTAATTTACTTGTATTTTAAAATCAATAAATATACATTATTTTATCATTACTATCAGCAGTAGTAGAGTTTGTTTTAAAGAAAATAAAATAAAAAGCCAATTAAAATAATTGCTTTTGGCATAAAAACATAGTCAAAGCATTTTCCGATTCCGATACCCCCAAAAGTCCCGATTTTTGAAATTTCCGATTCTGATTCTGATTTATCGTCCCAACACTACCGAGAACCGATTGTCTTTGCAAGTCCATCTCAGTTCCATATGTTTCCTAAAGAAAATAAATGTAATGTGAACAAAAATTTTGCGTCTTCAAATTAAGAAAGTTAGGAAATAAATTGTGACTAATCGACAGACAGTGCCTCTAATAGAAATGCTTGGACACTATCTGAAAATTTCTTTTCAAACTTCACACTGATAGACCTATGACATAAACAGGGCCGTGTTCAAAAGAAAGAGTTTAAGTGTCACCTTGAAAGTACGAGGTCACTCCAGTCGAAGTGGATGTGACCGTCATGCCTTTCAGGCGAGAAATTTTCTTTTCTCTCTTTCTCTCCGCTCGTTTTCTCTCTTAGCTAGCGATATTTGAAGGAGGAAAAAAGTGGCCATGATGCTGTGCCCAAATTCAGTGTGGATAATCTCTCTCGCTCTCTCTCCTTCTCTCTCTCTCTCTCTCTCTCTCTCCCTCTGTTTCTCTTTCGCACGAATTCAAGTTGTTTTTTTAATGGTTTTCTGTGACTAGTCTACTATAGTAACAAAATGATCTTCATTTTCCACTGCATCTGCCGTTTCAATAGGAAAATAACCGAAAAAAGACCAAATCTTCCGAACCTACCATTTACTACACTTCTTTAATAATGATTATATTTATTCAGATCAAAATGCCTTTCCCAAATACGCTTCAGCTCTCTTACTATTGAGTCCTCTAACTCCCCTTACGTTGCTGCATTACTTCCATAGCAAGTATAATTATAATTATAGCTATCCTTATTTGTTTCTACCTGTACTTTCCAATTCTAAAATACATTAAATTTCGAACATAAATAATACCCGTTCTCAAAACTATCCTTCTTAGATAAGAGAAAAATCCAGGTTGTCCTCGACGGTCGTACGTCTAAACAATATGATATAAATGCGGGAGTGCCCCAGGGATCTATCCTTGGTCCTCTGCTGTTCCTGATATTCATAAATGAGCTCCCCGACAAAATTGCCTCTGAGATGGGTATATATGCTGATGACACCACACTCTATAGCAGGCACGACAGGAAAACAAATGAACATATATCTAAAATAATGGCAGAAACACTAGAGGATGACCTCCAATCAGTAGTGGAATGGGGACAAAAATGGATGGTAACGTTCAATGCCACCAAGACAAAACTGGTTTCATTCAATAATTACAAGAAACCTTGTCTACCACCTATAGCAATGGCCAACAACTCTTTAGCTGAGAGTACGTTTTTTAAGCTCCTTGGCCTAACGTTCACAGGAAACATGAGTTGGAACAATTACATCGAGGGCATTGCCAGGGCCGCTGGGAGGAAGGTGGGCTCTCTCTACCGTGCTAGAAAACTTCTAACACCCGAAAGTATCCTGTACCTCTATAAGGCCACCATTCGCCCATGTATGGAGTATTGCTGTCATATTTGGGCCGGTGCATCGGCTACTAGTCTCTCGCTCCTTGACAGGGTTCAAAAGAGAGTCGCAAATCTGATAGGCCCTAAACTGGCATCAAAACTTCAGCCTCTGTCCCATCGTCGAAACGTTGCATCCCTCTGCCTGTTCTACAAGTATTATAATGGTGAATGTTCTGAAGAACTGCAAGCACATGTGCCCCCACGACGTGAACACCCTCGACAGACCCGACAAGCTGCAAAATCCCACCTCCACACTGTAGAGATTCCTAGATGTAAAAGATCTTTCTACTCCAGTAGTTTCTTCCCCAGAACTGCTAGACTTTGGAATTCCATTCCAGGTCACTGCTTCCCCAACTGTACTGACATGCATAAGTTCAAGTGCAATGTGAACCAACATCTCGCTGCCCTAATCCCTACATAGTACCCCAGTAGATGTTTCCCCTGATAGTAGCCCCCTACATTAAAGTGGCAATGTGCTTTGTTTGGGGTGAAAATGTAATAAAAAAAAAATTAAAAAAAATAAATACCATTCTTCCTTTTATCTTGCTTGATTTACGTAAACCGTGTATATAAACAATCAGCAGACAGGGAACATTTGACTTCATAAAAACTACGAAACTGGTGTATAATGGTTTATTTCCCCGTCGGAAAGCTAAAATAAGCTCGTTGCCACATAATGGGAGGCGTGGATTAGAGTTAGCTTCCCTGCTTGGATAGTGTACAACATCGATTTTGAAATCTGGTGGGCGATACCCTTTTCTCCTCTCTGCTGCCTCTTTCTCATAGAAGAGACATTTCGAGCCTTTTTCTATTCTATCGTTATTTTTTGTGACAAGTTTCACTCTATGGTTTCCCCTTTAAGTAATTCGCGGAAAACACTCGAGTAACTAAAATACTAATATAAATATTACTTTACTCTCAACCTCTACCTAAATCTAAGCGAAAATTCTATTAACAGTGTTTTTTTTCTAGAAATATTCGTCTGTGGAACACAATACCACGGATCTGCTTTCTCACTGATTATAACATTGATGTTTTCAAGTCCAACGTGGAAAGGTTCTTGAATAACCGTCCTCTAAAATAAATTAACTAATTACATTTCTGTTACGGCATCCATTAACCCTTATCCTTGCGTAGCCTCCCTGTAACATAGCACGGAAGCACGGGTGCAAATGCATATGAAATGACGTAACCGATAGGAAAAAAATAAAGACTTTCAAAAGGAGATCGCGTTGCACGGGACGAAAGAACGTTCGGGATCACATGAGAGAAAACGATTTTGTAGGACGATTATGTGGCCGTAACACTGAGCAAATAAATGTGGTTGTTATGATGAAAAAGCGAGTTGAATGCATTTTCTATAATTTATCGCCTTTGGGACTGACACTGCATACAACGTGTTGGTGGGTCTTGTACAACGTTACATCATCCGGGCTTTGATGAGCAATGACTATATAATGTAATATATATATATATATATATATATATATATATATATATACATGCATATATATATATATATGTATATATATATATATGTATGTGTGTGTGTGTGTGTGTGTATATTACATTATACATTTACTATACTATTGTTTAAAAGGATGATTTATAAATTGGTTTGGATTTACAGGGTTTTTTAATTTTTTAATCTATTAATTTATAAATTTTAACTACAACATATATATAGATATACATATGTAACTATATATGCACATACACACACACACACATATATATATATATGATAGCTATGTTTTTTCCACACGAGACGCCTCTCTATTTCAAGTAATTTAAATGCAATTTCAAATAAAGCATATAAAAGCATCCATATTTTACACGAAAGAGTAACCAACACTACCTGAAAACGATCGAAGAAAATCAGTTCAAAGTACTTGCAAAATAACAGATGGACGAAAACGATTACGGAACTTTCCTACACAAAATCGACCGAGACATAAGAATTACCATTCGAAAAATGGAGAAATTACAAAAAAAGATCATTAAGAAAAAAAATCTCCGTGCTATTTAATATATATGTATGCATATATATATATGTATATATATGTATATATATAAATATATATATACATATATATATATATATATATATATATATATACATATATATATATATATATATATATATATATATATATATATATATATATATATATATATAGCATGATCGCTGATCGCGTTGACACACCGGTTCTTGTCAGATCACCCAAGTTAAGCAAGTTCCAGCCTGATTAGTACCAGATGGGTGACAATTTAGGCATTTTAGGCACTGTATAAGCTCTCCGCTTATCTCGGCTTTTTTCCAGTCGTCCTGTACACACTTCACTGGACACTGGTATTAAACAATGTCGACTAAGGAGAAGTGTGCTTGGAGATTTGGCACCTTCTGTCACAAAAATCTAACGCGCAGGTACCCATTCGTGGGTATCCATAGTTTATCAAAGACTGAAGGAGCCCCTCATATATATATATATATATATATATATATATATATATATATATGTATAGATATATATATAATGTACATATACGTATATATATATACATACACACACACACCTATGTATGTATACATACACACACACCTACATATATATATATATATATATATATATATATATATATATATATATATGAGCCCAAAAATATGGTATTTTAAGCACATGAGTGTCAGATCGACGAAAATTTTATAAAAAACTAAAGACGTGACAGTGAGGTACGGACAGAGCCCCTTTTTTGAGGCATCTGACCGAAAAGTCATAAAACGTGACGGAGGGAGGGGGCCTCAATTGAGGATTCAATTCTAAACTGATGCTTCGTTTGAAAATGACGAGAAGAAATTGATTTTCGTTCATTTAATTTAAAAGCGAAAATGAAAAGTAACACAACCGAACGGAATTTGACGATGACGTGAGATGCAGGTGCGACGCGAGATAATCTTGAAACCAATTGGGTCGATCAATTGATTAACCGGCGTCGCGAAAAGCGCATCGAGTTTCTCTTCCATTTTTTTTTTTTTTTCATTTCCAACTGACCTCATGTTATACTCTCCTCGAAGATTCTGAAAATAATGTCGATGACACAATTGTTACTTGAGGATAGAAAATAGAAAGCGAAAAAAATGTTTTATCGTTCACCTTTATTTCAATCACTTGTCTCATCGAGATGGTCCTTGATATGACCTTAAACTATATCCTATGGTGATGCCCCAGCTTGCGGGCTTTGGGGAATCTGGAGCCACCCTTTGATTGCCATTGCTCCCAGGTCCACTCTGTCTAGGACTAGTAGCACCTGTTAGGGTCCCAACTATGGGTTAAATAGAAAAAAAAAATATATATATATATATGATTTTCAGAATGTGAGAGAATGTATATAATAAATTCCACAGCCAAATAACGTCGCAGCTCACAAGAGCCATGACAGTCAAAGAACCGGAAGTCCAAGACTCGAGTTTCACCCTCATTTGGGCTCATCAGTTAGACACATCCGAACTCAGGATTCGAAACCCGAGCCTCTTGCATGCAAGGCAAGCACTCTACCAACTGAGCAAACGCCCTGCACACAAGAAATTCTATTAACCAACACAGATCAAGCAAACCGCGCCGAAATCCGACTGTGAAATGACCCTACCTCGTATCGACAAGGGACGCGGTCATCCAACCAGCTAATAACCCCAAGCCGACGTCTCACAAGTAGGAGTTTCAACTCGAAAGGACGATGCCATCCAGCAATACTAACCAAGCGAGCAACTTATGATAGGATTTTCAGAATGTGAGAGAATGTATATAATAAATTCCACAGCCAAATAACGTCGCAGCTCACAAGAGCCATGACAGTCAAAGAACCGGAAGTCCAAGACTCGAGTTTCGCCCTCATTTGGGCTCATCAGTTAGACACATCCGAACTCAGGATTCGAAACCCGAGCCTCTTGCATGCAAGGCAAGCACTCTACCAACTGAGCAAAAAAAAATTTTGCGCAGTTGGTAGAGTGCTTGCCTTGCATGCAAGAGGCTCGGGTTTCGAATCCTGAGTTCGGATGTGTCTAACTGATGAGCCCAAATGAGGGCGAAACTCGAGTCTTGGACTTCCGGTTCTTTGACTGTCATGGCTCTTGTGAGCTGCGACGTTATTTGGCTGTGGAATTTATTATATATATATATATATATATATATATATATATATATATATATATTCTATTTAAAAAAAAATCTTCAAAATAACTGGATTCGGCATAAAGTAATCTGGAAAGGGATTGATATGCCGTAAAACAAAAACAAGCAAACCAATCAGATCGAGAGGACGTGTTTTTGATAAGGCCAGATATATCAGAAACAAATGTGTGTCGTGTAGAATTTGACCTAAAGATTGGTGAAATATTTATAGTTACATGTACATCTAAATTCATATAAAAGTCACTTTTGTGTGTGAGTTCCTTTCTCATAGTTTCCGAAATGGCTGGCGTATCTTTTGCATATTTCACATCAAAAAGAAAATGTATATGTCTGACAGAGTTCTTGTCCAGAATTTCATTCAACAAGTGGCGAAAATCGAAAAAATCAGATCTTAAAAATAGCTTTTCTCTTTTATAAATAAAAATGAAGAATTTTACAGGGGTATTTTTTTTTACGTAATACTGGCAAAGGGAGATAATAGAATTTCAGCAAATCAGTTCATCTTAGAAAAAAAAAACAGAATTTTTGTCATCTACAGATATAACTCAGTGGTAAACCTTTCAACTACAGATCGAATGATCCCTTCTTCAACCCGGGTGTACTTCATTTTATTTTAATGTTTTCCTTATTAATGAGTTCATTTTACGATGCAAGGAGATGTACAATTAAAAATCGCTGCAAATCATTTCTTCGTTTGAATATTTTTAGAGCTAAACATTAATAAGAAGTGACTTTCCGAGAGCATTCATCGTCAAGCCCAAATATCAGCTGACATGATATTGTAAACAAACACAGACGGAATTTGATGAACGACATGATCATTATTATTTTTTATTTTTCATTTTTATGCGAATTATTCCACTGGGCAAAATATTATTCATAATACATATTAATCAATAGAGAATTGATTCGATAATAATACATACGCAATCTGCATGAATTAAAATATCATGTTTAAGCGTATTGTACGACCAGGCAACGCCGGTTAACAGGTCATGCTAGTATATAATAATCAATAGAGAATTGATTCTATAAAAATACATACGCAATCTGCATATATAAAAATATCATCAAGGAAAGCTTTTTAGACGGATGAAGTACATTTGTGTGAAATTAAAAATAAATCGGTCCAGCCGTTTCCACATCCAAAGAAAACGAATTCACACACACACATTGACACAACGCACACACTGACACACTGACACACACAACACACACACTGACACACACAACACACACTGACACACACAAACAAAGAGACTTATACACATACATATATATATATATATATATATATATATATATATATATATACTTGTTTATTGTTATATAAACATGGTCACATCCTGCTGCTACAAATAGCCACTTGTTTCAATCAAACAACAGATATCATCAGGCAGCGACTTGACTATTCAAAAGTTCAATGAATAACCTTAAGTTTATTCATTGAACTTTTGAATAGTCAAGTCGCTGACTGATGATATCTGTTGTTTGATTGAAACAAGTGGCTATTTGTAGCAGCAGGATGTGACCATGTTTATATAACAATAAACAAGTATTATAAGCTCTTTTTATTGAGCACTATCTAACAACCTCGTTTAATTCATTAGTCCATTACTTTTGAATAAAAAAACCCGAGTATATATATATATATATATATATATATATATATATATATATATATATATATATATATATATATATAGTTAGTTAGTTAGTTAGTTAGTTTTCTATGGACACGGAAACGGCTGGACCGATTTATTTTTAATTTCACACAAATGTACTTTATCTGTCTAATATATATATATATATATATATATATACTAAATTTACTCACATAAAATTAATATACGAAAGTATAGATTTATGCGTAAACTTTAAGTATTTGCTTCAAAAGTGCTCAATACGTAGGTAGAGCTAGTTAGTAAGTTATAAAATGTATATGGCGATTAAGCTACACTGAATATTCCGCGTTTCATCCACTCTAGGATTCCTCATAAGCCTGAGGCATCCTAGAGTGGATGAAACACGGAATATTCAGTGAAGCTTAATCGCCATATACATTTTATAACTTACTATATATATATATATATATATATATATATATATATATATATATATCGCCTCTTTAAGAAGTAAGTTCTTAAGTTGAACCCTATCTAGAAAAACAAGGCGGCCGGATGAACTTTTGCGAAATCGCTATTTCTCGTCGTTCGATCACTCTTGATCACCTTAATAACTTTGTGTCTGTATTTGGCCTTATAAATGTTAATTTCCCTTAAATATCGTGGCGTTCTGATTTATGCAGAAGCATGAAACACTAGAGAACTTCCATTTAATTTTTTATTGTTTTTATAGTTTTCTGATGATTTTATTAGTGTGCAGCTTGATAGATGTGTTCTTCAAAGTTTATCTCGGTGTTGCTTTTCATCTTTGCAACAACACACTATCAGGATAGCTGTGTGAATATTATTTGCGGGTTGAGGTAGTAGTCTTTTATATAGCCCTGGTGAATAAGTGCGAACGCTGTGAGAGCGGGGTGCGGAGGTGGGAGTTCTCAGCGTTGTGGTTTATACTGGGTCACTTAGAGGGTTGGGTTTTGACAAGCATTAGAATGTGATAAAGGCAGGTTTTAATGCATGGTGCTTCCATTATTTTTAACTGCTTTACGTTGGTTTCATGGTGTGTTGCTGACTAGAATTTCTCTAACTTCGGTAGGGGTAGTTATATATATATATATATATATATATATATATATATATATATATATATATATATATATATATATATATATATATACTAGCATGGATGCCTGGTTTTGGTACAGAATAATAATAATAATAATAATAATAATAACAACAACAACAACAATTTAACAGACCCCTTTTGTCTGCATCAGGTATGTTTCGGTTTGGTTCTGGGAAGCCATCATTCCCAGGCATTACACCCTCCTTTGAGAAAGTAGTTGATTTCTTTCGCGTCGATTCAAAGAGCCTGCCTCGAGTCCAATGGTTGGCCCAACGGATCACCTTACATTTTGTGGTTCTTTATTTAGATATGTAATGCGTGTTCTTTACCGACAAGCTGAATATAAGACAGGACAACCACTCCCCCATGTATGAGTAATCAACGATACACGGACCATTTGAATACAGGAAACTGGTTTCATCTTACAAGTTTCACTCAAAGACCGACTAAAAGTAAAAACTTTCTTTGATCGACATTTTAAAACCTTTCTTGTCGATTGGACTGTTTTTGTTTTTCTTTTGTTGTTATTTATTTTTGTTGTTTATGGTGGGTGTGGTCGGTGGGGGTGAGAGTAGTGCTGTCATTTCGTTTCTGTCTTCGCTTCTTGGAAATTCATGACCATTCAACCAAAGATAATTTGGTGAGACACGAATTTGTTTGTGTTTTATTCCTGCAATGTCTGTTTCAAAATGCGTCTAAACTTGTCAGTCGGTCTGTCACTTTTCTTCAAATTAAATGAACACATCTTACTTTATATACGTCCAATAATCTCAATTCAAGGTTCTGTCCGTCGGTATAAATGCTTATGATTACATGTAGAGTATTGAAAGAGTTTCGACATTAAAACTAAAATTTTAATCTCAAGTCCTCTATTGGAAAATCTTGTATTTACTTGTAGATCAATGAATTTTTTAGAGGCTCTTTATTAGTTTGCTCATAAGAATTGGCACTCGTCCTAATATTTATGAGGGGTCAACACTTACTTACTATGATAGCTGTTCGTCGATTTCAAAACAAAATTGTATATTGTTTTTTTAAATCAGCAGTGCCACTTTGAAGTAGGGGCTACTATCGAGGACATAAGTTGCAGGGGTATTATGAAGTGAGATGAGTAGCAAAATGTCTGTCCACATTACACTTGAACTTCAAGGCACTCGATTTGTGTTGACCAAACACCACCTCTCTTAAAAAGAACAAGATCGAAACATTCGGAATATCGGATTTAGTTTCTCGTTCTATGTTAACCTCTTCATATAAATTTTCTGATCGTACCTATGTACAAAACTGCTTTATTTTTAAGGGATTTCCGTGAATCTATTATAATACTTATAATTTAACATTATATATACGGGTGTGTGAACTGTATAAATTATATATTTTTTGCAGAAAAAATATAGAATTCTTAAACAAAAATGTATTATTTCTAGCAAGAAATGTACAAATTTTAAATTTTCTTCCGTAATCGATGGATTTTCAATGCATGGCTCATCTCTCCGTGAGAAATTTCTTTAGCAAAATAATTCCTTGCTTCAAAAATTCTATATTTTTACTGCTAAAAATTTAATTATAAATCATACGATCCTCACTTTGCTCTGTCATGTATATTGAGCTATGTATTTAACTGGGATTGTGTTATATAAAATATTTCCCCAAAAAAATATTTTGGAATACTATAAACCACATGATTAATTAATCTGTGATTTAACTCATCTCATTGTTCGGATATGTATATATATATATATATATATATATATATATATATAGATAGATAGATAGATAGATAGATAGATAGATAGATAGATAGAGATATATACATATAGATACAGCTATAGATATATAGGTATATATACATATATATATATATACATATATATATACATATATATATATGCATACATATACATATGCATACAATTATATATATATATATAATGTTTTTTCGATTATATTTCACTCTTTGTGTACACCATTTTTTATTTAGAAGCTCAATATCTGTTAAATATTACAACAGAGTATAAAAGAACAATAGTATAGTTACATTTCAAGATCCAAACATTTATTTTTCACGCAAAACAAAGATGACAGTCGGAACAATCACACGTTTTTTAGTTTTCTATGAACTTTTTTTTTCTTTTTGTGTGTTTTTCCTATGTAAGGCAAAAAAATCCTAATTTTTCTAAAGAGTATATGTGCGAAAAGAGACGGTATTTATATGATAACCGTTGGTACCTGCATAACGAAACGATCTGTAAAAAATGTACCGAAATATTAATTGGAGGAAATGTTTTGCATGAAAAATAAATATTTTGATCTTGGAATATAACTATATTGTTAGTCTTATATATATATATATATATATATATATATATATATATATATATATATATATATATATATATATATATATATATATAATATACTAGCATGGATGCCTGGTTTTGACCGGGTGTTTGGAGGTGTGTGTTGAGCAAAAAAAAAAAAAGCGGTCATAGGAAGGAGGAAGGCAGGCTCGAACCCGTACTGCGGAGGAGGAAAAGAACGAGAAAAAATTAGACGTCTTTGCTGTTACAACCACCGCCAAACGGAGGTGACGTAGGTTTAAATTAAGGCTCGACAATCGAAAAGAGGGGATGACTTTCGAAAATATCGGCGAAAAAAGCGACCCATCCCTGTAGAAAAGTTCCAGATGAGGGTGAATAAATTAATGTTTTTAGCCAATTTTCGGTATTTGTCAACTGAAAGGTTGAGTTTCAAAACGATACTGATCTTGTAAAAATCCGTTGACTCTGTCAAAAGTTTTAGGCAGACATGTAAACAGATATACATAGATTTATATATTTGTAGCTCAAAGTTTCGACGCAAACAGATTAAAAGGTTTGCCCTATCTCTGAATACCCTTTATATAAAATTTCAAATATTTAGACCAGAAATTGTCTGAGCAATTTGGTAGATAGCGTAGAGGTCAATTTTTTTTATAACTTTGATCCCTATTATGACCCCTTAACATTTATTGTTTTGGGCTCAAATCAAGTTATTAAGTTAGATCCATGTCCATATATATATGAGGGTGTAATATATTTTGATAAATTTTTTGTATAGCGTAAAATTAATTCCACGAAATGAAAGATTTTGCAGTAATTTAGGCCCCCTGTGAAAATTATTCTACTGTTGGGATTCATTTCTTTTATATAAGAATTCTTTCTAGCAAGGCATAGAATACATATAGGAGGAACAACACGAAGGTTGCCAACATACCTAAAATTTTACTACGGAACGAACTCGATTCGAACTAGGCTCACTCAAGTCATACGTCAGTGTCGTTAATTCTTAGCCACCGTCTTCTCTTTTACGAGTTGCCCGAACGAATGTGAGTGTATGTGTGTGCGTGTGTGTGTGTATGTGTGTGTGTGTGTTTGTGTCCCTCACTCTTTCTCTGTCTCTCTATGTCCATGTCTTCTATCAACTGCCTTAGATCTTCAGGATCACAGTTGCCGTCATGTGCAATTAGCGAGATGTACGTGGATCAATGTCGTCCTATACTCGTGCACCCTCGCCGTGGAATCCACAGCAATACACTTCTAACCAGTTCTTGCTTGCTCCTCTCGCAGTGATCGTCAAATCGTAGACGTCGCTTCCTGATCGTAGTAGATATGGCAGGTAGGTTGCCATAAAGTTGCTGCTTCGTGGGATTATCTTGCCAGGATATATTAAACACTGTTCGTAACATACGGGTTTACCTTTCGCCTAGCTTTCTTTCCACTTATTTATTGAGTGTCCAGCTGTAAAAATCAAGATATAATTTTACTAAACCTTATGTCTAGAATTCTAATTCAATTTTTTCATCATTCTCAAGTAAAGTATTTTGTTTCTAGAAAATGTCATAATCTATATTCTATTTAAAAAAAAAGGCATTATTTTTAAAAAGCCAAAATAATTTCACAACATTTGTTTAAATGCAGTAATGTCTCTATGATAATAATGTCTCTATAATAACTAGGTCTCTATAATAATAATGTCTCTATAATTAGGTCACTATCAGAAACACATTAAAAGTCTAAAAAAAATATCTACCGATGCGAAATATGCAGATTTGTCATTCTTATCATCTGATTCCATTATTTTTACGAGAAACTTTATGTACACGATCATTCGTGCCAAAGCACCATTTGAAAGTTATAATAAAATTTACGATCTGAAATACTATAAACTTACATCACAAATTTAACTGTAATTTTTTATGTAAGTTTTGCTAATTCAGCAGTTTACTCACCGTGCTATTTTTATTTTATAATTTTTTGATAGGATGTTCAAGTAAAATTCATGTGATTTGATGCTTTAAAATAAAATTGGTAAAAACCTGTATTTATGAAACCTATAGTTTTCGTTGGCAGGTAAAAAGAAAAGAAAATATGGCTACTAATTTCCTTTATATGTTTGTGATTTTATCACGTGACATGCAAATAAACGGCTTCCAGTTTTGAATAAAAAGCCTAATTTTCAAAAATCAGTTTTGATTTGGATGTTGGAAGAGCAAGTTTTGATAGTAGCGTTACAAGTTCTGGAGTAGCGAGATTTGGCAGAAGAGTTACGAGTTTTAGAGTAGTGAGATTTGACAGCAGAGTATCGAGTTTTAGAGTAGTGAGTTTTCACAGCAAAGAACGAGTTTTGGAGAAGTTGGTTTTGACAGCATGGTATCGAGTTTCTGAGTAGTGAGTTTTGACAGCATGGTATCGTGTTTCTGAATAGTGGGTTTTCACAGCAGAGTATCGTGTTTCGGAATAGTGAGTTTTCACAGCAGACTATCATGTTTCGGAATAGTGAGTTTTGACGACAGAGTATTCAAGTCTGATAGTGAAAGGTGTTACTTGGAAATTAAAGAATAATCACCTTTGATTATTTAACCAAAATTAAATTTGTACTGTATAGTTTGTTAGTTAAAACAGTAAAAAAAAAGGAATTTCCAGAATATAAAAAAATTGATTGATGCAAACCAATGTAAAGCAGAAATATCACATTTTTCGCATTTTGTTTTGTATTCTTTTTTTTTTTTGTGAAAATTTACTTTCAACTGCAATCTGTATATGACACCTCGCAGTGTGGAGTTACGTATTCCAATTCCCTTTGCAAGCATGGCAACAAGATACAGATGAAAAAGCTTTTAAGTTACATCGATCGTAACGTTGTGCAAATAATACTCAAAATGTGATCATTATTATTAAAGATGAAACTATCAGATTATTATGCATAAATTGTGTCATTACAACAATGCAATTTGTAATAACCACTGAAAAAATAAGCGGTATACTTTGTAAACGTCCTTATATATATATATATATATATATATATATATATATATATATATATATGTGTGTGTGTGTGTGTGTGTGTATTAACATATATATATGTATATATATATATATATATATATATATATATATATATATATATATATATATATATACACACACACCGGCTAATGTTTTCGAAGCCGATGTAGTGAGTCTCAGAACAGTTTGGAGATGTGTCCGTCAATTTTAGAGTGGAGACAGAGATATATATTTGTGTGTGCATATATATATATATATATATATATATATATAATCTGAGGTTATTTTTTCAAGAGGTTGATTAGCCATTGAAGTTTAATGAGGTTAATACAAGAGTATTATTCGAATAGTGTATACACTTTATTATTTTTTTTTACATAAACAATAATATGCTGCTACACAGTCATGAGCATGTTTCGGTCAGCGAGTTACAAGTAACTAGAGAGCCCTTCATGTGATACAGCTTCTACGAAAGCTAACTTTACAACGAAAATATCAGGTCTTTCTCGCCATAGGGAGTTAATATCAAGATGTTCCGTTAAATGTTGTGAAAAATAAGATTTGATCGTGCCACTTTTTTTCTCGGAAACTACTGGGCGGATCTGGCTGATATTTTGTATTATCTTTTGGTTATTATAAGATGCAGCGAACTACTATTATGGTATGCGTTCGATTCATAGTTAAGGATCAGTATGGATTAACGGGTATTAGTATGAGCACAAATTTAACAATATTTCGCGATTGATTTGACATAGAACAATCTACATCAACGGTCTGTAACTTTTGCTTGTTTTTAACTGGCTTTAATGTCCAGTATAATTGTTTTTGTAGAATCACTTTGAAACTAATTAACCTATTAAAGCAGCTTTTAGAGGAAAGTAAAGTGAGTTATCAATGTTTTTGTTTTGTTTTTGTTTTTTGTTTGTATTTTTGGTGTGAGATCAATGGTAATGATGCGGGCGAACAAGTGATGAGAACGAAATGATAATATGGATGAAAATGGAAGACTGTTTTGTCATCGAATTTCCGTACCGAACAAGTGATAAGCAGAACGGAAAAATCAACGAATATACGGGTAGGTGTATCAGAATTTTTGTAGGAATTTTTGACACCTCTAACACGAAACTGCAAATAAAATATAAAAAACTCGGAATTTCTCTTTTAATGGTGGGTTGTTTATTTTGTTTATAGATTATATTTCCAAAATAAACTATTAAAGTTGTTTTAAAAGTAATAGAAATATTTTTTTTTATTTTTTAAAAAACAGTAATGAAATTAATTGAATGTTACGAGTTCAGTATTTTTCAATTTTTAAACTTTAAAAATCTATCAAAATTTTTCTATTGATTCTATTTTTACGATATTTTCAGGGTCAATGTGAAATTTTATGCTCTTTCCAATAAACCAAATATAATATTTTAGACAAACGTTTTTTTTAATTCACGCCCCCCCCCATTTTCAAATTCATGTACCAAAGTTTTATATATCACAAATTGAAGATAAAAGATCAATAAATAATATATTCAAACTTAAAACAAAAAGAGTAGTGTTTTTTAGAAATTTACCTGTAAAGTCCGAAGTTTTAAACCTTTTTAAAAAAAAACACGTTGTTTGTTTATTTTGTTTTGTTTTTTTAATGAAACCTTGGTCCTTGCTCCTTTAATTGAAAAAAAATTAGGGCTTGAATTACATTTTTCGAGGAGTTATAAGCTTAGAATGAGAGCGGGTGGAATTATTCAATAGTTTTCACGAAATTTCTGACACTGCTAGTACACGAGGAGGGGGTATGTTTGGTTTGGGAGTCTGCATTTAACACCTGCACGTTGAAATGACACACTTATTTTAAATGATTATCTAAGGTAATTGGAGGGAAGAGAAGGATGGGGGAAACGAGGTAAATAAGAAACAAAAATGTAATAAAAACGAAAAAATGTGAAGAAAACAAAAGTAAAACAAACATTCTAAAAAGAAGAAAAAAGTGTAAAATGAAGTTGAAGATGAAAGATGAAAGAGAGAAGAAAAATAAGTTGTGTAAAAAAAGGAAATAAAAAGAAAACACGAAAAACGAAGAATTAAATGAAGAAATAAATAATAAAAATGCTATTGTAAAAATTAAGAAAAATGAAAAAAGAAACTAAAAGAATAACAAAACGGAAAAAGGAAAAGAATGAGGTAGATGTATTGTCATCGTTTATCAAGGCGAAAGGCTACACGACGATTAATGAGGTTGATGGATTATCACCGTTTAGTAATGCTAAAAGGCATTCAAATATAAAGTTAATTAGTATATCGTCAGCGATTATAAAGGTGAAGAGCCACCCAAGGATAAGTGTTAATTATATGGATAGATGTTGAATTAAATGACGGTGAATACTAAGAAAGGGTCAAACACAGTTAATGGAATAAACAAAATGTGAGTACCATGAAGAAGGTGTATGATAAGTATTCTAGTAGTCAAGATGAAAATAATGTAATAGCTAGTTAATAAGCAATCTCGTGGAAACGTGTTCCACTTATTTACATTTGCCAAGGGAATATGAAGGATTGAAAAATAAAAATATTATCTAGCTAAAAATAAATGCCGATGCGTATTTTAAAAAGAAAAAAAGCGGTGTTTGGAAAATAAAGAATAAGTAAAAAAAATTTTTTTTTTTAAGAAATAAAGATTGATAAAAAAGAAAAAAAGATAATGTTGAGAAAGAGAACGTAGAAAGAGGATGAAGGATGTGGAAAAGAGGAAGAATAAGAAGTAAAAAAAAGAATGAGAAAAGCTTTAGAAAAAGAAGAAGAAGAAGAAGAAGAAGAAGAAAAAAAAAAGAAGAAGAAGAAAAGGAAGAAGAAGGAGAAGAAGAAGAAGAAGAAGAAGAAGAAGGACAACAACAACAACAAGAGGAGAAGGGTAAGCCAAAGAAAAAAAAAGAAAAGAATGAGAAGAAGCAGCATGAGAAAACAGAGAGAACGAGAAAAAAGAAGAAGAAGAAGAAGAAGAAGAAGAGTATAAGCACGAGAAAGACAAAAGGAGGAAGACAGGGTAGGAACACAAAATGAGAGAATGTGAAATAAAGAAGAAAAAACAAAGAGAAAGGGGAAGGAAATAGGAGGAGGAGGGGCGGAGGAAGAGGATGATGATGATGAGGAGGAGGAGGAGGAGGAGGAGGAGGAGGAAAGGATGATAAGAAAAAAATACGGAAAAAGAGTCGGAAGAAAGGTGATGAAAGATGGGGAAAAGAGGAAAATTAAGGAAAAAGAAAAAGACAATAATAATAACAATAATGAGAAGAAGAAGAAGAAGAAGAAGAAGAAGAAGAACAACAACAACAACAACAACAACAAGAATAACAAGAAAAGAGGAAGCGGAAGAGAAAGAGCTGAAAGAAAAGACTGGAGAAAGAGTAAGAATGAGAAAAAAAACGAGCAGCAGGAAGGATAAGAAAAAGAATAATATAAGGAATGCTCACAAAGGAGAAGAGGGGATGATAAAAATAAGAAGAAGAAAAAGAAGAAGATGATGAAGGAGAAGAAGAAGAAGAAGAAGAAGAAGAAGAAGAAGAAGAAGAAGATGATGAAGAAGAAGAAGAAAAAGAAGAAGAAGAAGAAGAAGAAGAAGAAAAAGAAGAAGATGATGAAGAAGAAGAAGAAGAAAAAGAAGAAGGTGATGAAGAAGAAGAAGAAAAAGAAGACAAAGAAGATGATGACGATAACATTCTAACTAAAGAAGAAATAAACGCTGTCGTCTTTTATGTTATGGAATCCGTTAAAGAAACCGGGCAGAATCACAGACGACGACGATAATTGGGCGAAATTAATCAATTCTTCCGCTGACAAATAATGATTTATTTGAGGCTTTAATTCTTGATAAGTTTCCTCGCTTTTCTATCGACGACCTATTTTATTGATTCCTGCGAGATTGGTTCAGAAAACGGCAAAAGCTGATTTGGCAAGAAAGTTCTCGGCCAACCGACCATTTCGAATCCTGGGCACATGATAGATTCCCATGAAACGCCGTAATTTCTCTGCAATGAATGCTTTTGAATGCAAAGAAAATACATCGATTTGCCAATTGCGAGCAAATACTACCTCATAAATACAGCTAAAAATTAGATGACTGGAGCCTAAGTTCATTCATACATTTATGTATGTCAAAATTGAAGAATCGCTTTTCCCTTACTTCTCGCATCTTTCCCGAGCAGTGGGCACGTCTGGGTGTTTTATATGTCACGAGCATGCGCTGAAGCGCTGAAGGATTTATGTAAGTCGGGCCTACTTACGACGAAAATGAGTTCGTCCAAGGGTTATAAATAGCCGATAACAGTCATTAAATCATCCAAGGTTGCTCTGCTAACGTGTCGTGTTGAGTCATTGCGTTCGAGATCGTGTCAATTCAACGAAGGTGTTTGGGTTCGAATTGACGGAGTTGTTCAGGATCGTATTGGTTCACGTGGACAGAAATTGTTCGTGACCGTGCTGGCGCGTGTGATAACATTTTCCCCTCTTCCCTCGTGAAGCAACATCATATGTGACTGATAATATTTGTCTGTTGTTGGATAGGAAGAAACCAATATCGTTTCTCGCGCCCCGAAACATAGCTAGGAATAATGGTGTGGATTTAAGCGGTATAAATACTTTTCTGGTCAGGATCTGATTTATTTGGTTACGCATTAGGTGGTTGGCCGAGATTGGATATTAATGCTGAATGTGTTAATTGTATCTTCAGGAATTAATTAAGACTGTCAACGTATTTTTTCGCTGTCGTTCTCTTGTTCTACCCATGATCTTCCCTGTAAAACTAATCTGTTCTATTTCGCTTTTTCTGTAGACATGGCCTATGAATCACATTTGTCTTTTTCATACTGTTCTTGTTAGAGATCTTTCTGTGTTTGCAATTTCTAACACCTCTTGGTTTGTTTTCTTTTCTGTCCAGGATGTCTTCAAAATTCTCCTCGGGAACAAAGTTCCAGTTACCTCTAGTCTTTTCCTCATGCTGTTGGTGATTGTCCAGCACCTACAACCGCATAATATAACAGACCATACATACGTTTAGAGTATTCTGAATTTGGTGTCTATTTTAATATTTCTGTTGGTCATGATCAATGACAATCTCTTGAAGGTGACTTTGGCTGCGGCTATATGACTTTGTATCCCAGTCTTTCATATAAACATACTAAAATAAGTATGTTTATAAGGAAATTACTAATTTTTGAGAAAGAGAGTCTCCCCGCAGCTGCACTTGTTGGAAATATTTTAGTACATTGCGCGACAATGTCTGGAGCACCTAAAGAGTAGGAAGCAGAAATTTCGGTACTTGTGCAGAATTTCTACCAGATGTAACTAACCTTCCGCTCGGGTCATGTGCTCGGGTTTTACTGTAATGTAATTTGAAATTAGCACTGTGAGTTTGCTTTTCAGATAACTATAGCATCGACCTATTCAAGCTAAATATAAACAAGTTCTTGGTGAGCCACCTTCTTTAAATAACCAAATTCTATTAAACTTCCACCACAACCAATCATTATGCTGTTATCTAACACGCTCTGATGCTCACGTGGTCTTCAAGCCTTGATAAGTGGTAACATACTTATAAAAATAAATATTTTTACATACGATGTGCCGTCAATAACTTTCGAGATTTTTATGCTGGCATTTAAAATTGTTGAGACTCTTTAAAATTCAGTATATAATTGCTATACATCTTATGAGATAACGAACCAATTTTTATGATTTCGGGTTCAAATGAACAGCTACAACAGAAATTAGAATACACTCTACAAAAACCTAAGTGTCATTGCTGATGAATTTTAAAAATTCAATCTGGACATGATGACACTTTCGAAGAACATTATGCAATGAAATTCTTTTTTAAATTTGGAAAAAATGCCACAGAAATGTATGAAATGCATCAGATTATTCCTGGACAATCTTGCATGAATCGAACATAAGATTTTGAGTAGCATAAGAGATTTAAGGAATGTAGGGAGTCTGTGAGGAATTATGAAAGGTGTAGAAAGTGTAAGGAAGTCAGAATACAAGAGTTGATTGTCCAAATAAAGAATTCCATAATTAAGGACCGTCGTATGTCTATAAAGGCAATAAGTGCACAGTTTTATTTCAGTGTGGGAACTCTACACATAATTATTTGCGAGGAACTGAAGATGTGAAGATTTGTGCAAAGTTTGTCCACAAGTGCTTTATCCTTGTCACAGACTATTTGACCAAAATAGGCACCATACAGTTTTTCACTCTTACTTTAGCCAAACGTTACTCCTTGTGAGTTTCAGTTACTCCCTTACATATTATCGTCATGAGGCAACTGAGGAGATGAAAGAGATTGTGCCAAGGGTCATTGGCATGCTTATACAAAAGGACTTCCATGGGGCCTTGCATTATTGGAACAGTACAGCAAGTGAATTGCAGCCGGAGGAGATTACTTAAAATGGGACTAGAGTTTCGTGTGTGTACTATCAATAAAAGTGCCCATACGAGAAAAATCTTTAAACTTATTTAAGGCACTTCGTATCCTCTGTTTAAATAGAATATATAGCAAAAATACGTTATGGATGCAAATGTTAAGCCAACTTTAATCTTATCAGTTTATGCAATAGTGATGGCAATGACTACGACACGCATACCTGCAATGGGGTGGTTGTGAATCGTTTGCTTTTATGGTGTCTAGTTTGTTTATTAATTTCGTTGTATGGGAAGGGAGTTCGCCTTCTACCGACTCACCCCTCCCCAGCGTTGGTTTCAGACCGATAAGTGTAAAACCAGCAGAACTGACCAGATTCAACTCCGCTCAGCGTCTCCGGACGGATTAACGTCTTTTCCGGGGATTTCCGAACTCATCCGATTAGTAAATCCGACTCGCAAACAAAATCTCGTCGGGGAGAAGGGTGGTGGCTGACGCCAGGTTACAAAAAGAAAAACTTTTTACTAGTTTGGTGTATTTGATTTGATTTTATTTGCTTCTACCAGATTTTCTTCATTCGTGATCGATTATGCTTTGAAAAAAAAATCCATGAAATCCGATGAAGAAATCAGCAAAAAGATTATATGTACAGTATAAATGCCTTTATTTAGACAAATATTCGGGGATAAATTTTTGTATACATGTTTGTATACATGTTTGTATACATGTTTCAGTTGTGATATCTTTTTAAAGGAAACGAGGATGTGGTAAGAAACTAAATACATAGAAGGAAGTAACTGTAGAATTGATAAATCTGCAATTCTCCAATATAAACTGTCCGAAAAAGAAAACTAACATCATTTATTCTATCCAGCTTTGGTGTAGTAAAACGGCTATGTGCGCTGAACGATCTATCTATCTATCTATCTATCTATCTATCCATCTCTATATACACATACACGCACGCTGAACGATCTATCTTTTTATCTATCTATCTATCTATCTATCTATCTCTCTCTATACACACACACACATATCCATATATATATGTGTGTGTGTGTGTGTGTGTGTGTGTGTGTGTGTGTGTGTGTGTGTGTGTGTGTTTGGTGTGTGGAAATATTTTTCTTCAAAATTCATTGTAGCATCTGTTTCGTAGTGCAAAATCATTCATTTAATTATTATATCAATCAATGAATTTATTTCGCCCTGAACTCATATACATCTATATATCTATAAAAAGGAAATTGTCTGTGTGTGTACATTTCCCTACCAAAGTACTCTGTTAATTTTCAGTCTACAGACTCGATATTTGACATAAGGGGTATTGACATATTGGAAAAATATTTAATAATCGGTTTACGGCCAGAAATTTGGCTTCCGAAGAGGTCGAAGTTCAAAAGATATGACTTTTGCGGTCTCTAGCAAACTATTCAGCCAATTGTGGGTCTAAACATTTGAAAATTTACATAAAGGGTATTCAGACATGCAGCAAGTATTTTAATCGGTTTGGGGGCGAAAATTTGGCTGCTAAGAGTTAGAAGTTTACAGAGTTAACCTTTGCAGACTCTACCAAACTCCTCCGCCGATTTTGGGTCTAAACACTTGAAATTTTAGATGTAGGTTACCTGGACATGTCTACCTTTTTAATATATATATATATATATATATATATATATATATATATATATATATATATATATATATATACACACATAAAAATAAAACCATGCCGGGCTGAACTGTTAGTATATATATATATATATATATATATATATATATATATATATATATATATATTGTGTATTTTACATGTTTTCATTCCGACAAATGTTGTTGGGTAACAATGGAGTTTTTGAGTTTTGGGTTTTTTTTTGTTTTGTTTTTTTTTTTTTTGCTTAATAGGCTTCTTTTGCAATTTTTCGAAATTTTATTCTTATTTCACGGTCGAATCTGTGCAAGAAATGTCAATAGTCGCCTTCGTCCATCTGTTTTTTTGTTTTTGGTTGTGCAAGTACTTTCGACTGAGTTTCATCAATCGTCTTCGGGCAGTTTTTAATTACTGTTCGTTTAAAATCTGGATGCTTTATACGTTTCAGTGATAATTATATGTAAATTTCTTGAACTGGTAGGGCGTCTCGTGTGTAAAAAGAAATATATAGTTTTTTTAACGTGTCAAGAACGAGGATAACATAAATGTACAATGGTTTAAAGGTAAAATTTTCAAGATGGAACATTGTGTCATTTTAAGACACAAAAGAAGGCTCCTACCGCCTTGGGGATTTGTACACAATTGGCCAACTGCAACAAAAACAGAAAACCGGTTTTCATCAAATGGAAATGGAATCATGTCCTCTTTTGAATTTAACGTTCCACTCTGTATTTTAATGATGGTTCCAATAAGTTCATATTCTTATACAATTGCCGATTATATTCTCTGTTTCCGATTCTAATACAATGACTGATTCCGATTCTTCAATTCATTAAATATTTAGTTATAGAGTGGCTGTTTCATATTTTTAATTTGGAGATTACTTAAAAATACATGCATATATATTTTAAGAATTTTTAAATTTGAATTTTATTGATAGTTTACAATCAAATAAATATTTATCATTTTATCGTTTAAAACATAATAAAATCGTTTTGGGTATCGGAATATAGGTATAATGTGTTCGATCCTGATATTTAAAAAATCGATTTTTTCGATTTCCAATTAGTTACAACGGTAATATATATATATATATATATATATATATATATATATATATATATATATATATATATATATATATATATATGATTGTTGAGCTGGATTAAATCCGACGATATGAAATAAAATGGAGGTGGAAGGACCTGGATACTCAAGGTTTCGCCCGATTTATGCGGGCTTCTTCAAGAGGGATGGTCAATGACCATCCCTCTTGAAGAAGCCCGCATAAATCGGGCGAAACCTTGAGTATCCAGGTCCTTCCACCTCCATTTTATTTCATATATATATATATATATATATACATATATATATATACATATATATATATATATATATATATATATATATATATATATATATATATATATATAGTGAATAAATGACAAAGACTATATTCCAAAGTTCATGATGTAGACCATCTCATAATTTATTCCTTTAATTCAGTTGGCATTTACAACACTTGAATGTAAACTGGATTAACGGAATAAATTATAAGATGGTAAACGTCATGAACTTTGGAATATAGTTTTCTGTCATTTATTCACTGTATTGCGCTGTAATTACATTTAGTTTCTTAAATAAGTATTGGTTTATATTATAAGGAAATAAAATATATTTCCACAGAAATATATATATATATATATATATATATATATATATGTATATATATGAGCAAAATAAATCAAGACTGTAAATTAAAAATTTACAAGGAAATACTACAAAAAATGTTATTAAGAAAAATCCTTTATTTGTGGAATTTCAAAAAATGCTATTCTTCTCTTCAAAGGAAAGAAATTACTTTACACGTCCATCTTTTTTAATCGTACCTTCTTTCCCTTTTTTTTGCGTTCTTTATTCTTTTACTTGTCGTGCCAGCTCGCGCACACTTCATAATTTGCATATGTGCTTTTTTCGGCTGCTGCTGCTAATCTCCTCGCAAGCTAGCTATTATACAGCTGATATTTTCCCACGCACTACTACGTGATCTGTTACATTAGTTCTTTATAAAAGTTCCGTGGATTTTCATAAGTAGCGTCATCTATATGTAAAACATTTAACTTTTTTTTTCCTTTTATAGGGATGATCTCTGTGCCAATGCATCTGTCTGCAACTGAAACAAGGTTTTTAGAAAAGACTTATACTTCTTTGACTATCAAAGTTTATTCGTGAAACCATTTTTTTCTCGCTGTGGATATTTTCTAATGTGGTACTTTTCAGACTGTTCGACATTCTTCGAATTCTGACACGCACTAATAAACTATTTTTATTAAGTAAATTTAATAAAGTTAAATTCTTATAAATTTGACATGTTATTCATTTTTCTTTTTAACGTCGCGGATAGTGGACAAGAGAAATAAAAAAAAATTACAAAAACGAAAATAACAACAATATTATATTTTAACAACGGGCGGATTAGAGGAAAGCATCCGTTTTTCAGTTGAAAGAAATGAATAAGTGCTAAAAAAATATATGTATAAGAGAAGAGCAGAGAAAATATGATCAGACATTTTATTTTTGATTCGTTCGAGTCTTATGGTTGTTTTACTAAGTCAAACCTACGTTATAATTTAAGGAAAGTACAAAGTGGATCTTTGGTTTACTTTCGCTTCCCTTTTTTGTCCTTTAGTCCTCACATTCCATGATCGATATTTCTGACAAAGACAGATGAATTGCTCTTTTCGAGGCTAGAATCTATTCCATCCAACACTAAACTTTGGTAAGTTTTTTTGGTTTTTAAGTAGCACTTTTTCATGCTCTTACATCAAATGGCTTTGTGCCTTGTCTGGAATAGTTTTCAAAAAAAACAACATAAGTAATTTTCGGATATTTGCTATTAGTTTAAGGCCTGACTCATTTCCCACTTTGCTAAGGGCTCTACTATGTGGTATTGTATCGTGTGCATATGCGTGTGCGTTTCTATTTACGTGTATACTTGTATGCATGCATTTTACTACTGATATATATTCGCGTATATGCTTCTATGTGGAAACATATGTGTGTGCTTGCGTATACGCTATGTTGCGTGTTCAGTTGTATTACAGTGTGTAAATCTGTATTTTATATCTTAAAACGTTACGATTATAACAGAGGATAAGAAAGGAGAAGTAAGCGCCAGAGAGAAAGAGATTGATGTTGGCCAGAAAAAAAAAATAATATTTTACTTCGTCTGCGAGGAGATTATCTCCCTTCTCCCGTTCATTCTCATCTCGCTCACCAGGAGTCGCATCTTACTTTTGCAATGGCGCTTACTGACGTTTAATACATGCTTTGCCTCTCAACCAGCGAAATCGCTCGACTCTCTTCCGCACGAACTGGAAACTCCCAACAGGCCCTTCCAAAAAGGTTTTTTTTTAATCTGTATTCCAACTTTAAGCATGTTTCTTTTTTTACTTCTGCACGATTGAGCCGAACAGATTTTCCAACTATTTATTTTTCGCGTACTAGCTAGATGCCTGGCGTTGCCCGGTCGTTCAATATGCTTAAAATATTTAAATTTATGCACACTGCGTATGTATTATTATAGAATCAATCTTCTACTGAATATTATATATGACGAGGAATAATTTACCGGTGAACAATTCGCAATAAAAATTAAAAAATAATAATGATAATGTCGTTTATTAAATTCCGTCTGTGTTTGTTTACAATACAACGTCAGCTGATATTTGGGCTTGGCGATAGTAAAAATAGTCTTTCTTCTCTCATAGATAAAAAAAAAACGAAGAATTTTTACAGGGAATATCTTACGTTACACCGGCACAGGTTACAGTAAAACTTAGAAAGACTATTTTTAAGATTGGATTTTTTTTCGATTTTCGATCCCTATCAGGTGAATTTCTGTACAAAATCTATCTAAAAACACTGCCAGACATATAATTTTCTTTTGTGTAAAATTTGCAAAAGATAAACTCCGACGTTTCGGAACCCAGGAAGAAGGAACTCACACAAACTCACACAAACTCACACAAACATACACAAACACAAAGTGACTTTTACGTAATAGTAAAGATTTTACAAGTACACATTTTTTGTACCGTTGAGTTATTAATTATCAAGGCTTAAAAGCTATTTGTGGATAAAAGTTAACATAATGAATAAATTGACAGTTGCTGTTCTCACAACGTTTCAGTCAATGTAACCTCCAATCTTCATCAGGTTTATCTTATCGAACTCGGGGAATGTTTCTGTCACTCGGGAATTTGTAAGAAATTTCAAAGAAAACCCTTTATTTAATCGACGAGAGTAGCATGCTCTCGTTCCGTCAGCCATGACCGAGTAGACGTTATAAATAATTTGTAAATTGCATTCTTAGTATCGCCCGCATTAAAGATTGAACCTTGAACTTCCAAGACGTATGACGTAACGATTGTGCTAAATAATAATCAGTTCTGAATGACAGTCTTGTAGAAATTGAAAATTTAATCCGAATTACGAATAATACTAAAAATAAAATTACAAATTATTCTACCAGGTCATGGCTGACGGAATGAAAGCAATCTACATCTGTGGGTTAAATAAATGGAATCTTCAAATGTTTTCAACGATTTTGTTAGGTGTTTACATTCTTCATCCGAATATTCTTGACTGCAAATTCCGAACGCATGATTATCATACCTATCTAGGTGTAAAATGTTAATGAAGTTAAATTCGAAATATGTAGAGATAACATGAGCATGAAGACAAACGGCTTACTTGTATGCTGGGAATATAAAACTGAAAAGTCATTCTATTAACTAAGTATACGTCTTTAATTTTAAACTTCAACGACAAGCACATATTTAAGAAAAAAAATGGCATCAAAATGTGCGGGGTGAGAAAAAAGAAACATTGAGATAGATAGAGAGAGATAGAGAAAAAGTAAGGGAGCGAGAAAGAGTTCGTTTTTCGTAGATAAAATAATGTTTCAACCGATCTAAAAAAAAAAATATGTAATTAAGTCTCGGTCGTCGCTGAGCCAAGAAACCAGTGGCTTCGTGACATAGCTTGATGTTGACAAGGTGCTAAGAGCTGCTACAGCCGTGTGTTTATTCAGAAGCGTCGAAGGGCATCACCGAATTGGACTTATTCCAAAGAATTTCTATAGTCTGTCTACAACAATATATATATATATATATATATATATATACATTTTATTAATTTTATATATGCACACACGTATATATATGTGCGTGTATGAATATAGATTTACATAGTACCCATATGCATATGCATGTATATATACATATATATGCATGTATATATATATATATATATATATAGTGAATTAAAATCATCGTTGAACATAGAAAATTAGTTGAACATTTGCCAAATATTCCTGTGGTGATTCGTTTTTTGTCACACGCGCATGCCAGATCCGATATATCTCTTGAACAAAACAATAATTTTGTTACTATATATATATATATATATATATATATATATATATATATATATATATATATAACAAAATTGGTAATTAGTAAAAACAGAAAGTTCTCAATACTATTGCAGGGCAAATATATGTTTTATTTTTTATTAGCGTTTTATCTGCTTCTTAGTTACACATGTTTCGGTTACCGAATCGTATTTAAAGATCTAGTTACTTCATTAGACATTACAGAACACTGCGATGCCTGGTTAAGTTACAAGATCGTTTAATACGATTCGGTAACCGAAACATGTATAACTAAGCAGATAAAACGGTAATAAAAAATAAAACACACACACACACACACATATATATATATATATATATATATATATATATATATATATATAGTAAAACTAGTAATTAGTAAAAACCTTGAAGAGAGTGCTCAATACTATTGCAGAGCAAATATGTACTTTATTTTTTATTACCGTTTTATCTGTTTGGTTACATAACTTTCGGATGTTGGACCTGCTGGATCGTAAACATAGTCCAACATCCGAAACATATATAACCAAACAGATAAAACCGTAATAAAAAATAAAACATTGCCATCACTCGATAAAAAAGTGTACACGTCCACACCAGACCTTGACCACCCATATATATATATATATATATATATGATGGAAGCAAATTCGCTTTCAAACATTGCCATCACTCGATAAAAAAGTGTATCTAACTTATATCGAGCAATGTCTGTGCATGTGCATAGTGGGGAAAGACTTTGCACCGAGACAATCCCACTCTCTAAACAACTGCCACATTGATCCAAAAAGAAGAGCAAGTTTACATCATTGTATGCAGCAGTCATGGCAGGTTTTATATCAGAGTTTTCCTTCTCCTAGGGAGGTTGCCTTCACTACGGCTTCCAGAGCCCTCTCCACCCATCATGTCATTTGATTACTGACTGGAACTTAGGTTGCTGGGCACCAGAGCATATTCCACACGCCGGTGGGTCATATATGCCGCAGCTTACAGGGCCTAAGCTCCTCTGGGGGTTACTGTCAGGGTTACCCCCCCCCTTTAGCCTTTGGTTAAATAACCTTGGCCCACAAGGCAGTGGAGGTCCAGTTATACGGCGAAGGACACTCGCCGTTCATCAGAGCCCCGTCTGCGTGGCAGTGGTTATGACGTGCACGTGGGGTTGATTTGTCTGGGAGAAGTACAGAAAGGCACTAAACATCTGCGTGCTTTTAACACACGTCCAAACCAGACCTTGACCACCCATATATATATATATATATATATATATATATATATATATATATATAATTCGACATCAGCAACCAATGAGATTTCTTTTAAAACCGTAAGAATGCCTCTCGGTGCGCAAAATTCTTTGAGAAGGATATTTTTTTTTAAATCTAAAGGCAATCGTTGGTATTTTTAACCATTTTGTTAAAAATCTAATTGCTATCTATTTAAAAAATAATAATATGGAAACACTTCCTTACAAAGGTATTTATGACTTTTATTATAAACTATTTTATAAGCTATTTTATAAACTTGTTTGTAAACTTTTTGTAAAAATACTTCCATATTTTTGTTTAAATTTTATATCATGAGGAGACGATATCCAAAAATACTTCACTTATTTCTCGATGGTTTTATTTGTAAATATCAAATGAATAAAAGGATGTCGTTTCCGAAACGATCGTACATAGAAATTTGATTTTGTTATGTTTTCTCCTATCAAAACCCGATTGATAATTTTCACACTTATTAATGCCTCACTGTTTTTTTTTTATTTATAGCTTTAAGTAATTACGCCTATAGAGCTTATCATAACGGCAATAATCAGAGCACGGCACAATTAAATAAATATATTTACTAAGACTTTGCTCATGTCTACCATATATATATATATATATATATATATATATATATATATATATATATATATTGCTATAATAATTAAATACCTACAGACATTAGTGTTTCATCCATTCGGGATTCTTCAGTGCAGGGTGTCACGATTAACACCAGTCGAACGATTCGAACTCCGCACCACGAGACATCTCTGGCTCGATTAGCGGAGACCGTACCCATTCGGCTACCATTAACCGCGTGAAATAGCGTTGAATTTAAACATTTTCATTTTAAATGTTCATTTACGTCAGTCAGAGAGTGATCTAATCGTTATACGATGATCTATGCATAAGAGCTAAATTGACCGACTTTAATTCAACTGAAAGTGCTCAACGATAAGAAATGAATTTCTTTATATATATATATATATATATATATATATATATATATATATATATTTGTGTGTATGTGTGTGTGTATGTTTGTACTGATAGCCAAATTGAATATTGAAATGCTCATATCATTGGTTCTATGGGACGAAACTGAATGAAAATGTTGAGGCTTTTTAAAGACTATAATACTATTCTATGATTAAAAATTTATGACAATTGGTAAAAAAAGAAGTTATATTTTCAAACCAATTTATTATTATTATTATTATTATTATTATTATTATTATTATTATTATCAGAGTCAATTGCGCACCTTGCATGGGACTCCGGATATATTGGGAGGTATGTAAAAAGGTTGGAGTGACGTGTGCTGGAAAGTGGTTTGAGAAGGTGCATGATGAATTGAAGACAAGTGAGGATGGAAATGTAGAGGTATGGTGGGACAAAAGTGTCATAACGACCAAGCAATTGGAATATAATCGTCCGGATTTGGTGGTCATTGACAAGGTCTCAAAAAACTGGCAGATTGTAGACTTCTCAGTACCCTGGGAAAGGAATGTGAGAGAGAAGAAGAACGAGAAGTGGAGCAATTATGCTCTATTAGCCTTGGAGATAAAACGTATACACGGGGTTAAAACATAAATAATACTGATCGTAGTAGGTACCCTAGGAGTAGTATCAAGTCGTCTGGAAGGAGAATTGAAAAACTACGAATCCCTGGTTTTAGGCGGCCTTCAGACTTCTGCTATTGTAGGTACCACCAATATCCTTACGAAAACCCTTGATCCTTGGAGCTCCTGGTTTGGAGCCGAGATTGAAGGAAATCCTCTGGAAACGAATTTCATCCCTTTCGAGAGAGACGTTGATAAACGAATTATTATATTATTATTATTATTATTATTTATTTATTTATTTATTTATTTATTCTTCTTCTATCTTTACTATATAATACATGTTTATATTTTTGTTCACCCGCCCTATTTAATATATGTAAAGTGTAAATTTCTTTTAAATAGCCTGACGAAACCTTACATATATAATTCTTTGAAAGTTTATTCTAAAAAACTAACCTATCAGATTGGACAAATTTATGAACTTTAAAATTCAAATTAAATTAAATTCAATATTAACTTCAAATTTAAAATTCAAATAAAAATTGAATTCAAATTAAAAAATTTAAATGATTCCAATCTCACATTTATACATTTCCCCTCTCCCCTTATCCCTATTACTCTCCTTTTCTGTATATCATGATACTTAGATATATCTTTATGTGTTCATATATATATATATATATATATATATATATATATATATATATATATATATATATATATATATATAGTTTTTTTTCTTTTTGGAAAAAGAATTCCAGCAGAGTGCTCAATTAAAAGGAAAATCCAAATTGTAAGAGCGTATTTATATTTTGTGTACAGAAAGTTGTTAGTTGAGACAGATCATTGGTACCGTCGGTTTCAAGCCCGATAATAAGGCCCGTTTAAGGTATCCTTATCAAGCTCTTTTCAGCCGGGACGAATATTGGCTGAAGAGAGCTTGATAAGGATACCTTAAACGGGCCTTATTATCGGGCTTGAAACCGACGGTACCAATGATCTATCTCGACTAACAACTTTCTGTACACAATATATATATATATATATATATATATATATATATATATAATTGGCTTCCACTATCCTGTTTGTACTTTCCTAATCCAATTTTTGAGGATTCCCCTTTCCTAAATTGTCATTATGGAACGATAATTTGTTTAAATAATGACACCAGATGCTCTCTTTCCATAAATTGCTGAATCGTTTTTGTGGAGGCACCGGAATATTAGATCACTGCAAATAATTCCAGCAAAGACCCGTACCCACCTCCTTCGGCTGGTGGTTGGGCCGTAGGCATTGATCGCCATATACGACTACCAGTTCTCTTGGCCATTCGGACGTCGACTGTTAATTGTACGGAAATTGGCCATTACCTTTCAGATTCTCGATGTGCTGCGAGAAAGTGTGGCAGATGACGTCATCACATAACGCACCCACTCTTCCACTGATCACTTAAAGCTAGTCGCAGACTGTAAATTTCCGGACATGGCCCATGAGTAAGGTGACAGCTAAAATCTAAGAATGGTAGGTTGGTCACTCGGTGGGTGGGGGTACCTTTAATTTAAAACGAACAATGAATGACTGTTTTCATTATTTAACAATTATTTGTTGATTTTTTGTCCTGTTTTTAATGCTTTTTACATACGTCCTCGCATTAGCATTCTAGGAGTTTTTGTCTGTTTATCTGTCACGCGGTTAACAACACGAAGCTAAATGTTTCAAGTTCGAATATAATTGGTCTACAAAATCACTTTTACTTAAAATGCTCGACTGAACTCTAATCTATCGTTTCCTCTTGTCAAACTTTCATAAAAACACTCGACTAGCTGTAACCACTATATACTATTTTCCCGACTCACTAACTGTGCCTAAATCTTAACACATATTCCATGAACAAAGCTTATTTCCCTGTCCGACTCATGAACACTGTTCTTGGTTGAATAAAAAAGGGTAGCCTTCAAATCCAATGTAAACAAATTTTTGTGAAGCCATCATCATAAATAATCAAATTCCACACAATTTACCCCCTTAACGATTACTACACTACCACCTTACATTCATTTACTTTTATCCTCGAGTGCCCTTCGCGCCTTAACAAGTGGTGACTGACAAGTAAAAAAAAAAGATGTTGGTAACTTTCATGCGGTCCTTCTCGAAAGTACCGGATTTCCTCTGATTCATACAATGTAACGTCACAACTTAATTTATAACTTAGACTACACTGTGTTAATACGAGTGAAACTGTTTTAATCGTAGATGGTGAACACAAATAATGGCTTCTATGTTAATTAATGCATTTTGCAATTGTTAGTCCCAATGTTAGGTGGGTGTTTACGTCAGTGTAGAAAGCAGAAAAAAGAAAATGTCTAATTATAAAATTAAATGAAGATACGTTTCTAGTACCGACTGCAAATTTGAAGAGTGACTGCCATTATATTATATTTAATAGATGTTGCCATTTTTTTTTGTTAATATCCAACACTAATGAGAGTCCAACTAAGGATAATATATATGGTAAAGTTTGTTTGTTTACTTATATATAAAGTAAATAAAATATGTATCCACGGACGTGTTTCACCGTAAGTACGGCTACTTAGTGTATTTGTACTATACTAGAGTTCAAACTTTGGTATTAGTCAACCGCGCTGATGAACTGTAGATATAGCGAAACACGTGTCCGTGGATAGCTATGATATATATACATATAAATAGATAGATAGATATACAATGAGAGAGAAAATGAATACACAATGCTCTTTATTAGAGATTGCTACCAGTTCATAGACTCGGTTGCTGTTACAGGTTTTTTCTACCATTGTTACACTGAAGTAACTACTACTAATATTACTGCCACTACACTGTATACTACTACTACTACTACTTCTACTACTGTTGCCATTGCTACGTCATCTATTTCATTGTTGTTATTATCCGGTGGCCATCTTGTAATTTTGCAACAGCCACACGCATTTCAACATGATAACATTCGAAAATTGTCAGTTCAAACGAGACTTCCAAAATGCCGATTAGCTTTCTACGAATTTTCTATCACTAAACACACAATATCTACCTCTTCTCTTTCCTTTTTGTCCCTTTTGCTCCCCATATGATAATTTTAGCGTTATATTCAGAGAAATATGCCAATCATTTTATTAACGAATATATACAGATACTTGTTTAGAACGACAAAGACAGAGACGGAAATGGAAAGAGTGGAATAAATAGAGATGGGGGCAAAAATATGTCGAATTTGTCAAAGAATCACTTAATGCTAATTAATTTATCTTTTTTTATGTATTGTTATTGTTCCGGGGTAGTTAATGCCCCTATATCTATGATAGTATGAATTCGTCTGGCACTATGTAAGCCAGACATTTTTGTCGTCGAACTGAGAGCACACGCGTAGTTTAACAGCTGCTCGTAGTGAACACCAAGATTATTTCACCTTAATATTGTGACCTCTTAAATAGGGCCACAACATTGGCGACGTATGGATTCGAAAAATGACCAACAGGGATCTCATTTGGATAAACGACTAACTTCTGTTCAACAAACTCATATGTTTCTACCTTCTTTGAAAAAGTAAAGATTAGCTCCACAAAGTTTTTTCAACGACGAAGAACGACCTCACTACGGAAAAGTTTATTTTGGAAATAGGTGTGAGTAGAAAAAATCCACAACGCTGTCTAATGCTAGAGAATGGACCTAATTCATTTCTAACTTTTGGTTTGTGCAAGTCATGCAAAGTTTTCAAATTTGAAATAAGACGTTTTTATTATCCTAAGATGTTTTTTCTTTATCCAAAAGCCTTTTTTTTTCCTGTTCGTTGAAAGTGAACATCTTTTGGTTTTAAACACACAAACGAAAAATGAAAAGAAAAAAAACTTTTTCTTGTGGGACTACTACTTGTGAAGATATCTTAATTTTTCGGTACTAGTGTAGAGAGTGATCTGGACCTAAATAATAACGTTATTATTTAAAAAGGCATTCTTAACATGGGGAGGGGAGGGTGTTTTCTACCTATTCTATACTTCAACCTTACAATTGAATAAAAAACATATCATAAACCTTTAATTAAACTTGGAAATACGATTTAAAAAAAACAGCGCGGATCACTCTCTGCACTAGCACCAATTTTTCCTCTTAACAAGAAGCCATTTTCGTTTTACAATATATATTTCAAAACAAATTTTACTACTGTCACCTGAAAATTTCTCTGTCGATAGTCTGCATGATTTTCGTTTTCTCGATAAAACAACGCGAAAATAAAATAAAAAGTATATCAACTCTACGAAGAATCGAAACCGCATTCACTCCATTACGAGAATTCAGGACAACAACGTGAATACGCGACTGGATTTTTCCTACGAAAAGGGATTCCAATTCGTTTTATTATTCCAAATTTTTCTGGACAGTAAAAATTGGCTTAAACTTGACAGTGGTTGAACATTTGAAAATGGACTTAAACTTGACAGTGGTTCGGATTAGTCCATGGTACAAAGTCGGAAAACCGAAGATGATGAGGACCAAGAAAGTTGCTCGAAAGAGAAAAGAATAAGATTTAAATGCGAGGTTACCACTAACGTAATGCTGAAGTGAAAAACACTGAATCTCAAGATGTTTATATTAAAAAACACGAATAACCTTTTGGGATAGACTGGATTAAAAGAATTTGAACTCTGGGCCATTTTTGTCAAAAAGTGGACAACATTACAGCCGAGGCTGAATAACTAAAGAAGGACCTGAATAAGTGATTCCCCAATGTTTTTTTTTTTTTCAGACAAACTAGGCCGCTGTACAAAAAAAAACAGGTTACAAGACAATGCCACGCCAGCTTTCAAAAAGAGGTGCAGCGTACTGTTTGTACAAAAGATTGTAGCAGAACAGATTCGTCAAAGCAGGAAGTTGACCTCAGTCGACTATAGCAAGTGGGCTGCCTCCATCGTGTGTGTAAAGAAAGAAATCGAAGGATATCAGAGTTTGCTCAGACTTCTCAACCGGATTGAATGCAATATTTATGAATCATCATTACTGCTAACTTGTCCCGAGGAAATTTTTACAAAACTAAATGGAGGGAAAATATTCTCAAAATTTGATCTGAGCGAAACGTTGAGGAAGAAAGCTAAAAAACGTTGTGCTTTATCACTCACAAGGGACAATTTAAGTTCAATAGATTAGCTTCCGGGATAAAAGTCGCACCAGCTATCTTTCAACAGATAATTGACACGATGCTAAGCGGCGTTGCTTTTTCAATCAGATACCTGGACAATATTCTAATGAAAAGCGAATCTATAGATCAACATAGAAAACACGTTTTTCAGGTGTTCGAAAAGATAAACGGGTTCGGCTTCACACTTAAAGACAACAAATGTGAATTTTTCCTCGACCAAATAAAATACCTAGAGCAGTTAATAGATAGGCATAGTAGACAGCCTGGCCCAGAAAGGTCAATAGTTATGAAAAAATATGCCTAATCCACGCGAGATAACAACACTGCAAAGTTTTTTTGATTCTTAATATGCACACATTGCGCGCACTTTTAAATGAATTACTTAGGAAGACAAGGTTTGGATCTGGACCACGAAATGCAAAATGGCGTCCGAATAGTCAAAAGGGGTAATCAGATCGGAACTATTCCTGGCCCATTGCAACCCGTCGCAAATGACGCGAGCGCGTATGGAATCGGTGCGTGCATGATGCATAAAATGCCCGACGGTTCTACGAAACCAATAGCACACGCGTCGAGAACCCTACTATTTGCGGAAATGGAATTATTCCAACATAGAGCAAGAATCCTTAATCATCATTTTCGCGGTAACAAGATTTCACAGATTTCTCTATGGACGACACTAAAAACTTCAAATGAACCACAAGGCGCTGATCTCTAACTTTGGCTCGAAGAAAGGGTTGCCTACAGATATGGCAAGCAGGTTCCAAAGATGGGGAAAATCCTATTAAATTAAAACTTTGATATGGAGTTCCTCTAGTCAAAGAAGTTAAGACACGTAGACAGGCTATCCCGATTAACACCAAGGAATGGCGAACGACTTGAAAACTCGGTGATCGCATCACTACGATCAGAGAGAGATTATGTTGCTAAAAATTAAAAGCTTTAATAACTTTAATTTTTATGTTTATTGCTTTTAGCAATAAAAATATTTGTTCATATTTTTTCTCTGATAAGATGAATAAGCATCGAAAACTCATGGATTAAGGAAATTGATTTATTAAATTGTATTCTTTGTTTTAAAATAATAAAAAAAAACTTCTATATTTGAAGATTAACCTTTTCAAATCATAAAATTTAAATTCATAAATGTATACACACACACACACACACACATATATATATATATATATATATATATATATATATATAAACCTGACCAGAGGTTACTCAAAAAAGAAATTTCTCTTCTTTCATATCTAATCGCTTCAATAGATGACCATCTCCAGCCACATAAACGGTCATTTACTGGAGTTTATTTCGCTCGGCGGTTATACACTAATCCAGTCAAGCATTCGATTGACCACACAAATGGCCGAGCACTTCAGTTACGCTGCAGTAATCACCATCCTTCTATTAGTGTTTCGTCCCGATTTATTTGTTGCACACATTTCTTCCTATTTTATTTTTCTGAGAAAGAGGCGAACTATTTTTACAGACGAGATGTTACTGGGGCCAGCATTGCGGTGATTCGGTCGTGCGGAGTAGTTTTTATTATATTTGCCCGCAGCGACGGAAATTAGTGCGGCCGCGGCGAAACGATCGAGGTCGGTTTGTAGATGAATTAGACAGCGTCGATTCCCGTGCATTGTGTTGCTTGCTGGACTCTGCGTCCAGTCGCGATGGATTACCGACGCATCAGTAAACGTCCAGCTGGATGAATGTCCAGAGGCAGAAGTGTGACCGTAGCAATCGAAAAGGGGAACAAATACAGATATGCATGGATACGCATAGACTGTCACACGCACTGGCAAATATGGAGCTATATATATTGCATGCATAGATGCAAGCAAAGATGGACAAACAGACAATTTGATACGGATGGATTCATTACGACAGCTACGTTTGACAAGATGGAAATAAATTGAAAAAATAAGATATTCAAAATCTCTCTCTCTCTCTCTATATATATATATATATATATATATATATATATATATATGAACAAATGATTAATAAAACATGTTAAAAGACATCTTGAAAAAGAGTTTTAACTCTTTTTCAAGATGTCTTTCAACATGTTTTATTAATCATTTGTTCGTATTATAAGCTCTATTTCCTTTTCGGTTTTATTGAGCTTTTACATCTGGCTGAGTTTATTTTACTTGTAAATATTAACTCTTTAATATTTATAATATATTTTAAGTTTACCATTTTCATTACCTTGGTAAACTTATCGTAATTTTTATTCTTATTATATATATATATATATATATATATATATATATATATATATATATATATATATATATATATATACAGGAATACGAATTTATATATATATATATATATATATAATTCGTATTCCTGTTTGTATGTTTGTTTACAATTAGATTAATATATACAAAGCGTGCCTTACTTTAATATTTCATTTATTTCTATATATAGTATTATACTCGCAAAAATATACACTTAAGAGATCACCTTATTTGCATATTACATAAAGAAAAATCGATTTTACTAAATAGTGGTATCTTAGTTAATGCTTTTAGCGAGAGAAATATTTTAAGTATTCTATTTAAAATTGTTATTAATTAAATGTTAAACAGCAATTATATTGATAATATACTTAATTTAATTTATTTTGTAATTAATATTTCCAACAGAGCGACCTTTTTTTAAACTTCTTTAGAGTTATTTGCCCCTAGATGCTATCCATAAAAAACAAACGTTCACCAAATATCATTTTGTAATTTCATTAAGTTTCTGGCTGGAAAACTAATTCCGTGTAGATAGAAAAATTTTCGCTTTTATTGTTTTTTCTTAAATATTTAAAAAAAAAAAAAAACATTTACGAAAAAAACTTAAAAGATTTCATTTTTTTGTTGTTGTTTTATTTTACTCCTTAAACAGAGCGTCGTAATCTACTGCCCCCTCTAAATTCCACAATTTACACTTTTTTTTTCTTTTTTCGCGTGAATTTCATCGATTACAAACTTAATTTTCTAATTAAAAAGGTAACGTGACCCAGCGGCGTTTAACCCCTAAAAAATTGAGATCTACTTTTTTTCAGCCTAATACATTTAAACAGCCTTTATAAACATTATGAGAGAAGAAATTTTGAAAAAAATAAATAAAATAACATGTTAGAGTGGGGGATCGCTTTTCTATATAAATTTAACGTAAGTTTTTGGCCACCAAGCGTTCAACTAGACATGTCATCTCTAGCATTTTTTCGAGTTTGGCGATTGAGGGGGGGACAAATCAGACAAATACAATTTGTTTTTTCTGAGTAGACACAAATAACGATAAATTTAATTATTTTTTATGAGACCATTCTCTACTTTCACCTTACAATTTAATAAACAAAACAAACCCCAAAATATGACAAATTAAATTTGGGGAGGGGATTACATTAGAAACATAAAACGAGAAATAAAAATCAAATCGAAAAGCCTCCTCTAAATAAAGCAAATCGAAAATTCCTTTATTTACAAAAAAAAGCCAGTAAAAAAGTGCCCTTACAAAAAATAAAGATAAATGTGTAGTTTATCAGCGTAAATTATTTGACAGACAAAAAAAATATAAAAACTATTTATTTTTATATAAAATATTATTAGACCCAATGGCTGAAATAAAACAAAAAAATCATTTTTATGTTTTTTATCATTTTTTATTAGACTTAATGTGCATGCCTTACACGTTTAAAATTTGGCCTTTTTAGGTTTGACAGATTGGCTTTTTTAAGGCCAAATTTGGCCTTTTTTACACTCTTTCATTAAAAAAAATATGGCGGCTAAATCATAGTTCATGAAAGAGCTTAAAAAGGCCAATCTGACAAACCTTAGAAACGCCAAATTTTAAAAGCAATGTAGCGGCTTCGAATAATAAATGATAAAAAAAAAGCAATGTAGCGGCCTCGAATAATAAAAAAAATAATAAAAATGGCATGTTTTTTTGTTTTATTTCAGCTTTTGGGTCTAACAATGTGTTTTATATAAAAATAGTTTTTATATTTTTTGTCTGGCAAATAATTTACGCCGCTAAACTACACATTTACCAAAATAAAAAACGCGCGCATTAATGTTTATAAACGTTATTTTTTTAGGTTCAGAAAATCGTGAGATTTCTTAGAACAGTGATCCCTTCTGCCGAGATATCGGGTGGAGAGGGTATCAGATACTTCTTTTTGGTGGCGATTACATTTACATGTTTTTATCCTTTCATTTAATTTTGAATAATATATATAGTTTGGGCGATCGGGTTTCGATCCTGGCTTGAGAGAGTTGCTTGTCTAGCCACACTGATGATCTGTGAAAAGCGAAACAGTACTGTATGTGTATGACTATGATGCTTCCTATCTTGGGTTGAGCATATTGGGAAGTGATATACAAACTACCATTAGCGCATGAAGCGATGCTCTTCGTGTAAAAAAATTGAGCTTGGGTATTTGGACGATGTCAAAACATTGTTAATTCACTGTTTGCATAGCAGCGGCCGTATATCGAAACGGTTAAAACGTTTGTGCGATCGGGTTTCGATCCTGGCTTGATTTAGTTGCTTGTCTAGCCGAACTGATGAGCTGTGAAACAGCGAAACAGTACTGTATGTGGATGACTATATATATATATATATATATATATATATATATATATAATATCAGGCCGCCCATTTGATTGAGATCTCCCCAAGATTCCAGTTTCTTTTCATATCACACATGAGACCTTGATATTTGATCTGTTTCTCCCTTTCAGCTCTGTTCAGACCTCCATCATTAGAGACACTCACTTCAACTAAGGTTGCAACTCTCTCTGACTTATTCCATATAACTATGTTAGGTTTCACAGCAGCATTTTCAAGGTAGATGGCTGTAGGAATTACATGGTCGTAATGTATGGTATATAAGTAATTTTCAACTGTTCTTTCGGGCTGATGTTCCCAGGATTTGCTGCTACATTGGATGTTTAATGTTGTTACAGATGGTCCAGTGGAGGTATATACATACTCCATCATGTATCGCTGTGTAGTAGCCATTCCCTAAAAGAACCTTGCAACTTGATACTAGATGACTCACATTTTCCAATTCCGTATGGCAGCATCTGCATTTTTTGTCATTAGTGAGACCTGCCATCTTCTTGAATACATTAGTCATCAATCCCTGGTCTTGAGCAGCCATTATAACCCTTTCCTGATCCTGGTGGAGGGCTCCTCTTTTGAGCCAGTCGAAAGAACCTTCTTTTTCTATGTATTCCTGGGAGAGTTCCCCTAGAAAATACTTTGCACGCTGATATTGGTCCCACTCTTTAAGGTTTCGTCTTTTGAAAGGCCCCGGTATATTTCTGCCGACTCTGTCTTGCTATTTCTGTTGCAGGATTGTTTAGTGTTTCAGCCTCATCTTTGTGAAAGCCCTGACCAAAACGCTTGGCTAGCTGGGTGACTCACACTTTCTAATTCCGTGTGTGTAAACGTGTGTTTAGTTAAATTATTGGATTTTAATTATTTACAGATTCGTCCAGTGAAGGTACTTACATACTCCACCATGTCTCGCCGTGTATTAGCCATCCCATGAAAGAACCTTGCAACTTGATACCAGATAACTCACATTTTCCAATTCCGTGTGTGTAAACGTGTGTTTAGTTAAATTATTAGATTCGTTTTATTTCTCAGAAATTAAGGAATCCAAATACCTGGGACTAACATTTGTTCTCTACATGAGACAGAAATATTTGAGTTTTTCATAAAAATTCTTCTTTACCTCATAAAAACTGAATTAGCAAGGAAGTTGCTCGTCTCAATTTATCATTTAAATATGTTATAGTATACTATCACCACTTATCAAGACCCAGAAGCCACTCGAGGATAAGGGTATTACAGTAATCAATGGAATAGTGTTGTACTATTCGCTAGCATTGGAGATTTGATAAAGTGCCATTACTTAAGGGGCTCGTTCATCAGGAATTTGTTTATGTTGGACTTGAAGACATCCAAGTTGAAGTCAGGTGGGAAACAGGCAAGTGGTAGAGAGTATCAAGGGGGCGCAGTTCTTAGAAAGAAGCTTTGTTCATGGAATCTACGTTTTGATTTAGACACAGATAAAGAGTGGGGGGAAAATATTGACAGTGGTTTCAGCTAGACGGATGTTTATCGTGAAAGATTGGCGAGGGGGGGGGGCAGAAATTAGAGCTCAGACCAGCAGTTGCCATGGAAATAACGATGAAATAAAGATAGGCTCGCAACGTCTCTTCTGTGGGAGAGAGGTTGCAGGGAAGAGAAAAGGGCATCCCCCACTAAGCCACGAAGTCTATTTTGTACTATGTCAAGGCAGGATAGGCTGTTTTTAGCAGCTCATGCTATTTAAGTGTAGGGGAGCTTGTTATTATTTTTCCAGAAATGGCAAATTAGCTGTACTAAAGTAAATAAACTACGTTGAATACCTTCTTTTTTCGTGCACCTGCGCGACCAAAGATTTGATTAAATTCGAGTAATGATAAATAATGATTTAAAAATCATTATCTCTCAGTTGTTTTTATTAAACAAATATTATATTTAGTTGTCAAAGAAAAGTTTCAACCAAATAAAAAGTGAGGTACTATTTGCGCCTGTTTCATTCTAGTTTTATAAAATTCATTTTAATTTTATCTTTATTATAAAATGTATAATTGTTATCATAGGATTTGAAACGGATTTACGTGAAAAACGCCTTTCAAGATACGAAAACCAAGCTACACAAATTAAATATCAATCTAGAGAGTCCACTGTTTATATATTTTAAAGTTCAATTCACAATTTTTGAAAACACGTGTTCTTTTATTTTCTCATAAAAGTATGTGTTACAGATCCATTTTTCGTTAATAATCTTCAACAATTGATTAACCAAGCATTAGAAAGATACAACACGTAAATTAGTTTTTTAGGAGGCGTTCAAAATAGCAACGAAAATTGAACAAAAATTAATAGACCGTCTAAAGTAATACCATATAATATGGCTATGAATGGAACTAGTTAAGGAAAAAGTAAAAGAAATAGTAAAATTTTAAAAAAAACTACAAACGTAATAATACGAGAGACATCTAACTCAATAGAGAAAATAAAGGGGAAAACAAACGAAGGAACCAGATCTGTTTTAATCCGCCGTACAGTGACAACATCACAAATATCATTCCGAAAGAATTATTCTAAATTATTGATATACACTTCCCCAAGAACGTAAACTAAGCAAAATAATTAATAAAAATACGGTTAAACTTTATTTCCCTTTTTCATATTATTTAACTAAAACTATAACAAGTTCCAACAATACAAAATTGAAAAAATTCAGGAAAAATAAAGATATTAAAACCCAGGAAGATTGTAGTGAAAATAACTGCAATTGCAGAAACCCTGATGAATTTCCACTTGGATTGAAATGCCTATTGTCTATAAATGTGAGGTCATAACTGAAAACAATAGTAAAGTATACTTGTGATCTACAGTGACCAATTCAAACACAGCTCTCGCACCCACCTAACATCCTTCAAATTAAAGATAGGTAATGAAACAAACACCAATAACTATAAACATAACAATAATAACGATAATAGTAGTAATAACGGAATGAATAATAGAATGGGGAAAAGTAAGAAAAAAACAACACAGCACTAGTTAAATTGATTAGGGAACTCCGTAGAAATAAAACTGAATATAAATAAAAATGGTCCATAGTAAGGAAAGCTTTAAGTATAAACAAAATAAATCAAATAAAGAAGATGTATAAACCAAATAAATCGAAAAGATTGTATTCTTGAATCATCTCAAATATTAACATTTAAAGAAGATTTATTAAATAAGCGCATTGATGTAGTGCATGAATGCCTGCATGAGAATAAATTCCTGTTATCCCACATTAGACCAGACTAAATAAAAACAAATCGGATATGTAAAAACGAATGAGTAAATAAATATATATTTTTATATAGGGGGATTAAAAGAATATTAGAATATAACTTACGCTTAATATAGAAAATATAAATCCAATATAAATTATGAAGAAACATACTCTTGAAATATCATCAAACTGAAACCGAAACAAATAATGAAACATACATAGCATATAAAGTTACATTAAACAATTTTAGAAACAGTTAAGGGGTGATAGTAAACTCATAAATACAAACAGTAAAGCATTGATCACAATAGATTTCTTAAATCTATATAGTTTAGAAACGCGGCATAAAGCTGGCAATTAGATAGCTAGGAAGAAAGAAGATAGATAACAAGGATAGATCATATAAAGAAAGGAATTTTTAGCTAGAGACAAAGAAAATGTAATAAAATATACATAAATATAGAAACATAAACCAATCAACAGCTTAGCCAGCAAATGTTAATATGTGAAAAAAAGTAAAGGGAAATAACTAAGCAAAAGATATATAAGAAAAGTAAATTAGAGTGATCTCCCCTGGATTAAATAACTAGCATGTATACAATACAACTGAATGTTTACTCGTGGGCCGATAAACAAATACATTCCAAAAACACTGTAGTTTTAATAACGAGCAATTTAAATTGATAATAATATACAATAAGTAATAAATGGAGAAAATAAATTTTATACGGTAAATTAAATAAAATGAATAAAAGAAATTATTATAAATACAAAAGTACAGGTGTTTCGATATTCAGAGACAAAGAAGTGGAAAACACATTCTAATGAGAAGGGGGTAAAGTATATTGAATAAAAGAATTAAACGATATAAATATAATACGAAAGTACGGCGAGATGGGAAAAATAAGTAGATAAATAAAAAGATGGCGACTTGACTAACAACGAGAATTAAACTCTCAACATCAACGGTATGATTTGAGTGTTTGTGACATTTTTTTTTATTACATTTTCACCCTAAACAAGGCACATTGCCACTTTGGTGTAGGGGGCTACTATCAGGGGAAACATCTACTGGGGTACTATGTAGGGATTAGGGCAGCGAGATGTTGGTTCACGTTGCACTTGAACTTATGCATGTCAGTACAGTTGGGGAAGCAGTGACCTGGAATGGAATTCCAAAGTCTAGCAGTTCTGGGGAAGAAACTACTGGAGTAGAAAGATCTTTTACATCTAGGGATCTCTACAGTGTGGGGGTGGGATTTTGCAGCTAGTCGGGTCTGTCGAGGGTGTTCACGTCGTGGGGGCACAAGTGCTTGCAGTTCATCAGAGCATTCACCATTAAAATACTTGTAGAACAGGCAGAGGGATGCAACGTTTCGACGATGGGACAGAGGCTGAAGCTTAGATGCCAGTTTAGGGCCTATCAGATTTGCGACTCTCTTTTGAACCCTGTCAAGGAGCGAGAGACTAGTAGCCGATGCACCAGCCCAAATATGACAGCAATACTCTATACATGGGCGAATAGTGGCCTTATAGAGGTACAGGATACTTTCGGGTGTTAGAAGTTTTCTAGCACGGTAGAGAGAGCCCACCTTCCTGTAATTGTTCCAACTCATGTTTCCTGTGAACGTTAGGCCAAGGAGCTTGAGAGACGTACTCTCAGATAAAGAGTCAATGGCCATTGCTATAGGTGGTAGAGAAGGTTTCTTGTAATTATTGAATAAAACCAGTTTTGTCTTGGCGGCATTGAACGTGACTATCCATTTTTGTCCCCATTCCACTACTGATTGGAGGTCATCCTCTAGTGTTTCTGCCATTACTTTAGATATATGTTCATTTGTTTTCCTGTCGTATAAGAATTATCATTAGATATGTTTTTCTCCATAGAATTGCACGAAGAGTGTCCTACATTAAAAAAAAAAACAGCGATAACATATCTTTACTGTTTGTTGAATATTGATAACAGAACAGATTAGTAAAATATACTCCTACAAGCAAATAAAAGAACGGGTGTATTCAAACATTGTGATTTAAACTTTTATTTTTTATTTATTTTTTTCTTCCTTTGAAGATTGTAATGCCGGGTATGGGGCAGCCAAACCAGCTGCCAACATTGCCCCGCTTTTTTATTGAAACCAACCGAGAGCTCTTTTTAGTATCCTCGCTGTTCCCTTAAGTGCAATTGTCTGAATCTCTTTTGCACTTGGTTCACCAGGAATATTAGTTAGGTAGGACTTCAGGTTCTTATTCATAAGTCCTGTGGCACCTATGATAACTGGTATGATCGATATCCCCTTTAGGTTCCAGTTTCTTTTCATATCATACATGAGACCTTGGTATTTGGTCTGTTTATCTCTTTCAGCTCTGTTAAGACCGCCATCATTAGGAACACTCACTTCAATCAAGGTTGCAACTCTCTCTGACTTATTCCATATAACTATGTCAGGTTTCACAGCAACATTTTCAAGGTAGGTGGCTGTAGGGATTACATGGTCGTAATGTATGGTATATAAATCATTTCCAACTGTTTTTTCAGGTTGATGTTCCCAGGACTTGCTGCTACACTGGATGTTTAATTTTTTACAGATGATCCAGTGGAGGTACTTGCATACTCCATCATGTCTCGCTGTATAGTAGCCGTCCCCTAGAAGAACTTTGCAACTTGATATCAGATGACCAACACTTTCCAATTCTGTGTGGCAGAATCTGCATTTATTGTCATTACTGATCCCTGCCATCTTCTTGAATGCATTGGTCATCAATCCCTGGTCTTGGGCAGCCATTATGACCCTTTCCCGATCGTGGTGGAGGGATCCTCTTTTGAGCCAGTCCAAAGAACCTTCTTTATCTATGTATTCCCGAGAAAGTTCCCCCAGAAAATACTTTGCACGCTGATGTTGTTCCCATTCTTTAAGGTTCATCTGTTGAAAGGTCTCGGTATATTTCTGCCGGCTCTTTCTTGCTATTTCTGTGGCACACTTGTTTGGTGTTTCTTCCTCATCTGAGAGACAACTCTGACCAAAATGTTTGGCCAGCTGGGTGACTGATGTTGTTCTGCTGGCTCTTGTCTCTTGATGTTCATATACTATTGAGAGGGTGTCATTCTGGGAGCTTCTCAGATACTGACCGGTGCTCACAATAGTTGCCCTATGTTGATGATTAATCTCTGAGAGTCCCAGACCTCCTTCTCCCCTGGGCACATACAGCCTTGGTAGACACTGATTTCTATATATTATTTTATGAAGCGTTAGTAGCTTCCGTGTCTTTACATCTAGCCGGTTGATGTATTTTTGTGGCCAGTCAATGATACCAAAGCTGTATGTTATTACTGGCATAGCAAACTGGTTTATGGCAGTAATTTTATTTTTATTGGTGAGCTGGGTTTTGCATATTTTCCTCACCCGGCGTACATATTCTTTACTAATCTTCTCCCTCATCTTGACATGTTGTATGTTCTCGTTTTCCTCAATGCCAAGGTACTTGTAAGGCTCATGCTCTTCTAGATCCCTGATGTCGATGTTTTCATTAAGCTGCATATTTTCTGTGTGGGTCTTCTTCCCCGCTCTGAGTGTACATTTGGCACATTTATCCAGGCCAAACTTCATTCCGATGTCACTGGAGAATGTGTGTACTACCTGCAGAAGGTGGTGCAGATCGGTGTCAGAGCTAGCATACAGCTTAAGATCATCCATGAAGAGCAGATGGTTTATTCTCTTGCTTGGATCTCGATGGCGTCCCTGACTCAAATTGTAGGCGCTCTGATTTTTATTCAGGAGCTTGTTTAGTGGGTCTATTGCCATACAGAAGAGTAAGGGAGATAAGCTATCACCTTGGAATATTCCCCTTTTGATTTTTACTTCAGGGATGATGGTTTTTCCTCCATTGTGATTTAATGATATTGTAGTTTTCCACATCTGAAGGTGAGCAGCCATTGTTTTTCTAATTACCGGGTGGACTTTGTATAACTCAAAGCACCGAAGTAGCCATGAGTGTGGCACACTGTCAAATGCCTTCTGGTAATCAATCCATGCCATGCTCAGGTTTTTGTGTCTCTCCTACAGTCTTCTAGGACGGTCTTGTTGATTAATAGCTGGTCTTTGGTACCGAGGCATTTTCTTCTGCGCCCTGTCTGCTCTTTTTCAAGGTAGGTCCCAGAAGATAGATGGTCATATATACCATCGGCTATCAGACCAGTGAAAAGCTTGTAGGTAGTTGTAAGGCAGCATATTGGCCTGTATTTATTTGGCCGTTGTGTCTCCTTGGTCTTGGGTATGAGGCTGGTGTCCCCCTCTGTCAGCCAGGGTGGTGTTGCTTCTTCATCTCTTAGCATCCTGCTGAAGCAATCACTGTAGTGGGGGTGGAGTGCAGTCAATTGCTTCAGCCAAAAGTTTTGGACATTGTCGATGCCAGGTGCTTTGTGGTTGGATAATTGTGCCAGTTTTCTTGTTATCATACCAGGAGTTATGACTGGTTCTGGCATCTGAGGCTGGGTTTCATTGAGCCTAATAATATCTTCAATCCACTGGGCCTCTTGATTATATTTACCTTCTGTTTCAAATAGAGGTCTCCAGTAGTTTTCCAGGGCTTCCTCTGCAGGTGGACTATCTACAGTAATGGTGTCCCTTATCAGCTGCCTGTAAAAAGTCCTTTGGTTTGTTTTAAACTGCCTATTTTGAATTTGGGAGTTGATCTTGTTCTCCTGGTTTTTAATTCTCTGGGAAAGTGCTGGTATTTTTCCTTCCAACTCCCTAGCTGTATTATGTAATCCCTCAATTTTCTCATGGTGGTATTTGGTACAGAGTTTTTTGATGGTGGTCTTAAGTCGACCCTGTATCGAGGGATTTGCAAGGAACTATTTTATTTGGCTTAGTTCTTTCCTGCAGAGGTTCAGTTGTTTTTGCAGCTTGGTCTTCCAGTGAGCTGTTTGTCTAGAGACTCTGAGCCCTATTCGATGATTGTGATTGAATATTCGAAGGTTAATTTTTCTGTCAATATAGAGGCCAGCTGCATATGTGATATGGTTGAGTTCTGTGAGCATTACTGTTGTTGGAATTAGCCAAGGATTAAAGAATATATCTATATCTATATCTATATATGCTTTGAATATCATCGAGCATCAGATATATGTAGTATATTTTGTATTGTACTATTTATAGCATATGGTTACACTTGGAATATTTACAAGAAAACCATATATATATATATATATATATATATATATATATATATATATATGGTTTGTTTATTTATTTTTTTTTATAAGCGATTCTGAGGTGGTTTTTTGTTCACTCCCTGAGTGCTTTAAAGGGAGAGGCTATCTGCCCTTTGTTTATATTCTAGTCACACCCACATTTTTTGGATGTATTATTTGTAATTGATTTATTATTTAAATATTTATTTAAATATTTATTTAAATATTCTTTACGTGCATAAAATTAAAACTAAATTTATGCACTCCATCTGAAGCTAAGCCATGTTTTTTTTGGGGGGGGGGAACTATGGGCCGGTGATGAATTCTGCTGCCATACGCAAGGTTTGCCAGTGTCCATTTAATTGCACCAAGGGTTCACTAGACTCCTCATCACATCCACGTACACTTTTGTTACCTTTCAAGCCGATATCGAAGATGTAAAGTGGCATGTTGTGGCCCTCACTTGAAACCATATCGAGGACCATAATTGTGACAGAAATGATGCATTCTGGGGGTGCTAGCGATGGTTCCGTTTTCATAACTTGGATTGGTAGAGAGCATGTGTTGTACAGCGGCGTATCTCTGATATCGCTCGCTGAACCTTGTGTCACTTTCAGACACGATAGAATGCTCCTACTGTTTTTTGGATTCGTAGTAGGTGGTCAACAACAAATGAAAACGGTTTTCATCAAACGGAAATGGAATCATGTCGTTTTTTTTAAGGGCGACAATTTTATCGTTCCACTCTCTCTCTCTCTCTCTCTCTCTCTCTCTCTCTCTCTCTCTTTCTCTCTTTATATATATGTGTGTGTGAGAAAGAGAGAGAGAGAGTGCGAGAGAGAGAGAAAACATTAAAATAATATTTTATCATTTGAATTATATGAGTAATATTTGCTAATGTTTCGTGCGTGTAATGGTGCTATCATATCTTCATCCCTTTTGGCAATATTTTGCCGGCACCTGCAAACTTTTGACTCTAGTTCCTCATAGGACGACGGTCGCTCATCCGGAATTAGTAAGACGTGCGCAATGGAGGCGTCGGTCAGTGTCAAGATAATAATCGAGTAGGGAGCGAGGAGTAGATAGGGGAGGGGCTCGGAGACGGCGATGTTGTGCATCGCATCGAGCCAAGTCGACAGGGCGGAAATTGCATTCGTGCGTCAGTCTCCAAGAAGGAGGCCCTGTTACTTCTGCCGCAGTGGCACCGGCCATTATTGCAACGACATTGCTGTGCCAACTGACAACTGTTATCAGGAAAATCTTCATTCGACAGAACGGCACACGTGAGATTTAACGAGAACGCACAAAAAATGGAGACGAACAAAAATAAACATTAAAAAAAAAAACAGATATTCCGTCTGGTCGTTTAGCGTGAAAAGAATATTTTCAGCTTAAGCATAACAAACTGACGAAAATTATTTAACATTAAAAAGAGCTTTAATCTATGGACCTTTCTTCAGAACATTCACAACAAACACTCGTCTAGCTACTACCACTGTCAACAATTTCTGATACTCTCTGTGTACATAAATCTTAACGCAAATTCCATGAACAAAGTTTTTTATTAGAACTACCCACATGTGAAACTCCATCACGTGGCTCGGATTCCAGCTGACAAAAACATGAATATTTTCAAGTTAAATTTAGCTTAGATAATTAAATTCTACTCATTTTCCACCACAACCGATCATTACACTATTTTCGCACTTACTATCTTACAGTAATTAGCCCTTATCCTCGAGTGGGCTTCACACCTTGATAAGTGATAACTTCGTCGTGAACATGATTTATTTGTTTTATTGGGTCACCGCTTTGCAAGGCTAAAAACTACTTGAGAATACGGATTAAGTCTCTTGGTATATCTAAGTGTCCCGTTTATTTAAAATCTCCTTGGATTGGGGATGTTAGTCAGAAATGAATAGATGGATCAGTAAGTTGTGTCTCATTTTTCCCGTCTGTTATTTTTCGTTTGGTTTTTTGCTGTTAAGTCTGCCTTTTCCTCGGTTGTGAAGGATTGTTTGCGCTGTATCACATAATGTAATATAAATTATGAATTTAAATGCTAGTGTGTTGTGGCTATGTTGGTCAGGCCTCCTTACATTTGCAGACACGCATTAACCAACATATCCCATCACAAATTAGACTAGGTAAGCCATGTTGCTTTCGCCCCTCTTCTACCTTAGAATTTGTCATTGATAAACATATTCTTGAAAATCCAGCGTGTGGGAAAGGGTATAAAAATGGAGAGCTTTAGAGTTCTACACCGAGTTTCCTCTCAAAATCATTTAAGAACTTTAGAGTCAGTCTCGACGCTCTTAGGTAAACCTTCTCTCTGTTAACAGAAAGAATTCATTAAGTCATTGAATTTATTCAGGAACGTATTTTAACTCCCCCTCAATACCTCATTATTCGTACGTATTCATATTCCCGTTGGAATAATTTTATTTTTCCGCCATGAAAAATTTACATAGTCTTTGCTCTTTACATGATATTTTATTTTATTTATTGTTCTTTTTTGTAATTGTATCAAACGATTATCTCCTGATAAGTTAGATGGTGAAGGTACTTTAGTATTTCTCCGTTCATTATTTTAAAGCCCTATATAAATTTTGTACCAAAAAAGTTATATATATATATATATATATATATATATATATATATATATATATATATATAGTGTATCGCAAAAGTGAGTACAGTGCACCTCTCACATTTTTTCTTTATGGGACAAAACTGAAAAATGACACAATGGAAAGTAGTCTATATGCAGCATATATAACAGAGTTCATTTATTTTCGCCTCAAAATAACTTAAAATGTAGCCAGTAAAATCTAAATTCCTGGCAACAAAAGTGAGTACACCCCTTACGAAAAGTTGTCAATATTAACATACAACATGTCAAATCTCAATATTTTGTGTGGCCACCATCATTATCCAAAACTACCTTTACTCTCCTGAGCATGGAGTTTACCAGAGCTTCACATATAGACACTGGAATGCTCTTCCACTCTTCAATTACGACGTCGCGAAGCTGGCGGATATTTGAGAATTTACGCACCTCCACCTTTTGCTTGAAGATGCGCCAAAGATTGTGTTCAAGTCTGGGGGCATGCTTGGCCAGTCCATCACATTTACCCTCAACTTCTTCAGTAATACAGGTGTTGGATGTGTGTTTGAGTCATTGCTGGGACACTGCTCTGCGACCCAGTCTCTGGGTGTGGGGAGGGGATCATGCTCAGCTGCAGTATTGGACAGTACATATTGAAGTCCATACTTCCCTCAATGAAATGTAACTCTCCAACACCTGTAGCACTCATGCATCCCCAGACTATGACATTCCTACCACCATACTTGACTGTTGGCATGACACACTTATCTTTGTACTCCTCAAATTCGTATGCATGGTTGTCACTCCAGAGGGAAGCCTCTTTTGAAGGCAATACACAAGAAAGCCTGCAAACAGTTTACTGAAGACATGCCAACAAAGCCCATAGATTATGGGAACCACGTCCTCTGGTCAGATGGGACGAAATTGAATTCGTTTGATTCTTATGGCCTTAAGCATGTGTGGCGGCGACCACAATATCTTAATTTAAAATTTAAATATTTCAGATGTATATTAATTTGTATCTATAAGAGACCAAGGTTTACTGGATTTAAAAAAATTTTCTCAGAATCTATTCCATTTCATTCTTAAAGTTTTATCATTTTCTAGAATCAACATCAAATAATGGATTTTAATCAAAATCGGAAAGAATATGGTTGGTTTGTGGTTAACAACACAGACTGATAATCTTGGTGTGCCAGGTTCGAATCAAGTCTGTTCCAAATAAGAACTTTTACTTAGGATGTTCGCAATCTTCATATCTTTCTAGAAAGAATTTTAAATAGAAATATATTAGGAAAACCAATATCAACAATATATTAGATTATGCTGGGGCGACACCTGGTTACCTTGCTGATAGTCGATTAAGGAATATTGACTATTATTATTAAAAGTTAAAATTGTTAGATAAAAGACATTAATATGCAGACTTAGTTTGTGTACAAACGACAAATATATTTATAGGGTTTTAGAATTTAGAACGTGTGCTAGAGAACAAAAATCAAAATAGCAGGAATGTGACTTTGACGAAAAGAATATCAGACATACACAAGCAAATAGGTATAAAATAATAAATCGGAATAGAGAAAACGTGATTAAAAAGTCACATGTTAAAAGATGCGAGTTGAATGACATAATGGCAACCGAGTAGTTAATATATACGGAGTTAGTTAGAAGGAGAGAGAGAGATAGTCACTTGGACAGGGAGCGAACCTGGTCGAGTCGAACGGATGTGGAAGTCCACTAGCGACAGGGCCTATGGCCCTGTACGCTTGACAAAGCAGAGTCTAAGACAAGCGTGCAATCTTCCAATAGGAAGAGATACAGAAATAAAAGTTATCAAATATAACAGGATACTCCTGGTCGATTCCTTGGAAGGAATCTCCTTTTTTGCAAATTTGTTAATACAGGCACACACATGTTTTCTTTATTGGATGCATAACCTCGCTGAACTGTGTTCCATCCCCTTTGTGTTGTTTGTATTGTAAATGTGCTGTAATCCATGCCACACACACACACACACACACACACACACACACACACACACACATCGACTAGACGACACAAGAAACTCGTTATATAATCACGTACATTATATCTACTGCTTATATATATATATATATATATATATATATATATATATATATATATAACGTGCATAAGCCTGAAGAGTCCTAGAGTGGATGAAACGCGGAATTTTCAGTGTAGCTTAATCGCCATATCTATTTTATAACTTACTAACTAGCTCTACCTACGTATTGAGCACTTTTGAAGTAAATAAATAAATTTATATTTTCGTATATTAATTTTATGTGAGTAAATGAAGTAGTTATATATATATATATATATATATATATATATACTTCAGAATCGTGTAATGCAAAAGATCTACTGGTATGAAAATCCAGTGATTATTGGTCTTGCAAAATATTATTTGCTGTAATATTTTATAAAGACAATCCCAGCTAAATAAAAAAATTTCTCAATGTACCAGAAAAATCATAATTTAGTATAACTTTTATGACGTGAAATGGTTAAATTTCAAATCTAGAACTTTTATTAAATGCAAGGCAAAGAATACATTTCAAAAAGTATATCTCCTTAATCTGTAGGTTTTCGATGTCTACCCATCTCCTCAGAGGAGAAAATATTAGCAAATATTATAATGCTTTATACCTAATTTGCTAAATGCAATAAATATAGAAAATCATAATTTAAAGTTTTTAAAGTTTTTAAAACATAGAGTAAAGGAAATTATATATTGGTTCAAAATGAAAAAGATATTGAATTTCGTCACTTCGGATTTTACAATTTGGTTGTGAAATCCAATATCTTTTAATTTTGAACAAATATATAATTTCTCTTATTTAATGATTTAAAAACTTTAAACCATTTAAATTATGATTTTCTATGTTTATTGTATTTAGCAAATTACGTATAAACCATTATAATTTTCTAATGTTTTCTCCTCTGAGGAGATGGTAGACATCGGAAACCTATAACCAACGCATTGGACGACCCACAGTTATGGTCTTTGACGTGGTTCCAAGTGAGGGCCACATCATACCACCTTACATTTTCGAAGTCGACTTGAAAGTCAACACCAAAGTGTACCTAGATGTGCTGAAGAGTGTGGGGCAATCAGGTAGCTGTTAGCATTCCCTGGGTGTTACAGCAGGACTCGACACCAGCCCACAAGTTCAAACAAATCCAGGCTTGGCTCTAAAATGAGTGCTTCGACTTTTACCCTTCTCTCAATGGCTCCTTTTTCTAGCGACCTGAACCCACTGGACTATTTCGTTTGGTCATGACCTCCCACAACACCAAAGCGAGCCTAATCGCCGAGTATTCGCCAAGCTTTTGCCAGCGCTTGTGGAAAAAGCATACTCCCAGTTCCGGACCCGTAATGAGGCGGTGATTAAGGCTGAAGGGGCGACATTGAATAGATGTCAGCTCTCCTATATAATCAAGTTACCTGACTTAAATAAAAGTTTTAAAATAAAGCTGTAGTGTGTAAATTTATCGTCCCACCTTGTAATTAGTTTCTTGTGTCGTCTAGTGTTTATAATTCCTATATAATTAATTTACTGCCGTGCTCCCCTGGAAGCGAGTACAATCTAACAAATAGAATCATCTGATTTATACGAAATGGATAAATCAATCCAAATTCGAATAAAGATTTTAGGCATAAAATTTAGTTTGGGCTTCAGCTTAATCATCGTGAGTTGATATAAATACGGTACAAATCAGGTCTGTTCGGGGGGGGGGTATTTATTTTACCATTCCTGGGACGGGTATTCATCTAGTTTAGTTCATAGATGCCTCTGTCCAACCACAAGAGACAATGGATACACTCTGTAAGTGTAGCTGCGCGTGTAATTGTGCAGCAAGGGTTGCGCAATCACAACCACACATCTCCTGCATCAACACGCCTTCAGTACAGTGGCAAGGAGACGACTAGAAACAATGCCGAGATAAGCGGAGAGAACGTACAGCATCCTGGAATTTCCAAATGTTCACCCATTGTTGTACTGACCAGACTTAATGTTGCTTAACTTATGTGATCTAACAGGAACAGGTGTAGCAATTTGATTATGCTGTGTTAGTTTAATATTAGATTCAAATAAAATAAATCTGACTCACATGAGCAAGACATCTTGCCACTGAGTCGCATTGGTATGCTGCAATGTCGAACTACATGTACAGGGCCTAATCATCTATTATATAAATCTCACCTGTCTGTTTAAATGTATGTATGTATGTATGTATGTATGTATGTATGTATGTTGACAGAGGCGACAGATTTTCATGTTATCGGTATCATTTTGAAGCTCGCCCTTCGGACGACAAATATCGAAAAATTGGCTAAAAACGTTAAATCCTTGGCCCTCAACTGGGCACTTTTCTACAACGAGGGGGTGGGGTAGCTGTTTTCGATGACTTTTGGTTTGACGATGGAGGCAACGACAAAGCCGTCACGTTGTTACTTTTTCGTTTTGTTTTGTTTTCTTGTTTTTTTTTGCGTTCTTTTCCTGCTTTGCGGTACGAGTTAAAATCTGTCTGTCTACTACCACATTTTTTTATCAACACACACCTCCAAACACCCGGGCAACGCCAGGCACGCACGCTAGTCATAACTAAAGAGTGATGCAGCAAGATATTTATTCACGTTACATTTAATTGTTGGTATAATCGATAAAACAGAGACAAGGAGAAAATGGGCACCACATCTGATTTGAAAAACAAAATATTTCAGATTTGGGTTGAATTTTATCAATAGTCACCATGCATCCATTAAGCAAGATTCAATTGATGATAATTTTTTATGTTCCTAATAATAATGTGTAAAAGATTTGATTGTTTGTAGAAGCGGAATTTTAAACAATTGTAATTTATTTTATGTATACTGATATAGAACATGATACATTTATACATTTTTTTATTTCAGTGGATTAAAGTACTAGAGGATATATACGGCGTTTCCCGGTATTAAACGAAACGTTAAAATCCTTTAACAAAAAATAAAGAATTAAAAAAAGAAAACAGAAAAAAACTTAGATATGTGCATACGAGTGTTATGTTTTCTTCTAACTAGTTCATAAAAAAGGTAAAAGAAATTACTCGAGCTGAGATCGAAACTAAAACCTAACGACAGTGAGCCAAATACGATAAAAATTAAGTCAGCTTTACACAATGTTTAAAAATGTTTTTAACATAAGGAATCTGTCATGTGAAAGATTTGCGCATGCAATTTATGGAAACAGTTTACAAACAGATAAAAATTCGATGACCCCCCTCTTTTTGACCTCTTAGCAGCTCTTTTTTCCGGATGAAAACTGATTAAAATTTTTACACATTCTCCATACCAAACTCCAAGTCTGTAGATCAAAAATTCGTTGAGTATATAGGTTGAGAAGTGTCCGCACATACACACACATTTTCACTTTTATAGATCTATAGATTATTCAAACTTTTCTGCAACGCTCTTATACAAGTTGGCCAGAAAAAATATTCTTTCGTCCATCGTGATAATGCTCGTCATAATACAGCACTACTTTTTTTTCTTTTTTTTTCTTTTTACACGGTGGTCACCACTTATCAAGGCCCGGAAGCCACTCAGGGATAAGGGTTATTGCAAGTACAGTACGTTAGTGTGGAGATTTGATGAAGTGTTTACTTAAGGGGGCGGTTCATTAGGAATTTGTTAACGTTGGACTTGAAGACATCCAAGTTGTAGTCAGGTGGGAAGCAGGCAGACGGAACAGAGTTCCACAGGCGTGCAGTTCTAAGAAAGAAGCTTTGTTCATAGAATCCACGTTTTGATTTAGGCACAGATAGAGTGTGGGGGAAATTTTTCACAGTGGATTCAGCTAGACGGGTGTTTTTCGTGAAAGATTAGCGAAGGGGGACCAGAGATTGGAGTTCAGACGAGCACCTGCCATGGAAATAACGATAAAACAAGGATAGGTTCGCAACGTCTCTTCTGTGGGAGAGAGGTTGCAGGGTAGAGAAAAGGGCATCCCCCACTAAGCCACGATGTCTATTTTGTACTCTGTCAAGGCAGGATAGGCTGTTTTTAGCAGCTCCTGTCCAGATATGGCAGCAGTACTCCATCCTTGGACGTACTTGGCTTTTATATAGATAGAGAATTGCATCAGTAGTGAGATATCTTCTGGAGCGGTAACCTGACCAAAAGTTTCCCATGAGAATTTGATTAGTAAATCTTGCCCTATCCTCATATTCTCCTGAATTAGCTTCCTCGGATTATATCTTACTTCGAGGATTACAAAATGCTTCATTGGCCTTCTGTTAAGAATACGAGTAGAAAATTCATATTTTATATAAAAATATAAATAATTTTACAAGGAAGACATTTACAATATCGTAAACAGATGGAATCAAGTTAGAGATAAAATTTCGCCATTGTTATGCATAAGGATCTTATAATTTACACATTTTTTTATTTGCAAGATAATATTTTAAAATCAGCAGAAACTTTTAAACCGACATAATATTTAATAGTAATATTTAAGTTTAAAATACAATATTAAAAAGTAATATTTACATGAACGATATAATATCTATTAAGAATATTTCAGTTTATAATATATTTACTAGTAATATTTAAGTTTAAAATATAATATTTAATAGAAATATTTAAGTTTAAAATATAATATTTAATAGAAATATTTAAGTTTAAAATATAATATTTAATAGAATATTTAATAGTAATATTAAAGTTAAAAATATAATATTTAATAGAAATATTTAAGTTTAAAATATAATATTTAATAGAAATATTTAAGTTTAAAATATAATATTTAATAGAAATATTTAAGTTTAAAATATAATATTTAATAGAAATATTTAAGTTTAAAATATAATATTTAATAGAAATATTTAAGTTTAAAATATAATATTTAATAGAAATATTTAAGTTTAAAATATAATATTTAATAGAAATATTTAAGTTTAAAATATAATATTTAATAGAAATATTTAAGTTTAAAATATAATATTTAATAGAAATATTTAAGTTTAAAATATAATATTTAATAGAAATATTTAAGTTAAAAATATAATATTTAATAGAAATATTTAAGTTTAAAATATAATATTTAATAGAAATATTTAAGTTTAAAATATAATATTTAATAGAAATATTTAAGTTTAAAATATAATATTTAATAGAAATATTTAATAGTAATATTAAAGTTAAAAATATAATATTTAATAGAAATATTTAAGTTTAAAATATAATATTTAATAGAAATATTTAAGTTTAAAATATAATATTTAATAGAAATATTTAAGTTTAAAATATAATATTTAATAGAAATATTTAAGTTTAAAATATAATATTTAATAGAATATTTAATAGTAATATTAAAGTTAAAAATATAATATTTAATAGTAATATTAAAGTTAAAAATATAATATTTAATAGAAATATTTAAGTTTAAAATATAATATTTAATAGAAATATTTAAGTTTAAAATATAATATTTAATAGAATATTTAATAGTAATATTAAAGTTAAAAATATAATATTTAATAGAAATATTTAAGTTTAAAATATAATATTTAATATAATATTTAATAGTAATATTAAAGTTAAAAATATAATATTTAATAGAAATATTTAAGTTTAAAATATAATATTTAATAGAAATATTTAAGTTTAAAATATAATATTTAATAGAATATTTAATAGTAATATTAAAGTTAAAAATATAATATTCAATAGTAATATTAAAGTTAAAAATATAATATTTAATAGAAATATTTAAGTTTAAAATATAATATTTAATAGAAATATTTAAGTTTAAAATATAATATTTAATAGAATATTTAATAGTAATATTAAAGTTAAAAATATAATATTTAATAGAAATATTTAAGTTTAAAATATAATATTTAATAGAAATATTTAAGTTTAAAATATAATATTTAATAGAAATATTTAAGTTTAAAATATAATATTTAATAGAAATATTTAAGTTTAAAATATAATATTTAATAGAAATATTTAAGTTTAAAATATAATATTTAATAGAAATATTTAAGTTTAAAATATAATATTTAATAGAATATTTAATAGTAATATTAAAGTTAAAAATATAATATTTAATAGAAATATTAAAGTTAAAAATATAATATTTAATAGAAATATTTAAGTTTAAAATATAATATTTAATAGAAATATTTAAGTTTAAAATATAATATTTAATAGAATATTTAATAGTAATATTAAAGTTAAAAATATAATATTTAATAGAAATATTTAAGTTTAAAATATAATATTTAATAGAAATATTTAAGTTTAAAATATAATATTTAATAGAAATATTTAAGTTTAAAATATAATATTTAATAGAAATATTTAAGTTTAAAATATAATATTTAATAGAAATATTTAAGTTTAAAATATAATATTTAATAGAATATTTAATAGTAATATTAAAGTTAAAAATATAATATTTAATAGAAATATTTAAGTTTAAAATATAATATTTAATAGAAATATTTAAGTTTAAAATATAATATTTAATAGAATATTTAATAGTAATATTAAAGTTAAAAATATAATATTTAATAGAAATATTTAAGTTTAAAATATAATATTTAATAGAAATATTTAAGTTTAAAATATAATATTTAATAGAAATATTTAAGTTTAAAATATAATATTTAATAGAAATATTTAAGTTTAAAATATAATATTTAATAGAATATTTAATAGTAATATTAAAGTTAAAAATATAATATTTAATAGTAATATTAAAGTTAAAAATATAATATTTAATAGAAATATTTAAGTTTTAAATATAATATTTAATAGAAATATTTAAGTTTAAAATATAATATTTAATAGAATATTTAATAGTAATATTAAAGTTAAAAATATAATATTTAATAGTAATATTAAAGTTAAAAATATAATATTTAATAGAAATATTTAAGTTTAAAATATAATATTTAATAGAAATATTTAAGTTTAAAATATAATATTTAATAGAATATTTAATAGTAATATTAAAGTTAAAAATATAATATTTAATAGAAATATTTAAGTTTAAAATATAATATTTAATAGAAATATTTAAGGTTAAAATATAATATTTAATAGAAATATTTAAGTTTAAAATATAATATTTTATAGAAATATTTAAGTTTAAAATATAATATTTAATAGAAATATTTAAGTTTAAAATATAATATTTAATAGAAATATTTAAGTTTAAAATATAATTTTTAATAGAATATTTAATAGTAATATTAAAGTTAAAAATATAATATTTAATAGAAATATTAAAGTTAAAAATATAATATTTAATAGAAATATTTAAGTTTAAAATATAATATTTAATAGAAATATTTAAGTTTAAAATATAATATTTAATAGAATATTTAATAGTAATATTAAAGTTAAAAATATAATATTTAATAGAAATATTTAAGTTTAAAATATAATATTTAATAGAAATATTTAAGTTTAAAATATAATATTTAATAGAAATATTTAAGTTTAAAATATAATATTTAATAGAAATATTTAAGTTTAAAATATAATATTTAATAGAAATATTTAAGTTTAAAATATAATATTTAATATAATATTTAATAGTAATATTAAAGTTAAAAATATAATATTTAATAGAAATATTTAAGTTTAAAATATAATATTTAATAGAAATATTTAAGTTTAAAATATAATATTTAATATAATATTTAATAGTAATATTAAAGTTAAAAATATAATATTTAATAGAAATATTTAAGTTTAAAATATAATATTTAATAGAAATATTTAAGTTTAAAATATAATATTTAATAGAATATTTAATAGTAATATTAAAGTTAAAAATATAATATTTAATAGAAATATTTAAGTTTAAAATATAATATTTAATATAATATTTAATAGTAATATTAAAGTTAAAAATATAATATTTAATAGAAATATTTAAGTTTAAAATATAATATTTAATAGAAATATTTAAGTTTAAAATATAATATTAAATAGAAATATTAAAGTTAAAAATATAATATTTAATAGAAATATTTAAGTTTAAAATATAATATTTAATAGAAATATTTAAGTTTAAAATATAATATTTAATAGAAATATTTAAGTTTAAAATATAATATTTAATAGGAATATTTAAGTTTAAAATATAATATTTAATAGAAATATTTAAGTTTAAAATATAATATTTAATAGAAATATTTAAGTTTAAAATATAATATTTAATAGAAATATTTAAGTTTAAAATATAATATTTACTAGTAATATTTAAGTTAAAAATATAATATTTAATAGAAATATTTAAGTTTAAAATATAATATTTAATAGAATATTTAATAGTAATATTAAAGTTAAAAATATAATATTTAATAGAAATATTTAAGTTTAAAATATAATATTTAATAGAATATTTAATAGTAATATTAAAGTTAAAAATATAATATTTAATAGAAATATTTAAGTTTAAAATATAATATTTAATAGAAATATTTAAGTTTAAAATATAATATTTAATAGAAATATTAAAGTTAAAAATATAATATTTACTAGTAATATTTAAGTTAAAAATATAATATTTAATAGAAATATTTAAGTTTAAAATATAATATTTAATAGAATATTTAATAGTAATATTAAAGTTAAAAATATAATATTTAATAGAAATATTTAAGTTTAAAATATAATATTTAATAGAAATATTTAAGTTTAAAATATAATATTTAATAGAATATTTAATAGTAATATTAAAGTTAAAAATATAATATTTAATAGAAATATTTAAGTTTAAAATATAATATTTAATAGAAATATTTAAGTTTAAAATATAATATTTAATAGAATATTTAATAGTAATATTAAAGTTAAAAATATAATATTTAATAGTAATACTGAAGTGTAAAATATGATATTAAATAGACATATTTATAGTAATATTTAAGAAACACTAGAGGATGACCTCCAATCTGTAGTGGAATGGGGACAAAAATGGATGGTCACATTCAATACTGCTAAGATTAAGCTTGTTTCCTTCAATAACTACAAGAAACCTTCTCTACCACCAATAGCAATGGCCAAGAACACATTGCCTGAAAGTACTTCTTTTAAACTCCTCGGCCTAACGTTTACCGGGAATATGAACTGGGATACATACATTGAGAGCATTGCCAAGGCTGCTGCAAGGAAGGTTGGCTCCCTCTACCGTGCTAGAAAACTACTTACGCCTGACAGTATCCTATACTTCTATAAGGCCACCATTCACCCATGTATGGAGTACTGTTGTCACATCTGGGCTGGTGCATCTGCTGCTTGTCTCTCGCTCCTGGACAGGGTTTAAAAGAGAGTCGCCAACCTGATAGGTCCTGAACTGTCATCTAGGCTTCAGCCTCTGTCCCATCGACGAGATGTTGCATCCCTCTGCCTGTTCTACAAATACTTTAATGGTGAATGCTCTGACGAACTGCAAACAATTGTACCTCCCCGACGTAACTACCCCCGACAAACTCGACAAGCTACTAAGTCTCATCCCTTTACAGTAGAGATCCCTAGGTGCAAGAAAGCCTTTTACTCCAATAGTTTCTTCCCCAGAACTGCGGGTCTTTGGAACTCCCTTCCGGGATTCTGCTTTCCCAACTGCACTGATATGCAGAAGTTCAAGTATAATGTTAACAAAAATCTTTCTACTCATCTCCTTTCATAATGACCCTGCTAATTAAGTCCCTGATAGTAGCCCCCTGTTTCAAAGTGGCACTGTGCCTTGTTTGGGGTGAAAATTGATTTTTAAAAAAAGTTTAAAATATAATATTAAATATACATATTTTATAGTAATATCAAGGTTTAGAATATAATATTTAATAAAAATATTTAAGCTCAATATATAATATTTAATAGTAATATTTAAGTTTAAAATACAATCTTCAATAATAATATTTAAGTTTTAAACATAATATTTAATAAAAAATATTTTATAGTCATAATTAAGTTTAGAATATAATATTTCATATAAAAATTTAATAGATATATTGAATACTGATATTTAAGTTTAGAATATAATATTTCATAGAAATGTTTATAATATTTAATAGGAATATTTTACTTTAATTAATAATATTTAATAGTAATATTTAAGTTAAAAATATATCATTTAATAAGAAAATATATAATATTTAATAGAAATATTTAATACTAATATTTACGTTTAAAATATAATATTATATATGAATACTTTACTTAAATATATAATATTTAACAGAAATATCGAATACTGATATTTATATTATAAATAATATTTAATAGTAATATTTAAGTTAAAAATATATTATTTAATAAAAAATATATAATATTTAATAGAAATATTTAATACTAATATTTACGTTTAAAATATAATATTATATATGAATATTTTGCTTTAATATATAAACTAAATATAATACCATATAATATTATACTTTTATATATAATTAAATAGAGAAAGATATAATATCTAAGTTAAGAATAATATAATTAATAGAAATATTTAATACTAATATATAAATTTACAATATAATATTTAATAGTAATATTTAAGTTTAGAGTATAATATTTAATATGAATATTTATTTTAATATATAAATAAAGTATAATAGTTTACTTTAATATATGAACAAAATATAATAAAATATAATATCTAATAGAAATATTTAATAGGAATATTTAAGTTTAGAATATATTTCATAGGAATATTTAATAGACATATTTAATACTGATGTTTAAGTTTAGAATATAATATTTGATAAGAATATTTTAATGCAATTTATAATATTTGATAGTAATATTTTAGTTCAAATTATGATATTTGATAATAATATGTAAGTTTAAAATATGATGTTTATAATTATATTGAAGTTTAAAATATAATTTTTAAAAGTAATATTTAAGTTTAAAATATTGTATTTAATAATAATATTTTAGTTTAAAATATAATATTTAATAGTCATATTTAAGCTAAAATATGATATTTAATCGGAATAATTCGGTTTAAAATATAATATTAAATAGGAATGTTTAATTTTAAAATATAATATTTAGTAGTAATATTTAAGTTTTAAATATAATATCTAATAGGATTTTAGTTTAAAATATAATATTTAATAGTAATACTTAAGTTTAAAATATAATATTTAATTGATCTATGTTAGCTTAAAATTATATATTCCAAAAAATATGTCAGTTCAAAATATTATATGCAAAGTAATATTCAAATTGAGAATTTTTCTTTAATTGTAATGTTTGAATTTACAATATAACATATCATAGTAATATTAAATTTTAAAATAAGATATTTAATAATAATAATAATAATAATAATAATAATAATAATAATAATATGTTCAAAATAAAATATATTTAAGATTAAAATATGTTTTATAATAATGTTTAAGATAAACATATAATATTTAATAAAAAATATATAATATTTAATACTAATATTTAAGTTTAAAATATAATATTATATATGAATATTTTACTTTAATATATAAAATCATCAGTAATAATTAGATTTAAAATATAACATTTTATTGTAATATTAAATTAAAAATATTTAATCGTAATATGTTATTTTTAGTATAAAGAAAGTATACGAAAATAAGAAAATCTGGAAAGTTATAACAAATGAAACTAGAAATTGTTTCACTTGTAAAGAAAGACAAACGCCATGAGAGAAAGACAAAGGATAACGACACTAACTGAAAAGTCGAAAATAATTTCGGCCGCTAGGAGGCGCAGCGTAATGGCGGTCGTTTGACGCGAAGGAAAATCAATGGCTTCAGTTGTCTCTCGGTTCAACATGCAATGTACGTTCGTGAATTTCAGCCAAGTCGGCATAATGGAGGCCTCCCGTGCACTTTGCAGCGAAAACTCGTCCACAACGCATTTTAGCGTGACAATCATCATTATACCGACACTCGGCAATGTCTATTTCACCTTATCTTAAATGAGAAAACCTACAAATGTCATTCTCTCCCTCCCTCGTTATCTCTCTCTTTCTCTCTTTCTCTCTCTCTCTCTCTCTCTCTCTCTCTTGTTTTCCCTCTTGCTCTTTCTTTCCTTCCCTTCATTCTTTTTTTAATCTTATTCTGCTTTCTCTCTCTACCGCCATTATTTTTTCTCCTCGGTTTTGCTCTTGTCTTACTCGTGTTCTCACTTTGCGTTTTATATTTATTTCTTTGATTAGTATCTCCGTTTTCTCTTTTTATTTTTATTGCCTCTATTAATCTTTTTGCGGGGTATATGGTTAGAAAAAAAAACGTACCGAGCGTATCTGCATCCCTCTTTAGGAAAGAAGAAGGAAAGGATGGCTTGCTCATTTATATACACGAAGGGCATCTTGGGAAGGCAGGGCATGATGGGAGAAGCTAATTTTTTTCCTGTCTCTTCCTTTTTTTTTTCTTTTTTTCTAGATAGGAGGATATAAAAGCTGGGAAAGATTTCCTGGAGGCACAAAAAAAAAAGGAGTCGTGAACATCTTCTCTTGAAAAGTATTTCGTGTTGCTAACGTTCAGATTGTGCGGTGTGACATTGGTGGCGAGAGGTCAGGTGGGGTCGATTGGAAAAGAAGAGGGCGGAAACGTGCTGTTGTCGAGCGAGTGACTCACTCCTTCCCAAACCCCAGAACCGAATCCTGATTGTAACCTTAGACTCTTTCTTTTCCCCTCCCTCTCTTTTATGTATATTTCTACTTTCCTGTATTTCTGGCGCTCTCTCTCTCTCTCTCTCTCTCTCTCTCTCTTCTTTTTTTACCTCGGTCTATTTCTCTCTATTTCTCATTCACTCTTGCTCTCCGTCTTCTCTACTTCTCTTTCTTTTTTTTCTTTTTTTTTGTTGATTTTTACTCTTTTTTTACGTGGAGTTCACCACTTATCAAGGCCCAATGGCCACTCGGGGATAAGGGTTAACTCACGTTCACTCCTAGCACGGCATATCGTCATTTGTGACGTAAGAGCCTACTATCTGGAACCATGACTAGGAAAGATTAACAAGACGTTGGTTTACGTTACATTTGAACTTCTGCATATCAGTACAGTCAGGAAAGTAGGTAGGAGGGAATTTCAAAGTCTAGCTGTTCGAGGGAAGAAATTATTAAGAGTAGAAAGCTTTCTGACAGTTAGAGACCTCATCAGTGAAGGGGTATGATTTTGTTGCTAAGCGACTTTGTCATGGATATGTACTTTGAAAGGGTACAAGTGCAACGAGTTCACCAGAGCACATTCCATTAAACTATTTGTAAAATAGGCAGAGAGATACAACATTGCAGCGATGTGACAGGGGTTGAAGCTTAGTTGAGAAAGTAGGACCTATTAGGTTGAAGACTTTTGGGGGATTCTATTCAAGAGGGAGCGACTAGTGGTAGATGCACCAGGCCAGATGGGGCTCCAATACTCCATGCATGGGCGAATGGTGGCCTTGTAGAGATACAGGATACTCTCAGGTGTGAGTAGTTTTCTAGCTCGATAGAGGGAATCCACCTTCGCAATGTCCTCAATACTTTCGTTTTCCTTTCTCTCTATTAGTCTCTTTCTTTCGATCTATTTCTTTTCTTCAACTTTTTTTTAATCCTACTGCTTGATTTTACTACTGTCCTGTTTCTCGTGTCTTCTTCCTTATTTTTTATTTCTCCCGCTCTGCCTTTCTCGCTGTTCATTTTTTGCTCTCAATTTCTTGATTGCTTATTTCTCTCTCTCTCTCTCTCTCTCTCTCTCTCTCTCTCTCTCTCTCTCTCTCTCTCTCTCTCTCTCTCTCTTTCTCTCTCTCTCTTTATTTATTTCTATTTCCCTCTTTTCCCCTCTCTTTCTATCTTATTCTCTCTATTTCTCTTTTTTTCTCTCTTGCTCTCTTTACGTCTTTCTCACTCTCATCTCTCCTCTATACAACTATATTCAAAATATGTTTTCAAAGAACGCAATGGCGATGAACTTCTCGCGTGAAGTTTTCCTCCTTGCAACCGGACGCGCAATATTTCCATAATTATCGCGACAGAAAAGAATGTCTTTAAGCGTTTATTTCCATTCCGTTTCCAACTTTTGGGAAACTTCGCGTCGAAATAAAAGGAAAAAGAAATGCATCATAAAAGTCATTTTTCGATTCTCGGTAATTATTTTCTGGCAATATATAATCAAACAGTCACGTCGCTTAGTATTTTTCAAAAAAATGTTTGGATCAATATTTTTCATCAAGATTAGGTAAGTTCGCATCTCGACAGAGTGGAACGATAAAAGTGTCGCCCTAAAGAAAACACTAATACTTTATTTTTTATTTTTTTATTGAAAAAAATCAATTCAGGTAACTTGAGTATGTATTACATCTCACATCTAGTCAATGTAACCGTCTTTAGCCTCAATCACTGCCTTGATATGGGTCTTGAACTGGGAGCATGCCTTTTCCAAAAGTACCAGCGGGAGCTCGGCGAATATTCGGCGAATGGCAGCGATTCGACTGGCTTTAGCATTGTGGGAGATCATGTTGGTGATTTTCTTGGCGCATGAACGAACGAAATAGTCCTGGGTGTTCAGGGAGGGGGGAAGGAGCCAATGACAGAAGGCTACGAAATCGTATTACTCCTTGTGAAGCCAAAAGTAGGTTGGATTTAGACGTGGGATGGTGTCGAGTCCTGCTGCCACACCCAGGGTATACTAGCGGCCACCTGATTGCACCAGGGGATCGCCATACGGTTCAGCACATCTAGGTACACTTTGGTGTTGACTTTCAAGCCGACTTCGAAGATGTGAGGTGGCATGATGTGGCCCTCACTTGAAACCACACCAAAGACCGTAACCGTGGCTGAAAAGGGTTATACGATGCATTGAGATGTGCCCTCAAGCATTAAATCGTTCGGATTTGCATTTTAAACTTGCTAGAAATGGTGCTGTTAACTTGGATCGATAGAGACATAAGTTGTACAGCGACGCATCTCTGATCTTGAGCGTTGAATATTGTCTCACTTTCAGACATGATAGACAGCTCTCAGTTTCGCTCTTGGGATCTGTACACCACTGGCTAACTATTAGATGGTCTGTAACAAACAAAATGGTTTTCATCAAACGGAAATGGAATCATGTCTCCTTTTCTAGAGAAACAATTTTATTGTTTCACCCTGTAGTCCTTTCATTTAATTCAGCTGTTTGTTCTTCATCTCTGTTCTTTATCTTACTGTTTGTTTTTACTACTGCCCTGTCTCTATTGCTCTCTTTCTTTCTTCCTCTCTGTTTCTCTCGCTCCGTCTCTCTCTCACTATCCCTCTTTCTCTCTTGCTTGCTTATGTCTCTCTCTCTTTCTCCTATGCTCTCTTCATGTCTTTCTCGCTCTCTTTTCCCCTCCACTGAGTTAAGCAGCAAAATATTTGTTTAAATTACAATTAAACTTGTGCGTGTCAGTACAATTAGGGAAGCAGGAACCCGGAAGGGAATTCCAAAATCTAGCAGGTCTAGGGAAGAAACTATTAGAACAGAAGGCTTTCTTACATCTAGGGATATCTACCTTGTAGGGTCGGGACTTTGCTGCTTGTAGGGTTTGTCGGGGTTATTTACGTCGAGGAAGTAAGGGCTTGTAGTTTGTCGGAGCATTCAGAGCATTCACTATTAAAATACTTGTAGAACAGGCAGATGGATGCAATATTTCATCGATGGAACAGAGGTTGGAGCCTAGATGATAGTTCAAGACCTATCAGGTTGGCGACTCTCTTTTGAATCCTGTTCAGGAGCGAGAGGCTGGTAACAGATGCACCAGTGTAAATGTGATAACAATACTCTATACATGGACAACTGGTTGCCTTGTAGAGGTACAGGATGCTTTCAGCCGTAAGTAACTAATAAATATTACATTTTATACTTATTGCTATTAAATATTATACAAGTTAGAGAAGCATTTCATCCCGGGCATGAAAATTGTTAAACAAAATGTTTTTACTATAGGCTTTAAAAATAAAGGTACAAGATTTAATTTGAAATTTATTTATCTTCAAAGTGCACTTTTATAAATTTTACAAAATAAGGTAAAAAAAAAAATTATTTTAAATTGAATCAAAAGATTACCTTGGATTTATTTTATGTAATGTACATTCTGTTGCACTTTAAAAAAAATCATTGAAAATTTTATATCTATATCATTAATTGCGAGATGAAAGATAATGTTTTTAAATTGCAACAAAATGTATATTACATAAAATAAATCCAAGGTATATATATATATATATATATATATATATATATATATATATATATATATATATATATATATATATATATATATGTATGTATATATATATATATATTTGTGGTAAAATATTTGTTTATTTTTCTTATATTACGTTGTGATTTGGCTTTCAAGCGCACTTGATGCGTATTTTATTTAATATACTAATTGTTCTGTTTTGTGTTCTCGAACTTCGGGAATTTTTCTCTTGGACTCGAAAATCTGCACAGAATTTCGATCGGAGGTTACATCGATCGAAATGTTAGCAAAATTAAGTATGTTCTAGTGCTGCACTTCACCTATTCTCTGCTCGGTCAATGAAGGAGAAATCCTTCTAGACTGAGGCAAATTTTAATTTTTGTTCCGATCCAGAGTGCCTCTTTTTGGGAGCTTGATATTCCACACATTTAAAAAACGACCTTGTGTCTAAATTTACCCTCTAGGGGAGGCAAGTAAATAGGAGCACTCAACATGTGGACAGTAGTACGAAGCGTGTTCATAACTTATAAAAATTCATTTGATTTGGTTTTAAAGAACCCTGAACATTTTTAGATATTTTTAAATATAATTTTGGCGGAGGGGTAGTCGCTTTTTAAAAGATTCTTTGACAATGAGCTTTTTCAATCGATGTTTATTCAATAATTGCCCTAAATTTATATGCGTTAGTAACCCTCCATCTTAAATTCTAAAATAATTCTCTTTTTAGTGGTTTCACAAATATCGCCCAAAAAATAAATTATAATGAGGGGGGGGGGGTAATTTAAAATGTAGATATAATTTATTTTTTAATTTGACAA
>NC_136516.1:7522500-7570000 GCF_053919585.1 Euprymna scolopes
TTAGCAATTACTGTGTAAAGGTGTTACCATGCCTAAAGCAAGAAAACTAACCGAAGTTGAGCGCTCTCGGATCCTAGGATTCCATAAGCAAGGTTTGTCACAGCGAGCGATAGCCGCTAAGTTAAATCGCAGTAAATTTTTTATTTGCAACTTTCTAAAGAACACTGAGAATTATTGAAAAGCAAAATCCTTTGGTATGCCCCCCAAAGTTTCTCCTGCATTTAGTAGGAGAATCGGACGAATTGTTATGAATGACAGAGGACTTTATTCTAGTAGAATTAAGGCGGTTACAGATGCTGATTGCAGTCCAATAACCATCAGACGACACGGTAAATAAAAAGCGTAAACAAATTCCCGGTTGTTTCCACGTTACAAAGTGGACCGCTTAAGATTTGGTCGTGAATACCAAACTTGGGTCGTTTAGAAGTGGAAGAAAGTCCGGTTTTCTGATGAGAAAAAATTCAATTTAGATGGTCCTGGTGGCTTCCAGCAATATTGACATGACAAAAACATGCCCCTTGAAATTTTTTCCACACGTCATAGCGGTGGAAGGTGCGTAATGGTATGTGGTGCCTTTTCTTAAAGAGGAATGATGGAGGTCCAGGTGGTGCAGGGTCGTTAGACAGCAGCTGGTTATGTTAGCATGCTAGAAAAAGCATCTTTGATGATGGAGGGTCATCGTTTGTGTGGGGAGGGATGGTTATTCTAACAAGATAATGCTGCAATCCACATTGCAAGACGGACCTTGAGCTTTCTACAAGAAAATGGAGTCCATCTCTTGGGACACCCTGCATGATCACAGGACTTGAACCAAATTGAAAATTTTGGGAGATGGATAACAAGAGAGGTTTATTGAAATGGCAAACAATAGTCAACAAAAAATGAACTTCGTGAAGCCATCTTCAGAAACTGGAGCAGGATCCCCCGCACCTTAATGGAAACCCTTATTTCTAGCATGCTTCAAATAATTTTTGAAATCATCAAAAGCAGTGGCGGTAGAACTCATTATTAAGTTTGATTGTTGAATGTTTTCATACACTTTTCATACACGTTTTGTACAATTTAATAACATTTTTGTGTCTGGTCTTATAAGTTGGATCATGCGTAAAAAACCTAATTTAATAAAAATGTAAATTTTAAAAATAAATCTTTGTAATGTAGCTTTCTGTTTCCATAACATTTTAACCTTTTAGATTGTAGTATTCGGAACGTTAAGTCGGAAGAGTTTAAAATCTATCCTTAAAAACAATCTTTTGAAATATTTTAAAATGGTCTTAAATTTTTGATCTGCAGTGTATATACAAGATGTCCAAAAAGTCACTGAAAGATTTTGAACTTTAATAGATTCTTTATTTTTTATGATATCGTTTATATTTTTTTTACAAAATCTGACTAAGACATTGGGTAATTCTTTAAAACAAATGTTAAATTCAAAAACTTCTCATGAAAAATAATGTATTTTAAATGTTGTCGATTTTCAGCTTCGCACATGAGTGCTCTTTCCAAAATATTATTCATGAGAGATTGCAGAATCTCTTGATTGCAATTTAAATCCCTTATTTTGTTCCTGATGTTTTCCTTCAATTGTTGCAGGTTTTGGGGTTTGTTAACATATACTTTTTCTTTAATATATTCCCACAAGAAAAAGTTGGCGCTACTCAAGTCTGGAGAATGTGGTGATTATTTGACATTACCATAGCGAGAGATAATGTTGCCGCCATACCATAGCCTGAGAAGCCCCATGGTGTATCTCGCTGTATGTGCCGTTGGTCCATTTTATTGAAACCATGATCCGGGCTTATTTTGAATTTGTAGATACAGAAAGTCTTTAATCATAGTTCGTTTTCTCTCTCCAGTTAACATTTTCGTCTTAATCTTCAAACAAAAATTAAGTCCAATAATCTTCTTCTTCGTTACTGCACACCATACAATATAGGATATATATATATAGGATGCAGCTTCTTTTGATGAATTGCCATTGAATTTTCAGTGTCCCAAAATCTGTAATTTTGTTTTCATTCAAATGAAAATGGGCTTTATCTGACATAATCAACTTTTGCAGAAAATTGGGGTCATTTCGGACCAGTTCTTGCATTTGAACTGCATATTTAATTATTGTTTGAAAATCTTCAGGCTTCAAGTGTTGACCAAGCTGCACTTTATAAGGAAAGAGTTTGAATCGGTGTTTCATGATGCTGCTCCACGCTCTCGCGCACTCTTTATCTATTTTCATTTGTGATGACATTTTGAGGCCTGCCAGCACGCGGAAGATCAAGCTTCTTGGTTTGGAAATCGGCGCACAATGTTTCGAATTGTGTTGTGACTTGGGCTTTCTCTTACATGAAAATGCCATCGATAAGCTCTTTGAGTCAAAATAATTGACCTTTGATTTTTGGTAAAACAATTTCGCAACTTGCGTTCGTTGTTCAATGCTATACTTATCCCTAATTCATTTCCAAAATATTATCTGTAAAATATCCGAAACAGACATAAAATGTGAAAAATATAAAGCATAAAATAAGATAATATAAAAAATAGATAAAATATCTGAAATAGAGATTAATGGTAAAATGACAAAGATTTTAAACTGTTCGGTGACTTTTTGGACACTCTGTACATATAATTCCAGATTAATATTTTCCAGGGATAAAGTAACCAATGAAGTTTAAATGAGGTTAATACAAAAGTGTTCAATACCGTAGCTTTACTAAGCTTTGTATAAGCAATATCGCCTGAAGAGGTCTTTAGTTACTTGTAACTGGCTGGACGAAACCTGCTCATGATTGTGTAGCGACAAATAATTCTTATGTAAAATAAATAAGATCAGGTGAAACCGATAAGAGTGCATTATAATTGTTTAAAAATGTAATTTAAAATGTGCATATATTGTATTTCTAACTTTCTTCGGGCGTATCTTGCCGAAATCGGGAATTTTTCTGCTGAACTCTGGGATTTTTTGTCGAACTCAGAAATCTACATGGAATTTCGAACGGAACCCTTAATTTAATTCACTGGGGTAGTATGTTCTTGTTCATTTTGCAATTTAGAAACACACTTATATCATATTTATGATCTTCTCTTCTGGCTCTGTAGATAAGCATCTGTGTACCGGAGATTAATTCCGATTTTAGCCCAAAATATATCGAGAAAAAAATTCAGTGTTTTTTGTATCTATGAATTTATTATAATTTTTTCATTGATTTTTTCTTGTACCAATTTATAATTTTTTTTTCTTGGCGCATAAAAACTAAAATTTTTAACGAGATTTACTTTGCTTACTTTATTATTATCAGTTAATATTAAGATTAATGGCAAGTTTCATTGTCTGTCCTTATAAAAATGAATTTGTATGCATAATTAGTGAAGTGAACCGGACATAAATTCTTTAACATTTAATATATAAATTAGAAAGAACACTGACAGAGCATAATTTTGTTCGCCATTTTTTTTACGTAGCGTGTATACAAATAAAAGAACGCTTAATCATTAACACATTCCATTAATCGTATGATTCTTCGGACTACTATTCTTACCTTGAGTGTTATTTTCACGAAGTTTCGGTCGATGTAATCTCCGACCTTCTTCAGATGTATCTTGTACCAATTCGGGATTATACACGGAATTTTAGACGGAGCACTTTATTAATCGATGTAGGTAGCATGATTTGGATTTTTTCGTCATAACTTTGTAGAAGTCCTATGTAATTCGCAACTATGGTATTTTGAGTGAATCTTCAACATCCAGAAGAGTCTAACCTTACAACTTAGTTTAACCAAGTAATTTATCCATTGTGCAAACAAAACAGTAAAGAATCCACATATAACAAACAAGCTTCATCTGAAAAATTGAAAAAATAACTCTATTTGTGTATCCATTCTTTTTTGTCGACTGTTATCTTCCTCTTCATTGTTGTTGTTACACCACGTTTCGACCAACTCATTCACTGGACTTCTTCAGGTGATTCTTGCCCCGTGTCGTAGTGGATAGAGGCGTTGAGTCTCTACAGTTCCAGATGAACATTGTCTTAGGCTAAGGGTTTCAATCTTATCCAAACAGGCCAGAGGAGAAGGTGGTGAGACAATAACTATGGAGAGCAGTGGTTACAGGATATAAGTTATAAGACTCAGCATCCCTAGCTCGCCGTTATTCACCGGAAGAAGGCCAGAGGATGAGTTGGCCGAAACGTGGTGAAACAATAACTATAAAGATGAGGACAACAATCCGCAAAAAAGAGTGAATGCACAAATTATGAAGCCATATCTCAAAGGATTCCAAAAATAAAAAATGAAATATCATTATTATTGTTATATTATTTCATATTTTTATTGTGTATCTATTACATAACAAAAACAAAGTCGATCGTTCTCAGATTACGGATACGATTATTGTTTTGTGCATGTGTTTTAGTGTTTGGTAGCAACCTGTCGGCCATCTTAGTTGGCATAAATATTCTATAGTGTTTCCCGCGTCGCTCCTGACAAAGGCCAATATGTCGGTCAACATGGTGGTCAATATGGCTGCCGTCTCTTGAAATAAAATCAAAAGTGCGAACGGCAAATTAATAAAACAATTATGACGTCCGGTGAAAGAAATGGGAGGTTAAACTGCCATTCAGACAATGATGAACTGCAAAGGAAAAGTCTATTAAATGAACTTCAGGGGATAAAAAAGAAATAGACATCTAATCTGGATGTATTCTTTTTTAAATAATCGCTGAGAAGTGGACAATAAAATATGTAGAGATAAATGTTTACAAGATACGGAAACACAAAGACAAATATTAATACACATATAAGGGTTTATATATATATATATATATACATCAAGTACACGTATACGTACATCAAGTCTGTTGCCAAGGTCGATGGAAAAATGGTAGGATCCTTCTACTGCTCCAGTAGATATCTCACTGTTGATGCAATTCTCTATCTCTCCCACAAAAGAGACGTTGCGAGCCTGTTTTATCGTTATTTTCATGGCAGGTGCTCGTCTGAGCTCCAATCTCTACCCCCCACCCTTCGCCAATCTTTCACGAAAAACACCCGTCTAACTGAAACCACTGTCAATAATTCTCCCCACTCTTTATTTGTGCCTAAATCAAAATAGATTCCATGAATAGATTCCACGAACAAAGCTTCTTTCTTTGAACTGCACGCCTGTGGAACTCTCTTCCGTTTTCCTGTTTCCCACCTGACTACAACTTGGATGCCTTCAAGTCCAACATAAACAAATTCCTGATGAACCCCCCCCCTTAAGTAAGACACTTTATCAAATCTCCATTACTAACAATTGCTACGATATTATCCCATTGATTACTGTACACGCAATAACTCTTACCACCGAGTGGCTTCCGGGCCTTGATAAGTGGCGACTACCGTGTTATATATATATATATATATATATATATATATATATATATATATATATATATATATATATATACTAGAAGGTCGACCAGCGTTATCCGGTCGTAAAATACGCTTAATAATTATATTTTAATTCATGCAAATTTTGAATTTATTTTTTATTAAACCACTTCTTTATCGATTATCATATTGTAGCGAATATATAGTAGTGAAAATATATAGTAGTGAAAATATATAGTAGTGAAAATATATAGTAATGAAAATATATAGTAATGAAAATATATAGTAGTGAAAATATATAGTAGTGAAAATATATAGTAGTGAAAATATATAGTAATGAAAATATATAGTAGTGAAAATATATAGTAGTCAAAAGTAAACAAAAATAAATTGTGTGCAATTGCATAAAATCGAAAAAGACACATATAGTTCACCAGCTTTATCCAATAGCATATGGCCTAAATCCATACATATACAAGAACTGTAAAAGTAACGATAAAAACCTGTAAATAAAAACGGGTATAGTCGACTTACTCCAGGCCAAGGTAATGGTCTTTCAATTTTGACCCCTTTGCGGCTATTTTTTCTGCTAAAAATCGAATCAAAAGTGTGCTCCAAGTTTAATTTCAACTCTGTATACCAAATACTCTGCCAACTCTGTATACCAAATACTCTGCCAACAGCGATATATATATATATATATATATATATATATATATATATATATATATATATATATCGCTGTTGGCAGAACTCGGATCCTAGTATACATTTTGCTCATTAAGGTTGAGCCAGCTCCAGCTACAAGGTGTTGTAGGTGATTTAAGAGGTGCAACTTCTCTACTAAGAGATTCAGGAAGGCATCTTGGAGCAGGTTGTTGGCACACCATTATATATATATATATATATATATATATATATATATATATATATATATATACAGGGTTGATCTCGCACCTGGAACATTGTGTCACTTTCAGACATGATCTCAGGCTCTTATCGCTCCTGGTATTTGTACACAACTAGCTCACAACAGTCTACAACAACAACAACAATAAAAAACGGGTTTCATTAAATAGAAATTGAATCATGTCGGCTTTTCTATGGCGATAATTTTATCGTTCCACCATATACTATATTTACATATGCACGTGTGTGTGTGTGTGTGTGTGTGTGTGTGTGTGTGTGTGTGTGTGTGTGTGTGTGTGTGTGTGTGTGTGTGTGTGTGGAGAGAGAGGGAGAGGAATTTATTAACCTTCTAAGAATTTATTATCAACAAGTTATTGTGAAACTGGGTGTATAATGTTTTGTTATAATTGAAAACCTCATGCAAGGAGCGGGTATGAACTAGTATTAATAGACTGTTCTATGTCCCATTTCCAATTGTTCGCGGCTTTTTTTGGCACAATGTCAGCTTGTCTCATGAGACGCAGTGAAGCATCGCTGAATAGCAGCGCCAACACATTTAAACGTAATTAGTTTCTGGTCCTTTTGTTTTCAATGTCTACAGTGTCGTAGAAATCAAAGGGCAAAGTCTAACATTTGCGTCTACAAAACAAATGCACAGAAAATACGAAACCAAACCAAACAAGTAACAAAAATAACATTAAAAAAATATATTTTTAGATTCACACTCATTATTCAGGTTTTACACCCTTTTTTATCTCAAATAAGAAATAATAGAGTTCATTGATATTTTTTTTTTACTTTTGGGGTTCCCATTTTACAAGCTCATGGGTCACGGGGGGTTAAGGATTAATGAGACCAAAATGATTGTCAGCCGAAAATGAGGAATACTATGGGAGTACTATGAAAATGCGTTTGATTGCCTATGAAACAGCTCATAACAAAAAAAATCGTACAATTCTGATTTTTTTTTTAGATGAGATGTGAATGCTTGTGTTATGTTGATTAATCGGACTATTATTCTCATCTTGGGTGTTTTAGCACGTTTCGGTCGCTACAACCTTCGATCTTCTTCGGGTGTGGAGAACATGCTTCTTTTTTTCTACTAAGGAAAAGAGGGTTGGCTCTTCATTACAAGAATTCGAGCCGCGGGTTGATGGGTGGGTCCGTAGATCATAAGGAACGTTCAATCTTTAGGAGTCGTTAAGATATTTTTAAAGGTTTTCCTATGACTCAATTTTTCGGAATATCTATACTAATTGTTAATATTAGTGAAAAACAAAATGTTTTACGAAACAGAGGATCGATACTCATGCGTATTTTTGTTTTTTGTTGTTGTTTATGGTGTTTTTTTTAAAACAAATGCAAGGGGGGCAACTCCAAGGAAAGAAGAGTTTTGGGCAGTTTTTTATGAAGTTTCCTCCCTTGGGCTGGGCAAATTAGTAGTTCTGAATTGTTGAGATAGGATATGAATGTTTCTGTTATTTTGATTCGACGGACTATTATTCTTGGGTGTTATTGTTACTAATAAACCCAAGATGAGAATATTAGTCCGATTAATTAAGCAAAATATTAGTAGATTTGAAGACAAACATGTTGTAATGATAAAGGAAGCAGGTCCGTAGTAATGTGTCCCACAGATGGAGAGTTTTTGCAAAACTGTGCATGTAAATCACCACTAACGTTAAGGTTGTAAAGGGAGAGAGGAAAGTATTCTTTCGTTGATGTAGATGTTCTTGCTATTAATGTTTGACAAGGAGCTCAGTCGAACACCTGAAATAACGTTAGGGTAGAGTGTAACAAGAAAGGTCTCTTCTGAACTAAAAAAAGGGATTCTATGAAAGAGCAGAGATCGTTCTACAGTATTCGAAGTCAATTTTTGCTTTGTCACAGCAAGACTGCTTTGTTGATCACCTCTTCTGCAATACTCTATCTTAAGACGTATCGAACTCTTAAATAAGTATAACGATTGCATATGGAATCCTGTACTTTCTGGTCCGATAGAATGATCATGTCATTGATCTTCTCAATAGAATGGATATACGTGTGAAGGTCAGCCCTAAGAGCTTATCAAATAATGGGTTTGCTCAAAAGAGCCAATCACTTCATCTGAAGCAAAACAATGATCTGAGCATTTTTAACGTAAATAATGTCTCTTCTAAAAAAATAAGGGATTGTGGAATACAAAAGTTATCGTTCAACGGAATTCGAAATCGATTTCTACTTAGTCATGACACAAAATACCGCTTTGTGGGTAACCTCCTCAACAGTACTTCATCGTAATACGTATCGGACTCGTATATATATATATATATATATATATATATATATATATATATATATATATATATATATATATATATAGGAAAAATGGTAATTAGTAAAAACCTGAACAGAGTTCTCAGAGCAAATATATATTTTTTTATTTTATTACCGTTTTATCTGTTTAATTACACATGTTTCTGTTACCGAATTGTATCTACGATCTAACAACTTCGTCAGGCTTTAACAGAAGTGGCTATTATGATTTGGAAAAACGATATTAGAAGAAGTAAAAAATATATATATATCCCATTTTTATTTTATTTTATATATATACATATATGTGTGTGTGTGTATTTTTATCTTATACCCTCTTTATCTACACAATTTATAAGCGAATTTTACTTTACTCTCATTATTACTATTATTTTTATTTTTATCATTCTATCATTATTATTATTGTTGTTGTTGTTGTTGTTGTTGTTGTTATTTTTGTTGTTGTTGTTATTATTATTATTGTTATTATTATCATTATTATTTTATTACTTTCTGTTACTATTATTATTATTATTATTATTATTATTATTATTGTTGTTATTTTTGTTGTTGTTATTATTATTGTTATTATTATTATTATTTTATTACTTTCTGTTACTATTATTATTATTATTATTGTTGTTGTTGTTGTTGTTGTTGTTGTTATTTTTGTTGTTGTTGTTATTATTATTATTGTTATTATTATCATGATTATTTTATTACTTTCTGTTACTATTATTATTATTATTATTATTATTGTTGTTGTTGTTATTTTTGTTGTTGTTATTATTATTGTTATTATTATCATTATTATTTTATTACTTTATGTTACTATTATTATTATTATTATTATTGTTGTTGTTGTTGTTATTTTTGTTGTTGTTATTATTATTGTTATTATTATTATTATTATTTTATTACTTTCTGTTACTATTATTATTATTATTATTATTATTGTTGTTGTTGTTGTTATTTTTGTTGTTGTTATTATTATTGTTATTATTATTATTATTATTTTATTACTTTCTGTTACTATTATTATTATTATTATTATTATTGTTGTTGTTGTTGTTATTTTTGTTGTTATTATTATTATTGTTATTATTATCATTATTATTTTATTACTTTCTGTTACTATTATTATTATTATTATTATTATTGTTGTTGTTGTTGTTATTTTTGTTGTTGTTATTATTATTGTTATTATTATTATTATTATTTTATTACTTTCTGTTACTATTATTATTATTATTATTATTATTGTTGTTGTTGTTGTTGTTGTTATTTTTGTTGTTGTTGTTATTATTATTATTGTTATTATTATCATGATTATTTTATTACTTTCTGTTACTATTATTATTATTATTATTATTATTGTTGTTGTTGTTATTTTTGTTGTTGTTATTATTATTGTTATTATTATCATTATTATTTTATTACTTTATGTTACTATTATTATTATTATTACTTTCTGTTATTATTATTATTATTATTATTATTATTATTATTATTATCTATATCTACCTACATGCATATTTTCATGATTTTATACCTATTCAATCCATGCCCTGCAATTCTTAACTTAATTTACTTTATTTCTTAGTGACCTTTTATAGCAAATGCATATAAATAGGTAAATCACTTAAATGTGATGTTACTTGGCTTACTTTAAGAGGGCGCATTTTAGTTACGCCTCTCCTACATCCGCATAAATCTTTAACGTGTCAAATTCAATATGACACCGCGACAGTCCACTAGTGATCGCTACCTTGTCTGCTTATACTTCCCTTTTTCCATTCAACCTTTATCTCTCTATTTCTCTCTCCATAACCCTGCCTCCAAAGTCTTACGCACTTTACACCTTTCCCTTCTTTCTACTTTTCCATCCTCTCTCTCTCTCTCTCTCTCTCTCTCTCTCTCTCTCCCCTTTCACTATACTCCGATCCGTGTCTGGCTGATGTTTTTAGACAACAGTTCACCCCTTTTCGATGTTTATTGTATTATTAAATCTTAAAACTTAAATGCTGTCAAATCAGAATTGAAACTCCCTCCTTTTTTCCTACTTTTTCTTCTTCTTCTTTTTTCTTCTTTTTCTTCATCTTCTTCTTCTTCATCCAATTCTAATATCGTTTTTCCAAATCATAATAACCACTTCTGTTAAGTTCTGCCGAAGTTGCTGGATCGTAAATACGATTCGGTAACAGAAACATGTGTACCTAAGCGCAGATAAAACGGTAATAAAATAAATAAATATATATATATATATATATATATATATATATATATATATATATATATACTAGCGGGGGTACCCGGCGTTGCCCGAGTGTTTGTTTCCGGGACGGGGGGGGGAGTTTTAAAAAATGTTAGGGTAGGTAAGTAGGAAGGATCAAACCCGGAGTCATGAGTAAAATTAGGAAAATAAAGTGTGAAAAAAAAAAAACATCTGCAACGTTAACAGTTCGGCCACCAAGAAAAGTCCATTCCAGTTGTTTAGGAAAAAAAAAAAAAAACGACTACGGTAGGTCGGCGCGAACGTGAAAATATAATGTGAATTGTCCAGCACGCTAACCACTACGCCACAGAGCACTGCAGCTTAGTTTAGTGATTTTAAATAACTTCACATGAAAGAACTACGAAGCCAAACCGGTGTTCTCTTCTCAACTGTTCCTTGTGAACGATCCCCAAAAGGTGTTAAGTGGTGGCCGGGGGAGGAGGAATTTATTAGAGAGAAAATATTTTACCACTTCCATTGATCTTAACCGATTTTGGCCGTGACTTCTCAGCAGAAAAAGTATAGAAATCTAAGATTATCGAGGAATGTGAGAAATAATAAGCCAATAACACACCTCAGATATTGTTCTGCCGTTTGTGCATATTATATTTGCATGAAATATCTTGATTTTTAATCCTATTAATGTCAAAATCAGACGGGAAAAAATGAGTTCATTTTATTTATATAGAGAAGAAGAGATATATAGATAGAGAGAGAGAGAGAGAGAGAGAGAGAGAGAGAGAGGGCGAGTATATATGGAGCCATACACTTTCTAGTGCGATAGATCTTCTCAACAGAATGGATATACGTGTTCAATATCAGATCTGGAGTGAAAGTCATCCATAAAAGCTTATCCAATCAATGAGCTTACTTAAAACAGTCATTTTATCTGGAGCAAAACAATGATCTGGGCATTGGTAGTAAAAAGAGAGAAGCTTGATTTTAAAAATGTTAAGCGTAATACTACACTTTTTGATTGCTGTATTTATACTGAAGAGAAGAGATTTAGAACGTACTTGATTTGGAAGTAGATTTTGTACTCTGTCGAGTCAGGATAGCGTAAGCTGTGCGGCACCTCATCTAGATGTGGTTGCAATATTCCATCTTTTGATGGATTCGACTCTTATAGAAGTCTGGTATTTTGGGGAGCGGTAGAATGATCCAACTATGTCTCCAGTGATACTAGCAACAGAATTGATATTACCATATTATTGGGATGATTCGGACCATTGTTCTCATGTTCAGTGTCATTTTTACAAAGTTTTGCAGTAAAGTAAGGAAATAAATAAAGGTTTTCGTTTGAAATTTCGTCCAAATTTTTTAGTTCGACAAAAACAATCCTAAGTTCAAAAAGATACGCCTGAAGAAAGTCGGAGGTTACATCGACTGAAACGTTGTGTGAATAACACTCAAGATGAAAGCAGGTCCGAATATTGGAATTACGCGATTCCCTTGGATTTTACTTGTGCTAATAGAAATTTAACTAACTTTCTTGGATTCTGCATTTTTGGATTTTACTGTCATTGGATACTTTACCCTTCACCTGACTATCCCCTCACGTGAAATCACTTTTTTCTTCACCCTATTCCCTCTACTTCACTTTTTGTTATCAAGTAAGATCTATGACTTATTTGTAGTGTCATCAAATACTTTTGCAAGCAAATTCCGATCCAACATTTTGCTAAATCCTACCCACTTATGAGAAGAAAAGTATTTCTTCGAAACTCCGCGGATTAAGGACTATCTACTTATTTAGCGTTTCCTTTTCAAATTACATATGTTTTTAACTCTTTTTCAAAGTGTTTTTAACATGTTTTATTAACTACTGCTTTTATATATATATATATATATATATATATATATATATGTATGTATATATATATATATATGTATGTATATATATACATATATATGCATGTATATAAATCAAATGGAAAATAAATGATAAATATATAAAAAAAATATGAGTATACATACATATACACATACACACACGTATATATATACACATATATATAGAAAGAGAGAGACACACGAGAGAGGTAAGTCTGCTTATCTATCTATCTATCTATCTATCTGTCTATCTCTCTCTCTCTATATATATATATACACACACACACACACACATATATATATATACATATATATATATATATATATATATATATATATATATATATGTATATATATATATATATATATATATATATGTACGTGTGTGTTACGTATGTATACGGTTCGACAACGCGGACATATAAAAATTTTCAACAGACAGTTTTTACAAGAACAAAAGGGACGGATAACATTTTTCTGGGGGTTTTACATTTGTCCAATAGGGAAAACATACCTTGTTCATCTTTGCTCTTGTTTGGCTTATCTGCTGAAACAACTAGTAATCTCGGGTTGTATTTTCAAAAACTTTTATTTTTAAAATGTTTCTCATTGGAAGTTCTGCTATTGTCTTAAGTTTTCCATTCTGACTATATCGTATGCTTTCCCGGCGTACAAATGGTTATAGCTCCTCGTTACAAGCTGACACCCCTCATTTGTTCAGCTAGGCTATTTCACCCAAATTCCAATGCTACATGTATATATAAAAACTTTTCCTATCTTATTACGTCAACACTGCAACTAAAATCACTAAAAAAAAACATCGCGTGATGTCTGTCACGTAGTTCATCTGTTAATTCTGTGAGCTAAAAATCCTAACTGTTTATTTAGCTAAAAATTCCATTTTCAAGTTATTATTTGTCCAAAGTAAAATGTTTAGCTTTTTTCAAAACAGCCATTGTATCATAGTAGCGGGGGACAACTTTGCGTCGTCGTAAAATACGCTTAAACATGATATTTTAATTTGTCCGGATTTCGTATATATTATTATAGAGTCGTGATTTCAAAAGTAAAAAGAGTATTTGGGTGTCATCAGCTGAAATCGAAACCGAGCGCAAACCTGCAGCATTCAAAGCTGGTGACGTTACAATTTTACCAGTGTGACACACATATGGACTGATTAATATTGTTGCCATATCTGGGCAGGAGTTGCTAAAAACAGACTATCCTGCCTTGACAGAGTAAAAAATAGACTTCGTGGCTTAGTGGGGATGCTCTTTTCTCTACCCTGCAACCTCTCTCCCACAGAAGAGACGTTGCGAGCGTACCCTTGTTTTATCGTTATTTCCATGGCAGGTGCTCGTCTGAACACCAATCTCTGGCCCCCCCTCGCCAATCTTTCACGAAAAACACCCGTCTAGCTGAATCCACTGTGAAAAATTTCCCCCACTCTATATCTGTGCCTAAATCAAAACGCGGATTCCATGAACAAAGCTTCTTTCTTAGAACTGCACGCCTTTGGAACTCTGTTCCGTCTGCCTGCTTCCCACCTGACTACAACTTGGATGTCTTCAAGTCAAACGTTAACAAATTCCTAATGAACCGCCCCCTTAAGTAAACACTTCATCAAATCTCCACACTAACGTAATGTACTTGCAATAACCCTTATCCCTGAGTGGCTTCCGGGCCTTGATAAATGGTGATCACTGTGTAAAAAATAAATAAATAAATAAATAAACTAAGATGAATGTACAAAATGTATAACGATTTTTTTTCAATTTTGACCCCTTTTTAACCCCTTAAACACCATTTTAACCGGCTAAAGACCCATAAAAAATGTCCATAAAAAATCCAATTATTTGAGGCCCCTAGCGCCGCTCTGCGACTTTTAGTTTCTGCAGATATTGAGTTTGAAAATATGAAGATGGTCCGCCAGACAGACAGACAGGCAGACATGGTGAGTTTTGTAAATTAGATTTATAAAAAAAAAAACGAACAGATCAGCAAAAGTATATTAAAACATAAATCTGAAAGATTAAGAAAATATTTGTCCGTAAGAGTGACAATTCAACAAAATTGTTTGTTTGTTTTTCAAAAAAAAATCAGTGGATGAACAGAGCGTCTTACACAAATATTTGGACGCACTGAGAATGAGATATGTCTATTTAATATTGATGTTCAAAGTTGAGTGTGACCTCACGACAGACAAAGACGTATGTATGAAAAGTAATTTACAAATGTAAAACGGTGCTAGGGTTTCATTCAATATCTCGGAGTTTTTACGGATTAATGTTGAACGTTAAGTAAACTTCCGGTCGTCTTAATATATGTGATGTCCGCTGCGTTTGTATGGCTTTTAAACAAATTTGACTAAATTCAGCGCACACACACACCCATACACACACACATACACAAACACACACATACACACACACAAACAAACAAACACAAATAAAAACGCAGACATACAGCCAAACACAAACTATAAAGAGACTATGAATAGTATACTATAATTAGTATGTACTAGTAGGACTACACGTAACATTGTTATGTTTTTATTTCTTAATTTTTTTTACGTGGATTTTTGGGGGAGTGCATAGTATGAGGTTTGTTCTGAATAAAAATACGTCACTTACGAAAGCGAGATAAGTATTATCTTAACTAAATAGATAATTATCTTATTACGAATTCATAAAAGAACACGGCGCGCAGAGATCTTAGGGGGTATATTTCGCTTTTGGCGATTATCAAAATCTTCCATTCAGTTATTACAGACTTATTGGTGATCTGTCTTACACACAACGTACAATGGGCAAACTGATCGGATACCTCCTTTTTTTCTTCTTTTTCCTTTTTGTCAACCCTGGCGTTTCGTTGCTTTACTCTATTTTGACATCTTTAATCTCACCAGTCCTTACATGAAATCTCTTTCTTTTATCTTTCTTGGGCATTCTTTTTTCAAATTTTGTGTCACTTCGATTTGTACTTAGTTCGATTCTCGTAAAAATTATCACTGGTGGATGTAATCTGTATATAACATAGTGTTATATAATATAATCATGAACGGCAGCCATGTAAACGGGTGTATACGTTTTGTGTTTGTTTGTTTGTGACGTGTCCTAAATGTGTTCCTAAATGTCTACTAGTGGTTCTTCATTTTCTGAACCCGTTTTATGTCTCGTGATTATCTAATGTTCATATGCGCGCGTGCGTGTGTGTGTGTGTGTGTGTGTGTGTGTGTGTGTGTGTGTGTGTGTGTGTTCAACATACCTTTATCTTCTCTGCTCACTGAACCTGGTCCATCCTGACTTCATCTTGTTCTTGATGGGGGCTGGAACCTTTTGGACGAAACACATTGACTCCAAGACGATAATTGGTTTCATATTAGGTTTTATTTCACTTTCTAGGATGTCGCGCAGATGAAAATGGAAAGTGAGTTTCTTTGCTTGTGTTTTAACAGCCTACATTGAGAGACACGTCACTTCCTCCCAAGAGGGGGGGGAGAGAACCGTAAAGCCCAACCGCTCTGCTTCAAATCCAAGTTCCAACTCTTCGATGATCTCCAGCTAACCTGATCACGTGACTCACACGTAACCACGTAACATACATTTAGATCTGATCAGCTGACCAGACCTTCGTTCTAGCTTTGTTACATTTTGACAGGTTTTGTAAATATTCATGATATGAAGCACAAATACACTTTTTTCTGCGTTGGCAAAAGGGGTAAATTTTAATTTGATCCGAGATATATTCATCTGAATTTAAAAGTTAAAATCCGCAAGGAATTTCTTTTCAACCTTATATAAAGATCGAGAAAGATATACTATAGTAGCTGGACTACACGTAAGATTGTTATGTTCTTATTTCTTGAATTTTTTATGCGTGAATATTTTTTAGTGGGAATGAATATTAAGTTTATTCTTGATAAAAATACCTCGCATACAAAAGCGAGATAACTAAATAATTAACTATCTTATAACGGATTAATAAGTTAACACGGCGAGCAGATATCGTAATGAAGGATATTTCAATTTGAGGATTATCAAAATCCTTCATTCAATTATTACAGCATTATTAGCGTGCTGCCTCGCACATAACGCCCTATGATACCTTCTTTTTTTCAGTCAAACCTGGCGTTTCTTTATTTTACTATACGTTGACATATTTGATCCCATCAGTCATCTCTTCTTGTTATCTTTCTTGAGAACTCATTTATTTCCCACTTCGTGTCACTTCGATCAGTACTTAGTTCGACCTTTGTAAAAATTATCACTAGCGGATGTAATCGGTACATAACAGTGACACACAATATGGTTTCCGTTCTGCTAGATCTACAGCAAATGTGCTTACAGTTATATCTCATAGGATTAGCGAATCTCTCGACAGAGGCAACCTTTCTAGGGCACTTGCTCTTGACATATCTAAGGCCTTTGATAGGGTATGGCATAAAGGTTTACTTCACAAGATCTCCAGCTATGATATAGCTGGAAATATCTTCTCAATTATTAAATCATTTCTCTCTGATAGGCTCATAAGAGTAGTAGTTGATAGGCAAAAGTCAGAAGCTCACAGTATTAATGCTGGACTCCCTCAGGGGTCCATCCTGGGCCCAACTCTTTTCCTGCTCTACATTAATTATCTTCCAAATCACATCCTTACGTTATTTGTAGACATTTTTGCTGATGACACTACCATCTATGACAGTAAACGACCAAGTTGTCTCCGATTCTCTCTCCTCTGATCTTGATCACGTTGTACAATGGGGAAAGGAGTGGCTGGTTACTTTTAATGCATCTAAAACCAAGCTTCTATCTTTACATCATCAACGTTCTGATGCCCATCTGGCATCAAGTAAAATTAATGGCTCTCGTCTTGGGGAGGCCTCAAGTTTTGACAAGCTTCTGGGCTTGACCTTTACTCCTGATCTTAAATGGAATACGTACATTAAATCTGTTGCCAAGGCCGCTGGAAATATGGTCGGATCCTTCTATGATCAATAGGATCCGACCATTTTTCCAGCGGTATTTTTCCAGTGGCATTTTTCCAGCAGCATTTTTCCAGCGGCATTTTCCCAGCGGCATTTTCCCAGCGGCATGGATATCTCACTGCTGATGCAATTTTATATCTATATAAGAGCCAGGTACGTCCAAGAATGGAATACTGTTGCCACATCTAACCAGGAGCTGCTAGAAAGGACTTGTCCTGCCTTGATAGAGTTCAAAATAGACTTCGTGGCCTCGTGAGAGATGTCCTTTTCTCTTCGCTGCAACTTCTTTCTCACAGAAGAGATGTTGCGAGTTTGTCTCTGCTTTACCGTTATTTTCATGGAAAGTGTTCGACTGAGCTTAAATCTATGGTTCCCCCCTCGCGAAACTTTCACAAGAAACACTTGTCTAGCTGAAAACACTATCAATAATTACCCCCACTCTTTATCTGTGCCTAAACTTAAACGTAGATGCCATGATCAAAGCTTTTTTCTTAGAACTGCACGCCTGTGGAACTGTCTTCCGTTTTTCTGCTTTCCAGCTGTCTATAATATGGTTGTCTTCAAGTCCAACGTGAACAAGTTTCTGATGAGCCGTTACACTTAAGTTAACAAATTTACCGAACTTCCATTACTATCGATTACTATATTGTCCTTTTGACTACTGTACACTGTTTAACCCTTATCCTTGAGTGGCCTTTCGGCCTAGATAAGTGGTGACGCCTATGTAAAAAAAAAAAATGTTACAGCACAACTGGTCTCACCCTTGAACTTTCAGACAGTATCTGTATAGACTGCCGAACATAATCTGAGTTGAGGCTTAGAAGAGGGGGCACATTTTTTATTAACATAAGACAGAGAAGCACATATAAATGTATTGCAGATTTTCAATGTTGAGGTTTTTCTCATGTTTGATTTCACTGCCTTCTTTTGCTTGTTTACATCTCCATAGTCGCACCTGTATTCAGTTGTCGTTGATGTTATCATCATTAAAGATAAATTAGTCTTCCTTTATGCTTCTCTCTGTATCCGCTTGGTTGATGTGAAAAGTGTTTGGTTCAATATATCAACATTTCCAATCGTAAACATTCTTTTTTTACATTGTATAAACAATTATTGTAGCTTAGTGGATAGTCGTGATTATTGCAGGTTTTAGACTTATTTCCTCCCCCCATGACGATGGTGTAACTACACATATGAGGTTACACACAGAGCACTGTTTCTTGTTTTACCAGAGTACAGAATCGTGGACAATATTCTGTTTTGTTTTCTATAGCTTTTTCTCAGAGAAAAGACGTTGAGCTCTCTTATCCCACTTTGTAATATATTTATAACAATAACTTGTTTGGCTATCACTGTTTCTTAGAATAGAGAAATACTTCTGATTAAATGTCGGTTTAGACCATGGTTTATGTTATTTAACAATTTAAAATTTGCCGATAGAAATCGATGTCCAGTTGAGTTTAATGAAGAGCTGATTGTGCAATTATGATAGTGTACGGGGATTCGGATATCTGTACTGCATTATCGAACAAGAGTATGTACAAAAATCAGCTGCGCGTAAAGATTGAGGCAAAATATCTTTTGGTCATAGCAGATAAGTAAATATCAAATAACTGTCTGTTGGAACAAATAACATTTCCGTATGGATGTGAAGTTATGTTTTCGGGGAACGCTTTTATTGTAATAAAGAAAAGCTACAGAGAAAAGTAGGGGTTAAACATGGTGACTCTGTTCGCCCAGCACGTCTAGCTGTACCCAATCATTCATCATTTTTAAACTAAATGAACCTTAAAAATGATCCTCATCACTTGATATCCTTCTTGAATTCCAAAAGTTAAAAGGAAGAAGCTAAAACAAATGATTAAATAATTAATAGATTACGCCCGAATAAAATAGGAAATAAGAAAATGTAGCTGTAAGGAATTAAGTACTCATAGTGGATGGTGTATGACTTATTTCCGACTTTTCTATCTCGTATATGTCCTCAGGATTTTCTGCTCTATTCGATATTCAACATTTACAGATCGTCCAGTGAAAATATTAGGTTGGTGCAAAAATAATGTCGTTTTTTTTTCAGATATATACGTAAAAAAACGACATTTTTTTGTACCAATTTAATATTTATACACTCCATTGTGTCGCATTGTGTCGAGTCGTATAATAGCCATTCCCTAGCAGAACCTTACATTTGGATATCAGATGGTTCACACTCTCTACTTATGTGTGACAAAACCTGCATTTGCTGTCATTGCTGAGAACACTCATTTTCTTTAAAGTATTGGTCATCAAGCCTTGAGCTTGGGAAGCCATTACAATTCTACTCTGATCGTAGTGGAGCGATCCTCTTTTAAGACAGTCTATGAGTCATCTATATCTATATAGTCTTGAATAAATTCATCCAGCAAATACTGAAAGTATTTTCCTTTGGGATATTTCTGTAACAGAGTTTTTTTCTGATTCTGTCTCATTTGTTAGAAAGTCTTGTCCGAATATATCGTACATTATCATATATATGTGTGCGTGTATGTGCATGTATATATACGACCTCGTGAGCGAGATTGTGACTTCCTGTAACTTCATGACTCTAAGATCGTCTGTATTAAACGTTTAGCTCAATTAATGTTAAAATTTCCTTTAATCCCGTGATGGTGAAAAGTAGACATGGGGGTATGTTTCTTGCTAATGATGTCATAAGTGGTTTCGTGGTTGAGTTTAAGTCATTCGACCAGCGTTGATCGTCATTTCCTTCACCGAGGGTCATGTAAACATGAACCACTTGTGTTTGTAGATATTAAAATAATTATAATTTATAATTATATATAAAGAAACTTTGTCTATGCATGAGTTCCTTCCCCATGGACTCAGAAAGAGCTAGGTCAATTTTTTGGAAATTTCGTACAAGCGTACTTAGTGTACCTGGGAGTGTTCTTGCGTAGGTTTTGTATCGAAATATGTCGAATAAGTTTCGAAAATCGATAATCGAAAAAATCCGAGGAAGTCCGATTTTGACCAAAGTTAATACATTTATACAACCTAACATCACAAGTGCATTTGAGAATTTTTATCACCGCACAAATAGAAAGGCTCAGCCTATAAAATGAAATGTAGATTCTTTTATAAGACGGTGGCGCGTTCGAAATGAATGTTTCGTTTTAGAGCACAATTGAACCATAATACTTGAAATTTCTACGTTTAATTTTAATTCAAGTTATTAAGTAAAAATAATTTTATAATATCAAAGTGGTTCTTTGATGAGACAGGGGCGTGTTCGAAATTAATGTTTCTGCTTGGAGCACAATTGAATCATGATACTTGACTTTCGCATTTTAAACATTAAATGAAGTCATTATTTACAGATAATTTAAAAAAAAAATCAGCAGTAGATTCTCTACAGTGCAATGAAGACTACAATATTCTTTTGAAATAAGTCACTGCCGAGAGCCATGCAAAGCTTTCTACTGGTGCACTGCAAAGGCGTCCATAACTAGAGTAGGCAATCAATCGATTTGATAAAAAAAAGTCGATTTCACCGATTTCGATGACAACAAAAGTATGGGTGGGTAAAAACATTTGTTGATCCTTTTTTTTTTACACAGTGGTCACCACTTATCAAGTCCCGGAAGCCACTCAGGGATAACGGTTATTGCAAGTACATTACGTTAGTGTGGAGATTTGATGAAGTGTTTACTTAAGGGGGCGGTTCATTAGGAATTTGTTAACGTTGGACTTGAAGACATCCAAGTTGTAGTCAGGTAGGAAGCAGGCAGACGGAACAGAGTTCCACAGGCGTTATTCAATCCCTGGTGAACGTCGGGTCTCTATGCTAGTACATATATATGTATTAATAAATGATTTTTTTCACTCCGCTTGCATTCGCGGACATGTTTGTTTTTCTCACTTCCATTAAAGGTGCGAAAATGATGAAGGAAAAGGCAATTGGAGCGCAAAAATGAGAAACAGAAGCTTTTCACCTGAGAATATGATGCTTACAAGGCGCGCAATTACAAAGTTGAGTGCGCAAAACAATGGAAGCCGTTAAGAACAATAATGCTTTCACTAATTTCTCTCTTCCTTCTTAGTTTTTCCCTCTCTCATCTTCTACTCTTTTTTTTTCTCCCATCATAACGACATTTCTTTTTGTTTTTCTCAATTTTCCTTATTGTACGTGCCCTGTTGGTGGGGCATTAGAATACGCCGACTGCCCCCCCTGCAGAGGGTAAAAGTCCCTCAATGGAGTTCCTGGATATGACCTTAAACTATATCCAGTGGTGAGGCCCCAGCTTGTGGGCTTTGGGGTGTGTGGAGCCACCCTTTAATTACCATTGCTCCCAGATCCACTCTGACTCGGAGTGGTAGTACCTGTTAGGGTCCCAACTATGGGTTAAATAGAAACCGACGTGAAAACAACAAATATATTCTATTAAAAAATTTTTATTCAAAATCTTTGGATTCGGCATTAAATAACCTGAAAAGGGCTGATATGCCGTAAAACAAAAACAACCAACCTTATTGTACGTTCTCTCTTCGACTTAATCACTTTCTTAGTCTCTCTTTATCTCTCTCTCTTCATTTCCTATGCCTCTTTCAATCTCTTCTCAATATTTCTCTCTCGATGTTTCCCTCCAATCATTTCTCTTCCCTACTTCTCTCATCTTTGTTTCTAACAAAATTCTCCTTCTCTCTTCTCTCTCTCTTCTTTAGCTTTTCTTCTCTCTATTTCGGTCTTTAATTCCTTCACTTTCCCCGTATCTTTCAGTTCTATTTTTCTCTCTTTTTAGCATCCTTCTTGCGCAATCTTGCTCGCATCTTTAACTATATATCTAAACTGCGTCAATCGCTTTATTGCAGATTAGTAAAATATCAATATTTCACTAAATATACATCACAACAAAATGAAAATTATGTCATCAAACGACTGCTTAAAAGTTAGTTATTTCCCAAAATTTTATTCAAATTCATGCGATATTCACGAAGTTATGACATTTTATTCTTTATCGTGGAATTTCCACTGTCCACCTATCTCTTCTTTTAGTTTTTCGTCTCCTTATATGCTTCTCTAAGTCCTTCACTTTCCCGTATCTTTCAGTTCTATTTTTAACTATCTTTAGCATCCTTCACGGGCATTCTTGCTCGCATCTTTAACTATATATCAATCTCTCCTACACTTTCCTCTGACCTCGGTCTTCTTTATCTTTCATTCTTTCTATACCTCTATCTCTCTTCATCTTTTCTTTCATATGTCTCTAATAGTTTCTCACAATTTGATCCCAATGCAACGGTTGAAAGATGACGACTACATTTTTCACTCTTTCTCTTTCTCATTTTTTGCGCTTAATTTCTCTCCCTCCCATCAAACATAAATTTATCTCCTTCCTCTATCATTCTTATCTCTCCTTCTCTAACTCCCTTGTATATCACGCTTTTTCAGTTTTTCAGTTTTTTCGGCGTATTAAAATTTTCATACATTTTACAGATCTGTTTCGTTACGCAGAAACAATCAATATTTATATGTCGATATTGAAGTTTTCTTTCGTATACTCTTCAGAAAAATCGAGTAATTTTACTTAGAATGAAATAGACATGGCAATATACTATAGGAAAAATCTCAAACCGAGCTTATTTAGGTAGCTATCTTACAAAAACTATTCATTTATGTTTTGTGGTTATATTTAACAAGCATTGAGCTTTTAAACCTAGACGATTAGTAAACACAAGGGAAAAATATAACTGAACAACCGTTATTCCCCAAAACACACACACACACACACACACGCACACACACACACACACACACACACATATATATATATATATATATATATATATATATATATACAAAAGTATTTACTCATTTTCGATATAGGCCAGAATAAGAATGTAGTATCTGTTCTGATGCTAAACTCAAGTTAATTTGGAAGAAGAAACCTTTTTGTTTACGAAGGCAATTATATTTTTGACTACTTTTAGTATGTACTTTTTTGGGAAGCTAGTTTTCCTCCACATTAAAAATGAGCTTATGTCAAATTTTGCTTTTGCGAGGAAGCAAATAAATATCGATATTCGTCTTTTTTTTTTCGTCTCTTTCTCTCTCTTTCTCTCACTTTCTCTCTCTCTCTCTTTCTCTCTTTCTCTCTTTCTTTCTCGCCCTCTCTCTCCCTTTTTTGCTCTCTCTTTCTCTCTCTCTCTTTCTTCCTCTCTTTCACTCTGTCTCTCTCTTTCTCCCTTTCTTTCTCTTTCTCTTTCTCTCTCTTTCTTTCTCTCTTTCTTTCATTCTCTCTTTCTCTCTTTTTTTCTCTCTCTTTCAGTCTATATCTATTAGTTAATTTCTCCCTTCTTCTTTCTTATTCGCTTTATTACTTTTCATTTCTCTCTTTTTCTCTCTCAGTCAATATTTTCTATCTATCTATCTATCTATCTATCTATCTATCTATCTATCTCTCTCTTATACGCTCCGTTTCTCCCATAAATGCTTGAATGCACACACACACACACATTGGCTTCGGATCAGATTATTCTGTTTAACCTTGGACTGATAATCCCCAGAGAGCCTACAATGACCCGTCCAAATGTGATGCTCTACTGGTTCTTAAAAGTCAACACTTTTAAAGGTGGGGGGCAGCTGTTCTAAACGAAAGGATTGCTCCGTTGACACTCTACCACACCCGAACAACACACTCATTATAAAGCACACCAATACTCATACAGATTTGCTCAAATTCATATACATATGTAAACAAAAGCATCCAATTATTTAGAAAGAATGTAAATCTTTATTATTTTGATTATTCAGACTAATGTCTCATCTCAAGAGTTATTCACACAACATTTCGACCGATGTAACCTTCGACCTTCTTCAGGTGTATCCTGTCAAACACGGTAATATTCATGAAATTTCGAACGAAATCCTTTATTTTACCACGAGAGTCGCATCCTCCCTTTCCATCGATTATGGCCGGAGATTACATCGGCCGAAATGTTGTAAGAATAATATTAAAGATGAGATCTTGGGAACTTTTCTTGCGAACTCGGGAATCTGCACGGAATTTCGAATGGAACCCTCAATTTAATTCACGGAGGCTATATGATCTCGTTCCGTCAGCTATGAGCGGATAGAAGTCTTCAGTAATTCCCAATTGTATTTATAGTATCGCTTGAACTGAAAGTTAAATTTTTATTATTTCATTTTCACCCCAAACAAGGCGCAGTGCCACTTTGATGTAGGGGGGGGGGCTACTATCAGGGACATAAGTTGCAAGGATACTATGTAGTGAGTTGAGCAGCAAGATGTTTGTTCACATTACACTTGAACTTCTGCATGTCAGTACAGTTGGAATAGCAGGGACCTGGAAGGGAGTTCCAAAGTCTAACAGTTCTGGGGAAGAAACTATTAGCGTAGAAGGCTTTCTTACATCTAGGGATTTCTACTGTGTAGGGGTGGGGTTTTGCTGCTGGTCGAGAGTATTTATGTCGAACGGATATAAGGGTGTGTAGTTCGTCGGAGCATTCACTATTAAAATACTTGTAAAACAGGCAGAGGGGTGTAACATTTCGTCGATGGGACAGAGGTTAAAGCTTTGATGACAGTTCAGGACCTATCAGGTTCGCTACTCTCTTTTTAACCTGTCCAGGATCGAAAGCCAAGTAGCAGATGCACCTACCCAAATGTGACAACAATACGCCATACATGGGCGGATGGTGGTCGTGTAGAGATACAGGATACTTTCAGGTGTAAGTAGCTTTCTAGCACAGTAGAGAGCCCACCTTCTTCGCAACGTCCTTGGCAATGGTCTCAATGTATCTGTTCCAGCTCATGTTCCCTGTGAACGTTAAGCCGAGAAGTTTAAAAGAAGTACTTTCAGGTAATGTATCTTTAATCATATCTATTCGTGGTTGAGAAGATTTCATGTAATTATTGAATAAAATAAGCTTAGTCTTGGCACCATTGAATGTGACCATCCATTTTTCTACCATTCCACTACAGATTGGGGGTCTTCCTCTAGTGTTTTTGGCATTTCGGTGTCTTAACAATATTATATAAATGTGGGTGTACCTCAGGGGTTTATCCTTGGACCTTTATTGTTTCTAATATTCATAAATGACCTCCCTGATAAAATTGTTTCTCAGATGAATATATTTGCTGATGACACCACGCTATATAACAGGCACGCTATATAATATGAACACATATCTAAGGAAATCTTCAATATCCTGAGGAGTTTAACTCAAAATTAAACTGAATTTTACTCATTACCTTATCCGATACGCCATCGCTCTTTCTGCATTTGTATACTAGTTATGAAAAAAGACAATTTAATTATTTAACAGCTATTTTTGTTATACATTGATTTTTTTTTGCATCATTTTCACGTAACATTTCTTTTGGTAGATCTTTTTTTTAATTCAGGAAAATGGAAAGAGTATGTTATGTGCATGCATATAATATGAAGAGTATGTTATGTGCATGTATATAAAAACCAGTTAATAGCGGTATAAGAACAATATCGTAGGAAAATATAGAATTTGACCTGGTCTCAACTGGTAGCGGTGGGAGCACTAAATATTGAGAGAGAAAAGTGGGAACTTCTTACTCTGTAGATGTGGCGATTGTGATGGTGTTGCTCATCGGATGAAATGTAGCATTTTGTTATCACGAGTGAATGTGTCAGAGATTTCGGTCGTAAACTACATAAGCTAGTGGCTATCAGAGTAGATGTATTGAATTTGTATGTGGCATATGTTGTTGCAAACCTACGGTATTTTGTCCAGAGAGGAATTTCTGCAATCAAAATATTAGATATGGAGACGAGTAACGAGACTTGACCATGTATAATCAAGTACGGTTCTTGTTTTGCTTTTGATTTGCCGGTAACCAGACCTTACACGTTGTACCAACTAATCCATCCGATCTATTATTACTTGCTACGACTGGCGACAAGGCATTTTATCACATTATTTTTGCACCAACTTAATATGTATGTACGTATAGATTGATACATAGATAGTTGATAAATAGGTACGATGTATATTCAATAAGTTTCCAGACTGTTTTTTTTTTGTACAAGCATTTAAAATTGCTGTTGACTCTTGAAAATTCAGTATTTTATTGTTATACATTTTATGAGATGACTGACCATTTTTCTGATTTCACGTTCAAATGAACACGTAGAGTACGAATTGGAATGAGAACACTTTAGAATAAATATATGCAATAAAAGTTTAATTTTAATTTATAGAAACGTATGAAATGCTTCAGACTGCTTTTGGACAATGTTGCATGGATACGGCATCAGTTTTGGAGTGGCATAAGAGATTCAAGGAAGGCAGGGAGTCTTTGAGGTATGATTAGAGGTGTGGGTGTGTAAGGTGGTCAGAACACCAGATGTCATAGGTCAAATAAAGAATTTCATAGATAAGAACCGCCGTGTTTCTATAGAGACAATAAGTCCACAGTTTGGTGTCAGTGTGGGAACTGTACACACAATTATTCGCGAGGAACTGAAGATGCGGAAGATTTGCGCGAAGTTTGTCTCAGTGCACCAGTCCACAACTCCATTCTTGCTACCGACTATTTAACCAAGATGGCCATCCAGACAGTTCTTCATACTCCCTATAATCTAGACCTTGCTTCCTATGACTTTTGGTTATTCCCTAAACTCAAGGAAAACCTTAGAGGGGATTAAAGAGGTTGTGACGAACGTCATTGACACGCTTATACAAGAGGACTTCATGTGGTTTTCCAGAAGTTCTTTTGAATGATATAACAAGTGCATTGCAGCCGGAGAAGATTACTTTGAAGAGTTTACAAGTGTACTACCAATAAAGTGCCAATACGAAAAAAAGTCTGGAAATTTATTGAAGGCACTTCGTATATATATATTTAAAAGTATATAAGAAACACGATATTTTGCCACCCAATAGTAGATGTGTGGATGTGCAAGGTGCGTATAAAGACAAATATAGAATCAGTACTGGAAACAGCGGTTCAAATAGGCAGAAGATTCTCTTTCAATAATAAAACGAATGTAGATATGTCTATGTATATGTAAAGAAAACGCAAGCATTAATGCCAATGCATGACCAAATTACACATTAGCTCTAGATTGGGATAGCGAGAAGTAAGAGTATATCGTTGTGGGGATTTTGATTAAAAGAGAATCGTTTAAGCTGAAGCTAATCACACAGCTTCCTCTCGAAGACTGCACTCATCAATGCAACATTAACTCTGAGTTTTCATGCATCTCCTGCGGTTCAAGTGTTTATATCAGATAGCGAACTCAATACACATTTCAAAAGAATTCATCATCAGAAAGAACGTCTAAATGATCGACTCACATGCTTAATTTGCCGGGTAAAATGCAAGCCATTTACCGATCTAAAGAGACGTTTAAGATGTTGTCATCGCTGAATCCAGTGAACCTGCTTCTCGTTCTTATATATATATATATATATATATATATATATATATATATATATATAGTTACGTATACATAAAGCTACGAATATATATATATACATATATATATATATATATATATATATATATATATATATATATGTAACGACGAACGAGAAAACAATAAAACATAGGAATAAATTTTCGAAAACTTGAAATAAAATCGGTAAAGCTCTTGTTTTTGATAATTTATTACTGTGTTTTATTGGTTTTTTATCTGGTCTACATGGCATTGCATTTTATTTTATATCGTTTATTGTATCTATCTATCTATATATCTATCAACTCTTATTTAAAAGAACTTTGCGTGTTTGTGTTTCTGTGTGTATGCTAGTGCGTTTCCTATGGACTCGAAAACGGCTGTGCCGATTTATATGTAATTTCAAATGAAGGTATTTTATGTGCCTAGCAGTATTAGGTTTTGTGTAGGAATGTCTTTGATAAGTATCGATAATCTATAATCAATTATCAAAATAATCCGATGAAAGAAGGAACAGGCGATTTTCACTAAAGTTAACATTTTACACAGCCTAACATCACAAGTGCATTTGAGAAGTTTTATTACCACACAAACCAAAAGACCCAACATATAAAACCAACAGTAAGTTTTTGCATATGACAGTTGCGCGTTCGAAATGAATGTTTCTGTTTACAGCACAATTTCACACTGATATTTGATTTTTTTTTTCATTTTAAACTTAAATTCAAGATATTATCGCATCACAACCTCTAATGTCAGGCATAATGAATCCACAGTAGTTTCTTTGATATGACAAGAGCGCGTTTAAAATTATTTTTTTTCTCTTTTGAGCACAATTGAGGCATGATACTTGACTTTTGTATTTTAAACTTTAATGCATTCAATTGTATATAAAATAATTTTATAAAATCAACAGTGATTTCTCCACAGTGCAATATAGATTACAATATACTGGGAACTTAGTTACTGCGATAGACATACGAAGCTTCCCCAGGTGCATCACGATAGGTTCTTAATTAGAGCAGCCAATCAATCGATTTGATTGAAAAAATGGGCGATTTCATCGATTTTTATGACAATAAAAATATGAGAGTGTGAAAAATTCGTTGATCATCATTCAAATCCCGGGCAACATCGAGTCACCTTGCTAGTATATATAGATGTATGTATGTATGTATGTATGTGAGTATCATGTTTTGTATATGTGTGTGTACATAAAGAGAAATTTCTTCACCTAACGCATGGATAATTATGATTGTTGGAATATTTTGTCTAGAAAATTAATAACATTGATACGGTCATTCTTTTTTATATGTTACTGTTTAGAGGTGCATATGTATATAGTTTTTATTTATTATTTTTCATGAAACGATCAGTATGAATATATACAGCAACCTGGCGAGTAAGATGAACATATTATATTTTTGTAAACATTACTATTTAAGCGATGCTCTCAACCAAACTCACATCTGATTTCAATTTTGTTTTTATAAATGAAAAAAAAAATAGTTGCTCTTTATTTAGTATTGGATTCCATTAAGTAATACATTTTTAGATACTTTAATCTGAGTGGGTTACCAAATGTGGTATATTTTATTCTAGTATATACATATTCCAAATGAACTCTCGCCTTGATTTAGCCTTATAATCCTCACAAAACAACTAAAATGTCCGAAAGCCAGACAGATGATGTCGCCCTAAAGAAAACAAAACAACAGTTTTAGTTTAAAACTTTTATAAAAAAAAAAACAATTCAGGAAACTTGATGTTGTAGAAGAGCTAACATACCTACAGTGTAACTGTCTCCAGTATCAATCGCCGCCTCGATACGGGTCCGATACTGGGAGCATGTCTTTTCCACAAGCGCCGGCGAGAGCTCGGCGAATACTCGGCGGAGAGCGGTGATCAGGCTTGCTCTATTGTTGTGGGATGTTGTGTTCGTGATTTTCTCGATGTATGACTAAACGAAGTAGTCCAGCGAGTTCAGGTAGAGAGAGAAGGGAGGGCTAGTGATAGAAGTCAAGCCTGAATCTCTTTGGCCTTGTGGGGCGGTGTGGAGTCCATCTGCCACACCCAGGGTCTGCCAGCGACCACCTGATTGCACCAGAGAATCATCGCACTCTTCAGCACATCCAAGTACACTTTGGTGTTGACTTTAAAGCCGACTTCGAAGATGTGAGGTGACATGATGTGGCCCTCACTTAAAATCACACCAAAGACCATAACCGTGGCCGGAAACTTAGTTTTTATGACCTTGGACACATCCTTGTTATCCGGATTTGCATTTTGAGCGTGCTGGCAATAGCCTTGTCATAACTTTAATCGGTAGACAGCATGTGTTGTACAGCGGTCTTGTATTTATAATTAGTTCTATTTTTTATATTAATTATAAAGGTGGGTGTGGGATGGGTAGGGGCGAAATATTTATTTTTGATTTTTATTTTCTCGTTTCATATTTTATTTGTTTTGTTATTTATGTATTGTTAATTGTTAAATACGGTTAATATATTTGTCCCAATATTCAATGAGATCCAGTTAATAAGGGGTTGTATTTTTTTTTTTAATTAGAATGGCTTCTTACAATTCAAGTCTTGGTCTGCAATTGTTAAGTTATCGGATTTTAGTATTGATAATTACGATATTTTGATGTCGAACGATTGTAGGTTTTTATCATGGAATGTTAGGTGTTATTTTATGGCACTATTGTCGGCTAAATGGTATGTTAATCGTCGGAAGAGTGTTATGGTGGTGTGGCCTATGTATACAATGTGGCCTATGTATGCGTTGTTCAAAATTAAAAGCAAATTATTCGCCCATAACTATCCTACACTCACCTTTATAACTAAGATATAAAAAAATAGAACTAATTATAAATACACCATGCCTCAATAACTAAAGCTCCTTACAAAGATCATGTGTATGCGATTTAAAGCGCGTAAGAAGAATATGGCCGAACAACAACTACTGAGCGCCATTATATACAACATTCCAGCTGAAATAAAAAAGACCGCTTGACAAATTGAAAAGTTATCCAACAAAATCGGAAAAAGATTATTCCATCGTGTTCAATCAGACATGCTTATATATATATATATATATATATATATATATACATATATATATACATATATATATATGTATATATATATAAATATATAGTAAGTTAGAAAAATATATATGGCAATTAAGCTACACAGAATATTCCGTATTTCATCCATACTAGGATTCGTCAGGCTTATCCTAGTGTGAATGGAAACGCGGAATATTGTGTGTATCTTAATTGCCATATATATTTTTATAACTTACTACCTAGCTCTATCTATGTATTGAGCACTGTTGAAGTAAAAACTTAGTTTACGCATAAAATTATACTTTCGTATATAAATTTATGTGATTGAATAAAGTAGTCATATATATATATATATATATATATATATATATATATATATATATATATATAATTTTATATCTTATAAAGGCAATAAGCCCTGGAGTCTGAAGAAAATAGTTTATTTTAATGTATCAATACTTTTAAAGAACAATTCCTATAGTAATGTAAATATATAATAAGCTCATGTCCATTACCTTACAGCTGCAAAACTTCTGACTGACAATTAATATGGATTTAGGCAAATCTGTTCAACAGCAGATATCCTAACTGTAACTTCTGGACGTATATACAGTTTACTGGACAAGGCAGAAGGAGGTAGAGCAGTATCCCTCGATATATCTAACGCTTTTGACATGGCATGGCACGATGGTCTCTAAGGAAAATCAGATTATATTGTATCACTGGAAGAACATATAATGTATTTTTATCCTTCTTAAGTAAGAAAAAAATCAAGATTGTTCTCAACGGTCGTACGTCTAAACAATAAATGATATAAATACAGATATACCTTAGGGGTCTATCATGGGACCTTTAATCTCCCTGATATTCAAAAATGACCTCCCTGATAAAATTGTTTCTGAGATGGGTATATTTGCCGATGGCACCACTCTCTATAACAGGAAGGAGGGGAAAACAGCTGAACACATATCTAAGGCAATGGCAGAAACACTAGATAAAAACCTTCAATCTGCCGTGGAATAGGGGCCAAAAATGAATGGTCACATTCAATGGTGCCAAGACTAAGCTTGTTTCCTTCAATAGTTACAAGAAAACTTCTCTGCCACGAATAGCAATGGCCAAAACACATTACCTGAAAGTACTTCATTTAAACTCCTCGGCCTAACATTCACAGGGAACATGAACTGGAATAGATACATTAAGAGCATTGCCAAGGCTGCTGCGTAGAAAATGGGCTCTCTCTATGGTGCTAGAAAACTACCACCACCCAAAGGTATCCTATACCTATATAAGGCCACCATTTGCCCGTGTATGGAGTACTGTTATCACATTTGGGCTGGTGCATCTGCTACTTGTCTCTCAGTCCTGGACAGGGTTCAAAAGAGAGTCGCCAACCTGATAGGTCCTGAACTTTCATTTAGGCTTCAGCCTCTGTCACATCGACGAAACATTACATCCCTCTGCTTGTTCTACAAGGACTTTAATGGTGAATGCTCTGACGAACTGCAAGCATTTGTACCCCTCTTGACGTAAATACCCTCCCGACAAACCCGACAAGCAGCTAAGTTCCACTCCTACACAGTAGAGATCCTTAGATGTAAGAAAGCCTTCTACTCCAATATTTTCTTCCTCGGAACTGCTAGACTTTGGAACTCACTTCCGGGATCCTGCTTTCCCAACTGTACTGACATGCAGAAGTTCAACTCATCTCCTTTCATAATACCCCTTTCAATTTATGTTCCCGATAGTAGCTCCCTATTTCAAAGTGGTACTGTGCCTTGTTTGGGGTGAACATTGTATAAAAAATATATACAATGTATGTATATATATATATATGTGTGTGTGTGTGTGTGTGTGTGTGTGTGTGTGTGTATTATGCTTGTGTGTGTGTATTATCCTTGTGTATGTATGTGTTATATGTACGAATAAACCTAGAAGAATAAATCCAAAGTATTTTCTGTATTATAGAAATAAACCTTGCCCGGTCTTCTCCATCTCCCCATCCCGGCCATTGCCTCTTAAAATTCTTTCGAAGGCGTCGTGAAATAGAATAAATTCCTTTCGTTTGTTTAAATCCCTTGCGTCTCATATTTTCTGCCAGTAATTTACAGCTAGACGTGTAATGCCCGAAACGATCGGAAAAGGGCGGTTTTAATTTCCATGGGGTCATTTTCTGAGCGCCACGTTGAATGAAAGGCTTGTTCCGTGCGCCTCATTCGAACTGTCATTCGTTTCCACCAAGGCGGTCATATTTCTGTCACTTCTCCTCGGACTCAAGCGCATTCGGAACTCGTCAACCATTGGAAATTAAATTAATCGATTAATTAATGATTGATATGCAACATCTATTTCCATCGACCTTGCTATAAAGTTTCCTGAACTTCAAATAAATATTAACACTATATATATATATATATATATATATATATATATATATATATATATATATATATATATATATATATATATATATATGTGTGTATATGTATATATCGTTGGTTATTATTTCTAAACCAGAATATGAATTTAATTCACACTCATATGTTATTAAGATTTTTATGAAGTACGTCTTACACGTATTTTGTTGAATAGCGGAAGCCCATCAAATACCTCATCAGAGACAAATGTCTGTTCTTCAAAAAGAAATTAGAGAGTTTGTTTGCTTGTTTATTTTGTTGTTGAACTTCGAAATGAAAATGTATTTGGTAAAGAAAAAATACTGATAAAAATGGACCTATTTAAAGTTCGCAAGTTGTACATATATATGTGTGTGTGTGTGTGTGTGTGTGTGTGTGTGTGTGTGTGTGTGTGTGTGTGTGTGTGTGTGCATGCCACATTTGCACTGTCACTCATAAAATAATCTCTAACTTTATACTTCGTATGTACGCTGACATGGCATTTATAGGCGTTTAATTTCCCTCAATTCTTGTGTTAATTATCGATGGCCTGGAGAAAAGTGTTAGCCCACGGAGTCCAGGGGAACTTTGTGGCTACGTTTGAATCTCCCAACCAGCAGTAATTATCATTTTCTAAACTGATGAAGGTTGAAGCATCAAACACTAATAATGTAATGAGAAAATAGTTGATATTTATTTGAAAATATCATATTACCATGATATCATATTAATAACTAAATATCTTAGGTGCAGAGAACGTAAGCATATGTCAATTTGTAAAAATAGATATCAAGTATTTAGAATATATATATTTAATGAATTTTTGAGTGATAATTGTGTGAATATACCGTATATGTCAGCGTATACGTCGAAACATACCGTAATTTCTACCAGAAATTACAACCATAGAATTACATGTAACAAGAAGAAATACTTATCACCTAAGGACAAAACAATACAATTAATAGTTCAGTAAACATAAATAAGTATCAATTATGAAAAAATCACATACGCGTATGAATTCTAATACATGGGAAATTGGAACTTATAGAAATTGAAGATATGGTATAATCTGGATAGAACACAATGAAAGAGAATGACAGAGTGGCAAATATATATATATATGACAGCCCCTTTAAGAAATACGTTTCTTATCGTTGAGCACTTTCTGTTGAATTAAAAAGTCGGTCAATTTAGCTCTTATGCGTAGATCATCGTATAACGATTTGATCACTGTCTGTCTGACGTAATGAACATTTAAATTAAAATGTTTAAAATTCAACGCTATTTCACATGATTAATGGTAGCCGAATGGATACGGCCTCCGCTAATCGAGCCAGAGATGTCTCGTGTCGCGGGGTTCGAATCGTTCGACTGGTAGTAATCGTGACACCCTGCACTGAAGAATCCCGAAAGGATGAAACACTAGTGTCTGTAGGTATTTAATTATTATAGTAAAAATATAATTATGACAGCCCCTTTAAGAAATACGTTTCTTATCGTTGAGCACTTTCTGTTGAATTAAAAAGTCGGTCAATTTAGCTCTTATGCGTAGATCATCGTATAACGATTTGATCACTGTCTGTCTGACGTAATGAACATTTAAATTAAAATGTTTAAAATTCAACGCTATTTCACATGATTAATGGTAGCCGAATGGATACGGCCTCCGCTAATCGAGCCAGAGATGTCTCGTGTCGCGGGGTTCGAATCGTTCGACTGGTAGTAATCGTGACACCCTGCACTGAAGAATCCCGAAAGGATGAAACACTAGTGTCTGTAGGTATTTAATTATTATAGTAAAAATATAATTATGACAGCCCCTTTAAGAAATACGTTTCTTATCGTTGAGCACTTTCTGTTGAATTAAAAAGTCGGTCAATTTAGCTCTTATGCGTAGATCATCGTATAACGATTTGATCACTGTCTGTCTGACGTAATGAACATTTAAATTAAAATGTTTAAAATTCAACGCTATTTCACATGATTAATGGTAGCCGAATGGATACGGCCTCCGCTAATCGAGCCAGAGATGTCTCGTGTCGCGGGGTTCGAATCGTTCGACTGGTAGTAATCGTGACACCCTGCACTGAAGAATCCCGAAAGGATGAAACACTAGTGTCTGTAGGTATTTAATTATTATAGTAAAAATATAATTATGACAGCCCCTTTAAGAAATACGTTTCTTATCGTTGAGCACTTTCTGTTGAATTAAAAAGTCGGTCAATTTAGCTCTTATGCGTAGATCATCGTATAACGATTTGATCACTGTCTGTCTGACGTAATGAACATTTAAATTAAAATGTTTAAAATTCAACGCTATTTCACATGATTAATGGTAGCCGAATGGATACGGCCTCCGCTAATCGAGCCAGAGATGTCTCGTGTCGCGGGGTTCGAATCGTTCGACTGGTAGTAATCGTGACACCCTGCACTGAAGAATCCCGAAAGGATGAAACACTAGTGTCTGTAGGTATTTAATTATTATAGTAAAAATATAATTATGACAGCCCCTTTAAGAAATACGTTTCTTATCGTTGAGCACTTTCTGTTGAATTAAAAAGTCGGTCAATTTAGCTCTTATGCGTAGATCATCGTATAACGATTTGATCACTGTCTGTCTGACGTAATGAACATTTAAATTAAAATGTTTAAAATTCAACGCTATTTCACATGATTAATGGTAGCCGAATGGATACGGCCTCCGCTAATCGAGCCAGAGATGTCTCGTGTCGCGGGGTTCGAATCGTTCGACTGGTAGTAAGCGTGACACCCTGCACTGAAGAATCCCGAAAGGATGAAACACTAGTGTCTGTAGGTATTTAATTATTATAGTAAAAATATAATTATGACAGCCCCTTTAAGAAATACGTTTCTTATCGTTGAGCACTTTCTGTTGAATTAAAAAGTCGGTCAATTTAGCTCTTATGCGTAGATCATCGTATAACGATTTGATCACTGTCTGTCTGACGTAATGAACATTTAAATTAAAATGTTTAAAATTCAACGCTATTTCACATGATTAATGGTAGCCGAATGGATACGGCCTCCGCTAATCGAGCCAGAGATGTCTCGTGTCGCGGGGTTCGAATCGTTCGACTGGTAGTAATCGTGACACCCTGCACTGAAGAATCCCGAAAGGATGAAACACTAGTGTCTGTAGGTATTTAATTATTATAGTAAAAATATAAATATATATATATATATATATATATATATATATATATATGAAATAAAATAAAAATTACAATTAAATTTACCAAAATGATCCAAGATGGTAAAATAAAAGTATATTATAAATATTAAAGAATTAATATTTATAAAGTTATCTCGGCCAGATGTAAAAGCTCGATAAAACCAAATAGGAGATAGAGCTTATAATATTTATGTCTCGGCAGTAGAGTGAAAAGCATATCTTATTTTTCTTTTATTAATATTATTGGAATTTTTTCCTTTTTTCCTTGTACACATTTTTGTGAATTATTCTATGGATTTCTGCCTTTGGACTATCTTCTTCCAATTACGGGATTTCCTTGGATTTTACTTCTGCAAATGGAAATTCAATTTACTTTCTTGAAGTTATATATTTGGATTTTACCGTCACTGGATTATTTATCTTCCACCAGACTATCCATTCATGTGTAATCACCTTTTTCTTCACCATATTCCCTCTGCTTCACTTTTTTTGTTATCAAGTAAGATCTTTGACTTACTTGTTGTTTCATCAAATACTTTTGCATGCAAAATCCGATCCCGCATTTTGCTAATTCCTACCCTCTGATGAGAAGGAAAGTATTTCTTCGAAACTCCGCGGATTAAGGACTATCCACCTATTTAGTGTTTTCTTTTCAAATTAAATATCTTTTTTAAATGTTTTTTAACATGTTTTATTAACTATTTGCTCTTATTTATATATATATATAGATATATATATATATATATACACGAGGGGCGTGCAATAAGTAATGCTCCTAACCCACTTCCAGTTGTCTGATCTAGCTGAAATTTTGCATGTGCAATGATTTATATCTCTACGGGTTATGTGGCAAATTACAGCTCTGAACTAATTGTGATTTCTGTTTTACAGGTGTTTGAACTGAGTCAGGTGTGTGATGGAGCCTGTTGAATGTCTAGCAGTGATCTGGTTTTTGTATTTGAAAGACGCTCACCACAGGAGACTTTTGATGAAATGAAAGAAACTTATGGTGATAATTCCCCATCATATGACCTTGTAAAACGCTGGCATCGTGAATTCAAACATGGCCGGAAGTCTGTGGAAACAGCTCCCAGATCTGGTCGTCCACCTTCTGCCATTGATGGGGCATCTGTCCGTCAAGTTGAGGCTGCCATTTTGGAAGATCGGCGCATTACTATTCGGAAAATAGATGTCAAGAGTAGTACAGGGTCTGTGGGAACTATCATTTATGACCATTTGCATATGCATAAGGTGTCTGCCAGATGGATTCCCAGGTTGCTCACACCATTCCAGAAGCGAGAGTGCTCGAGGATGAATTTGGAGATGTGCCAAGAAGATGAGTCAAAATTTTTCAAAAGACTGATTACACAGGATGAAACCTGAGTCCATCACTATGATCCAGAGATTAAAGCCCAGTCAATGCAGTGAAAGCATTAGGACTCGCCACCTCAAAAGAAGGCAAGGGTGCAGCCCTCCGCTGGCAAGGTCATGCTCACAATCTTCTGGGACTAGGACGGAGTAGTGATAACCGATTTTCTGGCAAAGGGTACCACAATTACAGGAGCGTATTATGCTTCACTTTTGAGGAAATTAAACAAAGCTATCAAAATCAAGAGGCAGGGCAAGATCAGCAAAGGTACCTTCTTCCTGCAGGACAACGCTCCGATCCACAACTCGCATGTCGCCAGATCAGAAGCACGGGCGTGTGGTTATGAAATCCTCCCCCATCCTCCCTACTCTCCTGACCTTGCACCCTCTGATTTTTACCTCTTCCCAGCCATGAAGTTGTTTTTCAAAGGAAAGCATTTCCCAGATGATGCCGCCTTGATTTCTGAAGTCAGGTGGTGGTTGGAGGACCAACCTGGGGTGTTCTACACAAACGGTCTCCAGAGCTGCATCAAACGATGGGAGCAATGCATAATTCTAGATGGTTCCTATGTAGAGAAAGACTAATAACTGTGCCAAGTTTCGTCGCTCTACTGCTATTGGAAGTGGGTCAGCAGAGCGACGAAACTTGGCACAGTTATTAGTCTATATATATATATTATATATTATATATATATATATATTAAACATTTAAGTATCTTAATAAATAAAATCGATAGTTTCATATACGTAAAAATAGTCGAATATTAAGAAAATAAAAATAAATAATAAATACGCCCTGTCAATATATATAAATAAAATGTACTTGTTTGTTTGTTACTAATCGATATTCTAAAAAAATTAACTTTAACGATTGATTTGACATGTTTCTATATTTTGCCATCATCATATAGAAAATTGAATAAATAGATATAAAATGACCCAAATAATTTGATATATAGATATAACATGACCAAAAGAGATATATACATATCGGTAGTTAGATAGATAGATAATTACCAGAATAGATAGATAGATAGATAGATAGATAGATACATGATGATTGCAAAGTCTTGTCAGACGAGTGCCATTTCCTCAGACACTTAAAGTCCATGAGCGGAAAAATGACTTCCATCGCCACAGGACCATTTTTATAGACAAATGCCTAAGGGAGTATTTATACACAGATGATGTTATGGAGTCTTAGCTTTGTACGACATCTAAGTCTCTCTCTCGGTTCAAAATGTTGAGATCCAGCAACAAGCAAGAGCATGATAGCCAGCAACAAGTTAAACTGCAGACCAGCTTAATGCGGGTACTGGTCCCCCGCTTTATGTTGGTTTTTTTTAAATCAGAGATTTGCTTCTCCTAGGGTGCATTCGCCCTTTGAAAGGTCTTGTTTTTAATCCTTCAGGGAGACTAGCCGCCCTCCTCACCAAACAAGTCTGATGGGGGAACCAGTTTAGTCGCCGGTGATCCGACCATGAGGCAGGTAGTACTGGGTTACATATACACATACATACATACATAATTACCAGATAGATAGATAGATAGATAGATAGATACATACATACATACATACATACATACATGATGGCATCAACTCGTTCTCGAGTATTGCCATTACTTAATATATCTCTGGCTATAAAAAAATAAAATTCGCCGTAGGCACATCTGGTGAAATAGCTCGAGACATCTCAAATGTTCCCTGTATGTTGTCCAAGTTTCACAACCATAGAGAAGAGCAAAGAGAACGCATGCGGCATAAACCTTAATCTTGGTTGGCAGCAAGATCCCATGATGTCTCCACAAACGCCTGTCTAACTTTCCGAAGGCATCACTTGCCCTGCTGATCCGTAACGATACCTCATCATCCAGGGCACCAGGCATACTCAGTGTGCTACCTAAGTATAAAAACTTAGTGACAACTGCTATCCTTGACCCACAGATATAAACTGATGGCTCATAGTATGGCATGCCCGGAGCAGGCTGATACAGTTGCCTGGCTGTAAAAATCATATCCACTGTCCCTCGACATCTTCTGAAACCACACTGCGACTCAGACAAAACATTGTCAGCAATGTGCTCCAGCATTCTGTCTAGCATGATCCTGCAGAGCACCTTACCGACAGCAAAGAGATGCCCCGATAGTTTCCACATTCATCTCTGCTACCATTCTCCTTGTATAGCACTACGATCAATGCATCCAGCAAATCCTGCGAAATACACTGATCCCGCCAAGCAGTTTGCAACAATTCCGCTAAGCGTTGCATCATCTTGGGTCCAGAACATTTAAAGATCTTCGTATACAAACGATTCGGGTCAGGAGACTTTCCATTATTCAGCTTATGGACAGCTGTTTCAACCTCCTGTAGAGAAAGAACCTCTGTTAAGATATCCTTGACCTAATAAACTCCTGATCAACGTAAGAAGGTCTGTTCAGGAGGTCATCAAAATGCTCCCTCCATCTATGAATAATGTCGGTAGGGTCTCAAAGAAGATCACCACCATCTTTCGAGCGCAGAGGAGTGATAGGTGATCTGGATGGTCCGTAAACTGTATAAGACCTTGGTGGCGAGCTGTATTTCCTCAGCTTTCTGCCTCCGCCCTTCATCCTGCATGTTACGCAATCTCCTCTGTACCTCGTGCTTGATTGCCTTATCTTGTCCCTCAATCGATCTTGCTCACCATCCGTCAAACCACCCCCGAGATAAGCGTGCAATGCCCTGGCTTTTGAATCAAGCAGAGCCTGAATTTCAGTGCCATTCTCATTGAATCAATCCTGATGTTTACGCTCACAATGACCTAATACTCTCTCACATACCTCATAGACAGATTCCTTAAAAACAGGCCAAGTATTTTCACAATCAATCTCTTCCATCTCCTTAACTAGTTTCTACCTCACAATATTGTGCCTTAGACGAGCAACATTAAGTCGCTTGGGGATAGCCACACAAGTTCCCCTCATCTTGGGCTTTACAACACACTTAATCTTTGCACGGACCAACAGATGGTCGGTCCAGCACTCTGCACCCCGCATGAGACGAACACTGCAGATATATCTCATCTCACGTTTTCTGACTAACACATAGTCTATCAAGTGCCATTGTTTGGAACCAGGATGCATCCAGGTCGTCTTGTATTTGTCCTTCTGCTGGAACACAGTGTTACCGATTTTAAAACCCATCTCTGAACAAAACTGCAACAACACCAGACCATTACCATTACACTTGCCCACTCCGTGTTTACCCAGCACATCCCAGATTTCAAAATCTCCTCCCACCCTAGCATTAAAATCTCCAAGAATGAAGATCTTATCAGCAGAGGGAATGCGTCAAACTACACTGCACAAAGCAAGGTAGAAAGCAACCTATTCATCTTCTGTCGCATCCATAGTGGGTGCATAGACACTCAAAAGAATTGTATAACGACAATTTACCAGATGGTCACCTACACCACAGGGAGGTTCTTCCAGGCTAGAAAGAATTGATGCCTTTATAGCAAAGGCCACGCCTAATTCCCTCTTACATCCATCCGCTCTACCACTCCAGAAAATGGTGTAGGCCTCAGCCAACTCAGAAAACTTTCCCTCATCAGCCAGCCTGGTCTAAGACAGAGCAACTATGTCCATGTTATAACGTTGAAGTTCCTTAGATACAAGAGCAGATCTACGCTCTGGGCGCGTTATTGCTGACAGCAAGTCAAGCAGCGTCCGCACATTCCAACAGCCGATGGTCATTGTCATATATTTCATCGCAGTAGCATGATGACGACCGGGTACAGGCTGTGGAGCCCTGAAACACCTGCCCGGCCAGGCACTGGAAATTCTAGTTCCCTTATTGCCATTTACGTTTATAATCATATTTTCCAACTTCATTGAATGTTTTGCCGTTTTAGGCTACAGCCAGCCTTTTTTGCTATAAAGATACACGAGATGGTAAAAGTGTATCTAATTTATATCGAGCAATGCCTGTGCATTAGGATTGTTATAGTGGGGAAAGACTTTACACCGAGACAATTCCACTCTCTAAACAACTGCCACATTGATCCAAAAAGAAGAGCAAGTCAACATCATTGGCTGCAGCAGTTGCCGCAGGTTTTATATCAGAGTTTTCCTTCTCCTATGAGGGTGCCTTCACTACGGCTAACAGAGCCCTCTCCACCCACTATGCCATTTGATCCATGACTGGAACTTAGGTTGCTGGGCACCAGAGCATATTCCGCCGGTAGGTCATATATGCCGCAGCTTACAAGGCCTAAGCTCCTCTGGAGGTTTCTGTCAGGGTTGCCTCAACCTTAGCCTTTGGTTAAATAACCTTGGCCCACAAGGCAGTGGAGGTCCAGTTATACGACGCATGACACTCGCCGTTCATCAGAGCCCCGTCTGCGTGGCAGTGGTCACGACGTGCACGTGGGGTTGATTTGTCTAGGAGAAGAACAGAAAGACGCTAAGACATCTGTGTGCTTTTAACACACGTCCACACCAGACCTTGACCACTCAGATGCAGATGAAAAAGACGAAACATGCATACATACATACATAATTATCAGAATAGATAGATAATCAGATAGATAGATAGATAGATAGATAGATAGATAGATAGATAGATAGATAGATAGATATATAATCAGATAGATAGATAGATAGATAGATAGATAATCAGATAGATAGATAGATAGATAGATAGATAGATAATCAGATAAATAGATAGATAGATAGATAGATAATCAGATAGATAGATAGATAATCAGATAGATAGATAGATAGATAGATAGATAGATAGATAATCAGATAGATAGATAGATAGATAGATAGATAGATAGATAGATATATAATCAGATAGATAGATAGATAGATAGATAGATAGATAGATAGATAGATAGATAGATAATGACCGGAATAGATAGATAAATAGACATATACACAGATAGATATAAAGTGACCGAAACAAATAGATAGGTATACTAAATATTAATCCGTTATCATCGATAACTATTCAGATTAAGTGATTCATCGATTTCGGCTCCGCTGAAATTGGGTCATCAACAAAAGGAATCTTTTCAGCCGACGAAAATTGATCGGCTTTATTTCTTTTCCTATTTTGCCAAATTCGTCCGTGTCTTCTGTTGACATCTTATTTTTTTTCATTTCATCTTCCTCAACTTCCTCAGCTCTATCTTTTTCCCTTTCTTCATCGTTTCGTCTTTTTCATCTGCATCTTTCTGGATCTTTCCCATCTTCTGTGGTCATCATTTGTTAGTTATTTCCTTCCCTCATCTTTTATTGAGTTTTTTTTTTTTTATATTTCTCTTCGTTTCCTTTTTATGCTTAGTCACCCCCCCCCCATCGTCTCCTGTTTTCTTATTTATTATTTCCTTCTTTCTTTTTCGTTTCGATTTCTTTTTGCATCCGTTTCTTAAAATATTTTTTGCAAAGGTGGGCTCCCGCTACCGTCCTAGAAAATTACTCTCACCTGAGAGTATCCTGTATCTCTACAAAGCCACCATCCCACCATGCATGGAGTATTGATGCCACATTTGAGCAGGCGCATTCACCACTAGTCTCTCACTCTGAGACAGAACCAAAATATGAGTCTCCAATCTAATAGACGCCACACTATCAACCCAGCTGTAATCTCTGTCACATCGCTGCAATGTTGCATCCCTGTGCCTGTTTTGAGAGTACTTTAATTGAATGCGCTTTGATGAAAAAACTGCACGACGTACATATACTTGACAAATCTGCCTAGCAGCAAAATCTCATCCCTTCCTTGAAATGGCCCCTGGTTTTGTCTCTGTAAACATGGTTTCATCTAGTAGCACTTTATATCCAACCAGCAATGTGCTTTGCTTTGAATGAACAAAAGTATAATAAATATAATTAAAAGTCGACTTCGGCTCTCCACACGTTATTATTTCACCCCAAACACTGAATGTAAGGGGACTACTATTTGTGATATAATTTGCAGGGACACTCTGTAGGGAATTAAGCAGTAAGATGTCTATTCACGTTACACTTGAGGTTCTGCATGTCAGTACAGTCAGGAAAGCGGAAACTCGGGAGAGAATTCCAAAGTTTAGCAGTTCCGGGGAAGAAACTATTAAAGGCTTTCCGGTGTCTAGGGATCTTTACTGTGCATGGGTTGGACTTTGCTGCTCGTCGGGTTTGTCGGGGGTATACATATATGTCGAGGGGATACAAGGGCTTGGAGTTCATCAGAACAACTTTCCATTAAAATACTTTTAAAATAGGCACAGGAATGAAAAACTTCGTCGATGGGACAGAGGTTGGAGTTTGGTTGACATATTCTTTTTTTTAACCCTGTCTAGGGGAAAGCGACTAATAGCATATGCATAAGCTTAACTGTGGTAATATTCCGTCCATTAGCAAATGGGGGCCTTGCAGTGGTGCAAGTAACCCTCTAACACGATAGAGAGAACTTACTTCGCAGAATTCTTGGAAATACCCTATTTTTTTATTTATTTTTTTCTTTTTGTCTTTCTTCTTTTCCAACTTCTTCATCTTTTTCTGCTTCATTGTTTTCTTCCTCTTTTTACTTTATTTCCTTTTCTTGCATTTTCCTTCTCCTCTCTTTTTTCTTTTTCTTTTTCTCTCCTATTTATCTCTTTATTTAATTCATTCTCATTTCCCTTTCCCACTGTTCCATTTTTTTCTTTTCTAACTTTTATTTATTTAGTTCTCTTCTTCCCTCTTTCTTCCATCTTTTTTCTCTTTTATCTTCTTTTTCGTTGTCTTTATTTATGTCTTTCTCTTTTTCTTTCTTTTTACTTCTTCTATATTCCTTCTTCTCTTCCTTTTTTATTTTTTTTATTTGGTCCACTTCCTTTTTTTCTTCTTTCTCTTCTTTTTTATATTCATTTAACAATATCTTTCTTTTCTGTTTTTCCACTTCTTCTTCTTCTTCTTCTTCTTCTTCTTCTTCTTCTTCTTATTATTATTATTATTATTATTATTATTATTATTATTATTATATCCGTATGTTCAATAAAAAGATTCTGTGATTTACCCGACAAGAACAACGTGCCTTAAATTTTCCCTTCTCAAAAGGACACCAATCCAACGACAGTAAATCTTGATTGACTTGATTCCACCCATCCCCGCCTTTCTAAAACCTTTGTCGTCACGGGCGCAGAAAAAGCCACACACACGCGCGCGCACAGGCACGGACACACACACACACACACACACACACACACACACATAAACACAGCAAAAGCTTTCTAGTCCATTAGATGTCGCAAAGTACCGAATTGACAAATAGACGGGAAACAGGGGACGGGAGAAGGAAAAACAATTTCCAGCAAAGCAAAGAAAGAAATCGTTGTTGATTTATTCGCGAAACGTTTTTGAAGTCCGAAGCTTTGTACGCTCGAAGTTAGAGTTTTATCCTAAGGAATCCGCTTGGTTAATCTCCTTTCACTCGGAAGTAGCATTCAACAGCGGAAGGAGTGAGCAGAATGACCTACTTCCGGTCAAGGGCAAATATTAAACGGATGTTTGTTGTGAATTGAAGTAGTCGTCTACTTTGATCTCAACAACCAGGAAGTTCTTCAGTTATTTCGTCAGTCTTGTCACCAAAACGCGCGAAATACAGAATTCATATAGATACACTCATGTATATCTATCTATCCCTTTCTTTCTCTCTCTCTCTCTCTCTCTCTCTCTATATATATATATATATATATATATATATATATATATATATATGTGTGTGTGTGTGTGTGTGTGTGTGTGTGTGTGTGTGTGTGTGTGTGTGTGTGTGTGTGTGTGTGTGTGTCTGTTTAGGAAGCAATTCAACTGCCACAAGTATATTTCTCTAATATTCATATTATTTTATTAGTTGTGTGGTATGTTTTAAATGTGTTTCGTTGAATGATATAAATTGAGCAAAGAACTCATCAGAATTGCATATAAATCCTTAAGAAAAAATACAGTTTTTTTTTTAATGATTGAAAAGAACCAAATTTGTAAATGGAAATAGATTTCTTTGAAAGTCATTAGAGTAAAAAAATTTAATTTTTAATTACTTATAAGTTTCCCGAAAAAAAAAAACACTTTAATCCCGGATGCAACGAGGAAAAATTAATGTGTTTATACTGCCATCTTTTTATTTTATTTCTAAAATTCTACGTATTTAATTTTTAAAGAAATAGGACGAAAATTCAGTCAATAAACTAAAGGTAATTTTATTCTTAAAACAATTTTGATAACTAGGGCTATGACAACAGCATATTCTTTTCATTGTTTTGACTCTTGAGTATATATCCGACACAATTAGATACAATTAATCAACCAAGAACCACATCACTCTACATAAAAACATATAAGATATCAATAGATATATACCTGAGAATAAAAACAAGGAAAATAATATGCTGTTGTCATAACCCTAATGATAAAAACTTAAGATTAATCATATTAGATTTCAAAAAGGTATATAAAAATTAAAGTAGATATCTGAAATTAAATAGCCAGCAAAACTTACTAAGTGACGTACAAACTTTTGTGAATAAACCTTTTTCATCGTGAAAGTTATCCTTAGATAAAACAAAGATAGATTATCAATTTTTTCGATTATAAAAATCTGATACCCTCACAATAGCAATCGAATATTTATTATTTTACTGATTATTACTAAGACATAACAAACATTTTATTTTAAAGTTTGTGATGTTATGGAAGCCTTTGTTCAGTCTCGAAAAATAATGGATATCCCCTGTAAGGGTAACTGTGCGTTTAATTGTGAGGCAAGGGTTGAGCAATCTCCATCCATACCTCTATTGAATCAGCACTGCTTGAGTCCAGTGGCAAGGAAAAGTGCAGAACGACTGGAAACTATGCCGAGAGATAAGTGGAGAAAATAAAGCACCTAGAATTCTCAAATAGTAACCCGTTTCGGTACTAAATAAGCTTTGGACCTGTGGACCGGCGCCGTGCACACACACGGTCTGCCAGCGGCCACTAGATTGCTCCAGGAAATCACTACACTCGTCAGTACATTCAGGTACACTTTGGTGTTGACTTTCAAGCCGACTTCTAAAATGTGAGGTGGCATAGTGTGGCTCTCATTTAAAACACCACCAAAGACCATAACTGTGTTTTCATCACCCTAGACGCACCCGTGTTATACATAACAATTCAGCGATGCATTTTGAGGGTGCTGGTAACGTGGTTGTTGTCATTACTTGGATTGGTAGAAAGCATAAGTTGTACAGAGGCGCATCTCCCATCTCGCTCGTTGAACATTGTGTCACTTTCAGACATGATAGAAGTCTCCTATCGCTCTTGGGATTAGGACACAACTAGCTAACTAGTAGATGGTCTGCAACCAAAAAAAAGAAAAGTTGTTTTCAATA
>NC_136516.1:7575000-7635000 GCF_053919585.1 Euprymna scolopes
TCTAATTTTTATTTTAAAAAAATCAAATTTCTCGTTTTTGTATGCACCACCCGCCACCCGTGTGATATTCTTCAGTTAAATATATGAGTTATTCCCATTGCTGTTTTTTTCCGATAATTATATTTTATAATGTGTCATATTGTCAACTATCCGAGCCGTATTAAGGAATTTTTAGAATAAATTATTGCGAAGTAGCTAATTATATTGACAATAACATGGCACGATAATAACACATGAAAATTAGCTCATCAGAAGTAATTTTTGTTTATTATTTTATGCCTGGCTTTTAAAATCTGAAAAAAAAAACATTATTTATATCTTATACTGGTTGTACCTACTCGGTGTCCCCTGGTATAAAATTAAGTATTTTTTCTTTCTAATTTTTACTTAAATAAATTAAATTCAAGTTGAAGGGCACATACTTTGTATTCTTTAATTAAAAAAAAATGATTTAATACTTTGCTAATTTTTATTTATTAGGTGATTAAATTTTTTATATTAAGGATAATCTGAGTAATTTTTGTAATTTTATTGTTACCAAGCAGGAACTGTGTCCCGGCATTGCTCGATGGAATATAACAGAATAATTTAACAGTATCAATAATCTATACTTTTTAATGCGTAAATAATATTGCTAAATCACTGATTTTTATCTTGTATTCAGTATTGAAATATTTTTTTAAATTATTTATTAGATAAAATTCGCAATATACAAAAGTGAAAAGAAAAGTAAATTGTACTTAAGAAAGTGATTGTCTATTAAGATCTGCTCCTTGTTTTCAGGGTAAGGGAAATAACTCCATAAAAGGAAAATTACTTCCCTTTACAATATTAGATTTTAAAAAAAAATGCGTCAACGTCTTGATAGCATTAAATGATATAAATTGCAATTTGGCCCTTATTTGATTACCATGTTTTCTTCCGGGATTACACCAATTAAAAAAAATAATACTTTTGTGGGTGTTTGTTGTGCAGTTTTCAGGTTCTAGCTGAACATACAAACATACGTTTTCCTTTTATATAATAGATAAGAACGTTGACCATTTGCTTTTATCGCGCGGTTCTTTCGACTGGCGCAACTTGACGACGTCGAAACTAGCGCTGATTTTTCGATGTTTTTAGACAAGCGCCGACAATGGACGTCCCCAGTGTCGTGTCAATGTTTGCCATTTTGCGCACACACCATCCGCATCCCAACACGAGCGGACCGGTCTTTTCTCCTCGATCGGCGGTTGCCATGGTAAGTGAGCTGAGGTCAAGGGTAGATTTGGAAGTAATTGAAATCATCTGCCGAAGAAATTTGCCGCTAACTTCGGTTTGATTGTGCCTCTCTCTTTAGCTGAGGTAAGGTTAGCTGGAACGGTCGGTGATGGTGATAATTCTGCTGGAAGGTATAGGGAAATCTGGGATCGTGTGCCCCGGGGCAGTCATTAGTCAGGGTGCTTTCTGCTTGTGCATGTGGAGAAGCCACAAGAAAAGTAGATTGGCATGCAATGTAGAATTAGTATCCTAAGTGTTATAATTAATTATAGAAAGATAATTGGAAATATATCATAGACTTGACGGATAAGTTTATATATATATACTACCAGTGCAACCCGATATTGTTAGTATGGAGTGAATGAGGCTCAACAAATATTCCACCCTACCATAATTTTATTGTCACCAAAATTGGTGAAATCGCCAATTTTTTAAATCAAATCGATTAATTGCCTACTCTAGTAAGGAACATCCCCGCGGTGTACTGGGAAGAAGCTTCACACGCCTCATCACAGTGACTTAATTCATTGTACATTGTAGTCTACATTGCAGAGAATCTTCTGTTGGTTTTAATAAATATGACCTCCATGATAAAATTGTTTCTGAGATGGGTATATTTGCTGATGACGCCACTCTCTTTAGCAGGCACGAAGGGAAAACAAATGGTTGGTTGATTGTTTTTGTTTTGCAGAATATCAACCCTTTTTCAGGTTATTTAATCCCGAATCTAGTGTTTTTGAAGAAAAAAATTTTAATAGAGTATATTTGTTTTTTTTTTTTTTAAGTCGGTTTCTATTTAACCCATAGTTGGGACCCTAACAGAATGGGCTTGGGAGCAATGACAATTAAAGTGTGACTCCACACTCCGCAAAGCCCGACAGCTGGGGCCTCACCATCGGATATAGTTTAAGGTCATATCCAGGACCGGGAAAACAAATGAGCACATATCTAAGCAAATGGCAGAAACACTGGTCACATTCAATGCTGCCAAGACTAAGCTTGCTTCCTTCAATAGTCACAATAAACCTTCTCTACTACGAATAGCAATGGCCAAAAACACATTACCTGAAAGTATTTCCTTCAACCTCCTTGGCCTAACAATCACAGGGAACATGAACTGGAATAGATATATAGAGAACATTGCCAAAGCTGCTGCGAAGAAGGTGAGCTCTCTCTACCGTGCTAGAAAGCTACTCATACCTTAAAGTATCCTGTGACTCTATAATGCCACAATTCGCTCATGTATGGAGTACTGTTATCACATTTGAACTGGGGCATCTGCTACTTGCCTCCAACTCCTGGACAGCGTTCAAAAGAGGGTCGCCAACCTGATAGGTGCTTAACTGTCAACTAGGCTTCAGCCCTTGTCCCATCGACGAATTGTTGTATCCCTCTGCCTGTTCTACAAGTACTTTAATGTTGAATGCTCTGACGAAATACAAGCACTTGTACCCCCTCGATGTAAATACTTCCGACAAACTCGACTTATGTCCACGATAGTAGCCCCCTTACTTCAAAGTGGCACTGTGAACATTGAAAAAAATGTATAAAACATAATCATCAGTGGATAATGATTTCACTTAAAGTTTAAAACACAAAAGTCAAGTATCAGGGTTCAATTGTGTTCTAAACAGAAGCATTTCATTCGAATGCGCCCATGTCTTATAAAAAAAAAAAAACAATTGTATCCAGTATTTTGACATCATCCCACATTGGGGAATAGTTACTCCCTTTTTTCCACACATGTTCAGCTCGAGCTGATTTTTCGATTTCTTTGCATGTGGCAGCATTTCGGTGTTCTTCTAGTCTTACTTTGAAGGGGCAGTAGGTTTCACTTTTGTAAAGTTTCCCACATTTACATGAAACCTCATAAACGCAGTTTTTGTTCATTTTATAAAATTATTTTTACATAATAATTAAAGTTAAACGCACAAAAGTCAAGTATCATGTTTTCTGCTCTAAACAGGAACATTCATTTCGAACACACCCCTTCCCCTGTCTTATAAAAGAATATAAACTGTGTCAATCGCTTTATTGCATATTACTAAATTATTAATATTTCACTAAATATACGCCACAAATAATGAAAATTGTACCATCAAAGAGCTGCTTTAAGATTAGTTATTTCCCAAATTTTCATTTAATTGTGCTCTAAATAGCAACATTGTTCTGGGTTTGACCTTTACTCCTGATCTGAAATGGAACACGTACATCAAGTCTGTTGCCAAGGTCGCTGGAAAGATGGTGGGATCCTTCTACCGCTCCAGAAGATATCTCACTACGGATGCAATTCTCTATCTATATAAAAGCCAAGTACGTCCAAGGATGGAATACTGTTGCCATAGCTGGGCAGGAGCTGCTAAAAACAGCCTATCCTGCCTTGACAGAGTACAAAATAGACTTCGTGGCTTAGTGGGGGATGCCCTTTTCTCTACCCTGCAACCTCTCTCCCACAGAAGAGACGTTGCGAGCCTGTCCTTGTTTTATCGTTATTTCCATGGCAGATGCTCGTCTGAACTCCAATCTCTGGCCCCCCCCTCGCTAATCTTTCACGAAAAACACCCGTCTAGCTGAATCCACTGTGAAAAATTTCCCCCACTCTATATTTGTGCCTAAATCAAAACGCAGATTCCATGAACAAAGCTTCTTTCTTAGAACTGCACGCCTGTGGAACTCTGTTCCGTCTGCCTGCTTTCCTCCGGACTACAACTTGGTTGTCTTCAAGCCCAATGTTAACAAATTCCTAATGAACCGCCCCCTTAAGTAAACATATCAGCAAATCTCCTCACTAACGTAATGTACTTGCAATAACCCTTATCCCTGAGTGGCTTCCGGGCCTTGATAAGTGGTGATCACTGTGTAAAAAAAAAAAAAAAAAATTCATTTCGGACGCGCCCCTGTCTTATAAAAGAATGTACTGGGCATTTCTGTTTTTACTATGATAAAAGTTCTCAAATGCACTTGTGATGTTAGGTTGTATAAAAATATTAACTTTATTCCTTCTTTAATCGGATTTATTCAATTATCGATTTCTGATACTTATCAGACGCATTCCGATACAAAGCCTACGTAAGAATGTAAAAGAACGCACACGTGCGTATGGTAGCTGTATGAAAAAGCCGAGCCGTGTACGAAGTGATGTTACGGTAAGGAAAAAGACAACGATTATAAAAATAACGTGTGCACAGACTTAAGATGATGTCAGAGAAGACGATCACGTTAGAGACGTGGATGATGTCACAGCCGTAAAGAGTAGGTGTTTCCTTAAAACCTGAAACAATAGCTGAAGTTCTTTTCTGTTATTTGTCTCCTTTGTGACTGAGTCAACAACATGTTGGGTCACGGGAGTCTTCACGTTAACGTGTGTGTAAAAGTGTACAACTTTACAAGAACACGCCCAGACACTTCAAGTATATTCGTGTGAAATTAAAAAAAAGCAACCAAGCCGTTGCTGAATCCGTATGGAAAAACTTCCATAAACACACAAAGTTCCTTTCATATATATATACAGGGTGGGGAAGCAAAATTTACAGTGAATGTAAGTTAAGCCAACTTAAATTCCTTGTAAATTTTGCTTCCTCACCCTGTATATATATATATATATATATATATATATATATATATATATATATATATATATATATATATATATATATATATATAATAAAAAGACCGCTCGGCGAATAGAAAAGATATCCATTCGCCGAGCGGTCTTTTTTATTTCGGCTGGCTATTGTATAAAATGGCGCCCGAAAGTTGTTCAACCATATTCTTCTCAAGCTCTTCTATCGGCGCATCCAATTATCATCAGGGGCGATTGTTGTTTTTTCTTTCTTTTTTTTTTCATTGGTTATAAAGGTTGGTGCAGGATGGTTAGGGGCAAATTATTTTTATTTTTAATTTACATTTTCTTATTTTTTTAGTTTATTTATTTAATTTCTTCTTAGTTATTAAATACTGTTAGTATATTTGTCCCGGTATTAAATGAGATCCGGTTGAAAAGGGGCTGTAGTTTTTTTATAAGTATGGCGTCTAGTAATTTTAGTCATCGTGTGCAATTGTTAGGGTATCGAATTTTAGTATTTTTAGTTAAGATGTTTCTAATGTCGGACGACTGTAGGTTATCATCGTGGGATGTTAGGTGTTGTTTTATATCTTAACTAACAATACTAAAATTCGATACCTTAATTTGACTTAAGTTTCACTCGATTCCAAGCCACTGAATCAACACTGTGAAGAGACATGCCCCCAGAATTAGTGACGACCGCCTACTAATAGAAGCCGCTAGTCTCCTAGAATTTGCATCTTCAGTCAGAAACTTGAATTTTTTTTTTTTTTTACACAGTGATCACCACTTATCAAGGCCCGGAAGCTTTTGACAGAGAAATGATTGACAAATAATTAAATTGCAACTACTAATTAGAATAATCAGCCCAAACACTTTCTCAGACAGACCTATGTTTTCAAGGAGAAAATGATCATTGATCATAACATTTCTAATTGTTTTAGCAGACATTATATATTTTGAAGGAGAGTATCGTGCTTTATATTTGCTGTAAGCTGAGCGACCAAAGAAAATAGAAGAAAATTCCTACAAGTCCAAAGGGCGTTCCAAAATTAATGCCTCCTACTAGACGGGTGATTTTCGTGAAAGTTTGGCGAGGGGGGACCAGGGATTGGAGATCAGAATTTTGTAACTTCTAGTGAATAATTATCCTATTGTTTTTCTACGACAAGCCTGGCTATTGACTTGTTATTCTTTTCTCCTTTGGGCTTGATATGACCTTTACTTTCCAGTGATGTCCACTTGAGATACCAGGGTCAACAGATTGCACACTCTGTCGAAAGCAACGTGGGGAGAGTGGCCGTCTATTCAACCGGATCCTTCCATCAACCAGGACCCTCAGTCGGTTCACAACTTTTTAAAACTTTTTATATCACATGTAAATCATAATATCTCACAGTTAACAACGGAGATCGCCTGTATATTTAATTTGCTCGACTTCGGGAAGATAAATATTCAACAGTTTTCGCTCGCCGCATGTAGGTTAGGCCTTTTCCTATAATGTTTCCCCCTACCCCCAATGTCTTGGGGGAAAAAAAGCATTCCCGCACTAAATGAAATGCTACCCCGCAGTCAAAAGTTGACCTCATTAAGTCATTAAAACGTACACCTGCTAATTTAAGTAATTAAATAAATTCAAACGTGTTTCCGTTAGCATCTCGCGGTGGCGCAATGGTTAACGCGCACTTTTTTTCACACTTTAATCTACAACTTTGCCTCAATGGTTCGGGTTCGAGCCTCATACTTACCTACGAAAACATTTTTTTTTATTTTAAATCCCCCACCCCCTCGGAGTTTCCACACACACACCCCAAACACCCGGGCAACGCCGGATACCCCTCGCTAGTACTAAATATGAGTCAATCAACCTTTTGTGTCTATTTTTTTTTCTTAAAAACAAAGCTTCTATATTCTCACTACAAATGCTCTAATCTTCACGTGGCTCCAATTGAAATGAATGGCACACGTTATGAGTCATCACCATGTTTTGGCAAGCTTCTAAACTGAACTTGACTCTAGATCTATTAGGCTAAGAAGAAAGTTCTTGGGGAATTGTTTATTTTGATTTCAAATGACGTATTTTCAAATAAGTTTCCGTTATAATACCTTTACTTTATATATCATTTTAAAGGGCGTTTTTTTTTTTCGCTCTATCTAATCGTTTTCTTTCCAGAACATTTAATACAAGATGGAAAAATAACAAATTCGCAGAATTTTCTTATTTCAATTTAAGCTAGGCGGAAAAGCTGATGAAACAGCTCACGATATTAACTAAGTGCTCACGATATTAACAAAGTGCTTGGGCCAGAACCCACTACTGAACGCAGAGCACAGTAGTGGTTTAAAAAATTTTGTGGCGGCGACGAAAATCTTGAAGATGATGATTGTAATTGCCGGCAATCGGATATTGACAACTATTAACTAAGAGCTTTAGTCGAAACCAATCCACGCACAACTATTTGAGAACTTGCTTCTGAATTAAACGTAACGTATACGACAGTTTCCAACCACTTGAGAGAGATTGGAAAGACAAAAAAACTTGGTAAATTTGTGTCTCACGAATTGAGCGATAACCAAAAGAAACACATTTATGAAGGGTTGTCTTTCTCGACCGGGTTTTGACTTGCGATAAAAAGTGTGTTCTTTATGACGATCGCGTCGCTCAGTTCAGTAATTGGACGCCGACACAGCTCCATGACACTTCCCGAAGCCAGAGTTGCAACAAAAGAAGGTCATGCTGGCTTTTGGTGGTCTGCGATCAGTCTCATCAATTACAGTTTGTTTTTTGTTTTTTATTTATACAGACAAAACTATTACGGTGGTGAAGTACTGTCAAGAAATGTCTGTAAATTCATCAGAAACTTTGACAACAATACCTAGCATTAGTCAATAGAAATAGGCCAATTCTTCTTCATGAAAATGCCCATCCGAACGTTACGTAACCGACTGTGCCTCATCCGTTATACTCTCCAGACCTCCCACCTACTGACTATCACATTTTTAAGCATCTCGTAAACTTTCTACATGAGAAATGCTTCAAATACCTAAATATATCAAAAACGCCTTCAGCGACTTCATCGCCATCTAAACGCAATATCTCTTCGTTACTGGGATTAACTTCTTTTTCGTTAGAAAAATTGTGTTGATTCTGACTGTGCTTATTTCGATCAATCAATGTTTTGTTTGAACCGAGATATGTTAATCTGAAGTTAAAAGTTAAAAACCGCAAGAACTTTCTTGTCAACCTGATAAAATGGAAAACTTATATTAAATCCGTTGCCAATGTCTATAGAAAAATGATTGGATCGTTCTATCGCTCCAGAATGTATCTCACTTCCTTATGCAATCATTTACATGTACAAAAGCCAAATACATCCGAAGATGAATTATTGTTACCACATCTGGTGATGGGCGGCTCAGAGCACTCTCTCTTGTTTCGGCAAAGTACAAAACCGACTTCGAAATATAGTGTATTTTTCTCCTCTCTGATCCCTCTTTCTTACAGAAAGGATGTTGCTTGTATAGCTTTGCCCTATCTTTATTTTCATGACAGATGTTTGATTCAACTTCAATCTTTGCCCTCCCTCTGTAATTCATTCTCAACAAATACTTGTCTTGCTACAACCATTGTCAATAATTTCTTTTACTCTTTATCTGTCCCTAAAACTAAATAAAAAATTTTTACCGTAATAAATTCTGAATTGTCTATCAAGTTCGATCCTCTGTCGCATCGCCGCAAAATTGCGTCTCTGTTTTACAATTACATCTAAGGAATGTTATTTTGTATCCCCCCAGTGTAAATACTACCGACTAGCAGCAAAATCATAGCCATTGTAGACGTCCCTATGTGCTGGAATATTTTTTACCCTAGTGACTTCTTCCCTCGAAATGTTTGCCTTTGTAATTCATTTCCTACTCCCTGTTTCTTCAACCGTACTAACATGCAGCTTTCAATCAAAACTTCTCCTGAAAAACATATGCCCTTTTTTTAATCTTAGTATCTTGTACCTCTATAAGGCCACCATTCGCCCATGTATGGAGTATTGTTGTCACATTTGGGCTGGTGCATCTGCTACTAGTCTCTCACTCCTGGACAGGGTTCAAAAGAGAGTCGCAAACCTGATAGGTCCTGAACTGTCATCTTGAACATATGTCTCATCGAAGAAATGTTGCTTCCTTCTGCCTGTTATACAAGTATTTTAATGGTGAATGCTCTGACGAACTTCAAGCACTTGTACCCCCTCGACGTAGATGCCCCTGACAAACCCGACAAGCAGCTAAATCCCACCCCTTCACAGTAGAGATCTCTTGATGTAAGAAAGTCTTCTACTCTAATAATTTCCTCCCCAGAACTACAAAACTTTGAAACGGGTTTAATGTGACCAGCCATCTTGCTGTTCATCTCCCTTCATAATATCCCTGCAACTTATATCCCCGATAGTAGTTCTCTACTTCAAAGTGGCACTGGCCTCTGTTTGGGGTGAAAATTGAATAAAGCAAAATCACAAAAAATACATGCTAAAATATTCCTCAGTTTTTTTTTTTTACTTAGTTCTTTTTTCTATTATTTGGTTTCTTCGGATTACTGTTCTCATCTGGTGTCTTATTCTCACAATGTGTCGGCTGATATAGTCTTCGACCTTCTTCAGGTGAATCTTGTCGAACTCGGGAGAGTATTTTAAATAAAAAAATTCCGTCCAAAATTTCGTGCATGAGTTCGACAATATACACCTGAAGAAGGTTAGAGGTTATATCTACCGAAACGTTGTAAAAAATAACACTTACGATGAGAAGTGTAGTTTTAAGAATCCAAATAATACGAATAATCAATCGTCATCTCCAAAAAGCAGAAACACAATATTTTTTCATTTCTTTGGAGGGGGGGTTACATTTTTATATTGTTTTGTTTTGTATTGTTAGCGTTGGACACACGGAGTATCGAACCTTAAATCACCGGATGATTGTCTTAACTGAAATTTATTTAGTGCTTTATCAGTTACGTCACGAATTGAGGTTACATCAAATACAATGTTGTGAGAATAATACTCATGTTGAGAACAGTTGTCTGAATAAACTAACTAATCACACAAAATACATGTTAAGATATTCCTCATTTTCTTTTTGTTTTTTTTATTTTTCCTTTCTTTGTTTTGATCCTTTTTTTCATATAGTTTTCACCTCTTTTTTTACTCAATTCTTTTCACTGGCAACGATTAGAAAGAAATCTGCAAATCCACAGAAAAAAAATAAACGACTATAAATTTATAATTTTCTTACTTTTTCATTATTTCATATTCGTCAATTTCTTTGATGTCCGCCTCACATATTTTTGCATTCGATTCTTTTTCTCAGCGTTTAAAAATTTTGTCTTTTTTCCTTTTTTTTTTTTTTTGTTGATAATGTCATTAATTTAGACAGACATTTTTTTTTGTCATTTGTTTTGATTAGACATTTTAATTTTCTATCAAGTTTTTTTAATTCTGTGATTGTCGTAATAAACAAACAGATTTATTTATAGGTGACGATTGAAACCCGAACGTGCATATTACGCGCACACACACACACACACACACACACACACACACACATATATATATATATATATTATATATATATATATATATATATATATTATATATATATATATATATATATATATATATATATATATATTATTTTACTTGTTATTTACCACTTATCAAAGCCCGAAGGCCACTCCAGCATAAGGGTTGAAAATGTACCAGGAAAAAGAAAAAGAACGTGCTGTTTTTACTGTTGCGTCCATCGCCAAACCGGAAGTGATGTAGGTTTAAATTAAGGCAGTCAAAATAGAGAAGTAGTCAATAATTTTAGTACATTAATGAGTAGAATTTGATTATTTTTGTGGACGGCTAAACAAGATCTTGTTTACATTAGATTTAAAGGCTACAATTTTGTATTTAGCCGGAAAGCAGTCCAGCGGAACAATGTTCCACAGACGGAGACTTCTGGGAAAGAATATATATATATATATATATATATATATATATATATATATATATTCTGTAAAGGTATATATGACGTCATATATGATGTCATATATTACGTTTATTGTGAACAAACAAGATTATTTTATCATAATATATATATACATATATGATGAATCATAATATATATATATATGATGAATCATAATATATATACATATATGATGAATCATAATATATATATATATGATGAATCATAATATATATATATATGATGAATCATAATATATATATATACATATATGATGAATCATAATATATATACATATATGATGAATCATAATATATATATATACATATATGATGAATCATAATATATATATATATATATACATATATGATGAATCATAATATATATATATACATATATGATAAATCATAATATATATATATACATATATGATGAATCAAGGGCAGAATACATTCATTGGTTGAGATAATAATTAAAATAATGATTTTGCGCTACGGAACAGATTATGTCAAGAATTGTGTATGTCAACGTACTTAAAGGAATAAATCATAAGATGGCCAACATCTTAAAATTTGGAATATAGAATTTTGTCCTTTAATTGTTACTAGCCTGGGTGCCCGGCGTTTCCCGGGTGTTTGGGGGGGGGGGGTTGGAGCAAAAAATTAAAAAGTGGTAGTAGACAGGCTCGAACCCGTACTACGAAGGAGAAAAAGAACGTAAAAAAATCATGACGTCTTTGCTATTGCGCCCATCACCAAACCGAAAGGGGTGGATGTCTAAATTAAGGCTAGTAAATCGAAAAGAGGGGATGACTTTCGAAAATAGCGGCGAAAAACGAGCCTTTCTCTGTAGAAAAGTTTCCAGTTGAAGGTGACGGAATTTATGTTTGTAGACCAATTTTTCAATATTTGTCGCCCGAAGGGTCGCGCTTCAAAATGAAACCGATCCTCGTGAAAATCCGTCATCTCTGTCGAAAGTTTTTGTAAAACATACATACATACATGCATTTTAACAGACAGGTAAGATTTATATTATAGACTAATCTGGGTGCCCGGCGTTGTCCAGATGTTTTAATGTGTGTATTGAGCAAAAAAAAAAGTCGTAGTTGGCAGGCAGGCTTGAACCCGTACCAGGAAAAAGAAAAAGAACGTGCCGTTTTTCTGTTGCGTCCATCGCCAAACCGGAAGTGATGTAGGTTTAAATTAAGGCAGTCAAAATAGAGACGTAGTCAATAATTTTTGATAAAATAATCTTTTTAGTGACATGCAATATGGTTTCCGTTTTGCTTGATCTACTCTAGACGAAAGCTTTCTTTCTAGGGCAATTGCTCTTGACATATCGAAGGCCTTTTATAGGGTGTGGCATAAATGGTTAACTTTACAAGATCTCCAGCTTCGTTATAGCTGGAAATGTATTTTCAATTATCAAATCATTTCTTTCTGATAGGTTCATAAGAGTACTGGTTGATGGAAAGAAATCACAAGCTCCCAGTATTAATGCTGGAGTCCCTCAGGGGTCATCCTGGGCCCAACTCTCTTCCTGATCTACATTAATGATCTTCCAAATCATATCCTTACATCATTCGTAGACATTAATTCTGATGACACTACCATCAATGGCAGCACATCAACGGGATTAAACGGATGATTGTTATGTATGTACATTACAGAATGGACAGGCTTGAAGTTGAGCCAGGCGGTCAAATGTGCAGAAGACATGGAAGAGAGGAGAAAACTGGTCGATAGATCATTTGTACAGCATCCGCACTGGGCAGGTGAAGGTAAAGCTTAATTTGGTGGCTTTGTGTGATCTTCCTTTAAATCAATCCTCAAAAGAGCTCTACGATCTTTGTCAGACAGTTTCGGCTTTCTTCCAGAGTTTTATTTAGAAGAGGATGCTTTTCCTTGTTTTTCATAGGCTGTCATCACTTAGAAGACAAGCCCTATAGATACCGCCACTATCTCAGTCACTTTCGTTATAGTAGCACCTACCATACAGACATAATCTGTTTTCTTCAGAAATCTGATAGACCTATTGGTAAAACTTCACTAAAACTAGAGATATCTGAGTTTTGACGACAGATTTGCACACACACACACACACACTTGTATCCCCTCTTTCCATGAAAGAAAATGAAACTATATTTAACACACAGTTGGATCCTTACTCTTAACGACTTCATTCTGAAATAGATGATCAAGTAATTAGTGTATGAATGGTGTACATAGAAATATGTAACCGTAACACACATCTAAGATAAGAGAGGGGAAGATAGAAAGACAGTGAGAGAGGCAGAAATAGACAGACGTAGGAGAATGTATTTCAAAACAGTAGATAGAACGATAGATAGATAGAGAGAGAGGGAGAGTGTGAGAGAGAGAGAGAATGACACGAATATTTGTGCGCTCTTTGCCTCATTGCGGCAGTTCCAGTACAAGCAAATGTCTGCTTGCATATTGAAGGGTTCATCACTAGACGAAGATAAGAATATAGCTACGGTGACTTAGGGTAAGCCACTGCGTTAAGGAACCGGAGACAGCCTGATTACACTCATTGGTTCCGTGGAGCAGGATTGCAACAAACACCCACCCCCCAGTCTTGAGATAGATAGATAGATAGATAGATAGATAGAATAGATAGATAGATAGATAGATAGATAGAAAGAAAGAATAGATAGATAGATAGATAGATAGATAGATAGATAGAAAGAATAGATAGATAGATAGATAGATAGAAAGAATAGATAGATAGATAGATAGATAGATAGATAGAAAGAAAGAATAGATAGATAGATAGATAGAAAGAATAGATAAATAGATAGATAGATAGATAGATAGATAGATAGATAGATAAAATAAGAGAGAGTGAAAAAGAAAGATAGTGAGAGAGGTAGAAATAAACAGACATCGGGGATGTGCGTATTTCAAAATAATAGATAGATAGATAGATAGATAGATAGATAGATAGATAGATAGATAGATAGATAAAGAGAGAAAGACACAAATAGACAGTGAGTAGGGAGTATACTTCAAGTCGACCATCCTAGTAACATAGATATCGCCAAAATTAATTATAACTCTAAAGTCGACTCGATTAAAACGAAAATGGAAAAGTAAAAATCTTGCCATTAAAGTTGCAGACATTTGAATTGACATCTTTGCGATGTCGAAACAATGTCGTTTTAATCCGATTAGAAAGATGAACTAACAGAATATTTGATTTCGCATTCCCGGAGAGCAACTGTTGTCTTTCTTCTTGTTCTTCTTGTCCGTCTATATTTCTCGCTTGTCGTCGACTTACTAGAATTATCTGATTTATTTATTAACAAAATCCCGCAAAGGACACAGCCTACAAAATTAGAAGTCGCGTTATTGAATTTCAAATTGGAAATTTATTTGTATTTCGAATTGCGACATTGAGTGATTTCGCATATTCGACATGTAACAAACGCTTTGTTTCTGTCATGTATATACTGTCATACGTAATGTATTCGAAGAGAATAATGAATTTGAATTTAATTAACGAAAACGAAATACGCGTCTGTTTTTCCGTCTCCAAGTTTAAAGATGTTTCTTGATTGCTGTCGTCACGTAAGAGTCCGGAACAAAAGTACAACTCGATAATTACTGGAAATAAAATATATTGGATAAAACAGCAAATACAAGTAAAGACTATTGGTATACGTCAGTCCGACTGCCAAGTGTGCCTGATATGTGCACTGATGTTTTATGCGGGATGAAACGATAAAATTAACGCTCTGGAAAAGATTAGAAAAACGACAAGATTCCATTTCCGTTTGATGAAAACCGGTTTTCTTCTTTATTTATTTATTTTATTTTATTTATTTATTTATTTATTTATTTTTGCAGACCATCTACTAGTTGGCCAGTGGTGTAAAAATCCTAACAGCAATAGGAGTCTTTTATCATGGCTCAAAGTAGCACAATGTTCAACGAGCGAGATTGGAGATGTACCGCTGTACCGATCAAAGTAAGGACTATTGCTATCACCCTCAAAATGCATTTCTAGATTGACACGAATAACAGGGACAAAGTATCCGGCCACGATTATAATCTTTGGTGTTGTTTCAAGTGAGGGACACATCATGCCACCTCAAATCTTCAAAGTCGGCTTGAAAGTTAACACCATCTGTACTTGGATGTGCTGACAACTGTGGTGATGCCAAGGTGCAATCAGGTGGCCGCTGGCAGACCCTGAATGTGGCAGTAGGACAAGGCGTCGGCCTACAAGTCCAAAGAGATCCAGAAGGAGTGCTACGACTTCGTACCCTTCATTCACTGGCTCTTCTTCCCGACCTGAACTCGCTGGACTACTTCGTTTGGTCATACGTCGAGAACATCACCAACATGACCTCCCACAACACCAAAGCCATCCTGATCTCCGCCATCCGCCGAGTATTCGTAAAACTCCCGCCGGCGCTCGTAGAAAAGGCATGCTCCCAGTTCCGGACTCTATCTAGGCGGTGATTGAGGCTGAAGGCGTCTACATTGAATAGATACCAGCTCTACTACATAATCAAGTTACCTGAATTGATTTTAAAAAAAAGATTTAAAATAAAGTCGTAGTGTTGTTTTCTTTAACGCGGCAAATTTATCGTTCCAACCTGTAGTAAATGAAAGTGTCTATTATTATTCGGAGAGTGGGCACATGTATTTATCATGAAAACGATCTCAAAGCGATCCGGAATGTATTGTTTTTATTTTGTTATCCGTGTCGAACGGGATGTTTCCAAACGTCCAGTCAGCTAAAGATGATTAGAATAGAGGCCTTGCATCTGTTTAGTACCTTGGCAGTTATTCGACAACATTAGGTTTAACGAATTAGGTATATAGTTCTCTCGCATTTTCTATAACACTTTTGTAGTGGTTACTGGCAATACTGAACGTGGCTTTGGTTTCAGAACATTCATTTTTTTTTTTTTTTTTCAATTTTCACCCCAAACAAGGCACAGTGCCACTTTGAAGCAGGGGGCTACTATTAGGGAATTAATTAGCGGGGTCATTATGAAGGGAGAAGAGTAGAAAGATGTTTGTTAACATTACACTTGAACTTCTATTTCGTTGAAAGCAGTTGAAATCGTGATTTCTGTGCGCAATGATGGCGAAGTATTATGAAATCTACCACGGTTAGCATTTTTTTATTGAAATTTCTTGGGTGGATGAAACTCTTAATACAGATGGTAAACCAATCAGTTAAAATAGATGCGACACAAGACACATTCTTTTCAAACATGGAATGCGGAGTACTATTCTCTTCTTGAGTGTTATTTTCACAACGTTTCAGCTGATGTAACCTCCTTACTTTTCGGGTGTATCTTGTCGAACTCGAGAATCTTTCTGTCAAACTCGAAATTCTTTTATGTCAAACTTGAATGGATTCCTTTATTTAATTCCTGTATTTCCACGGTGGCAGCATGTTCTTGTTCTGTCAGCCATGATGAGATTCCCAATTATATTTTTTATGCTGCCTGCAGTGAGGATTGAATCTCCAACCTCCAGAGAAGTGTAATCTGTTTACTACGCTGAATAGAAGGCTTGGTTAGATTCAGTTTTAAGTTTCACTGTACAGATTCCCGAGTTCGACAGTGACATTCCTGAGTTCAACTACAACTGATTTTACTTGGCTTTTTGGCTAGGAGAAAAATGTAGTATCTGTTCTGATACTACACTTCTCCTTTTCTGTCCTTTGTAAGTAGATGAGAAATCCTTCATGACTGAGACAATTTTTATTTTTGTTCCTATCCACAGTGCCCCTTTTGGTGGGTGCTGGATTTTCCCCACATTAAAACCGACCTAGTGTCTAACTCTGGTGTCGTGGGAAGGCAAGTAAGAAGGAGCACACACTTGAAGTAGGCCGGAGCTAACACCGAAGAAAACGTTGTGAAAACAACATTATAGTTGAGATCAGTAGTCCGTATAATCTAAATAGTACGAATAATCTATCCTCATCTCAAAAATTAAAAAACGTAAAATACCGAGGAAATTCTTTTCTGGGAGTTTTTTTGCCGAATACTGATACACAGTGCGATGGCGAAACACTTCAGCGATCTTTCTGAAGTGTTATTTGTTTACGGGGGTTTTTTGTTGTTGTTTTCACCTTAATTAAAACAGCTGAGTCATAGAAAGGATCCCAACAGAGACAAGATAAGTGGAAAAGCAGAGTTCAGGACAATAAAAAGCCAAAATAAACAAAGTGCCTTCTTGCTTTCCTGCCTGCTGGAAAACTGCTTCTGTGGTACCAGTTTTCAAGAATTCTGACGAAAAACTGACCCAGTAAATTACCGCCCCATTAGCCTCCTCCCACTTTTCGCCAAAATATTTGAGTGCATAATAAACCAAGCTCTAGTCCATCACCTTACAGATTCTAAACTTCTGACGGACCAACAAGCCCGTTCCACAGCAAACATCCTAACTGTAATCTCAGAGCGCATATACAATTCACTTGATAAAGCAGGGGAGGGTAGAGCGGTAGCTCTAGATATATCTAAGGCTTTTGATAGGGTATGGCATGAAGGTCTTCTCAGGAAAATCAGATCATACAGTATCACTTGAAGAATACTAAACATAATTAAATCCTTCTTAGATAAGAGAAAACCCCAAGTTGTCGTACATCTAAACAATATGATATAAATGCGGGAGTGCCTCAGTGGTCTATCCTTGGACCTCTATTATTCTTTATATTCATAAATGGCCTCCCTGACAAAATTGTGTGTAAGATGGGTATATATGCTGATGACACCCCCCTCTATAACAAACACGACAGGAAAACAAATGAACACATATCTAAAGAAATGGCAGAAACACTAGAGGATGACCTCCAATCTGTAGTGGAATGGGGACAAAAATGGATGGTCACATTCAATGTTGCCAAAACTAAACTTGTTTCCTTCAATCACTACAAGAAACCTTCTCTACCACCAATAGGAATGGCACAAGACTCTTTATCTGAAATTGCATCTTTTAAACTCCTCGGCCTAACGTTCACAGGAAAATGAGTTGGAACAATTACACTGAGAGCATTGCCAGGACCGCTGCGAAAAAGGTAGGTTCTCTCTACAGTGCTAGAAAGCTACTAACGCCCGAAATTATTCTGTACCTTTATAAGGCCACCATTCGCCCATGTATGGAGTATTGTCATATTTGGGCTGGTGCGTCTGCTACTAGTCTCTCACTCCTAGACAAGATTCAAAAGAGTCGCCAACCTAATAGGTCCTGAACTGTCATCTAAGCTTCAGCCTCTGTCCCATGACGAAATGTAGCATCCCTCTGCCTGTTCTACAAGTACTTTAACGGTGAATGCTCCGACGAACTGCAAGTACATGTATCCTCTCGGCGTAAATACCCCGACAAACCCGACAAGCAGCAAAATCCCACCCCTTCACAGTTGAAATGCCTAGATGTAAGACTCCAGTAGTTCCCCCCCCCAGAACCGCTAGACTTTGGAATCCCCTGTAGCTTATGTCCCTGATAGTAGCCCCCTACATCAAAGTCACAACATGCCTTTTTTGGGCGAAAATGTAATTAAAAAAATAAAACAAACATATATATATATGTGTGTGTGTGTGTGTGTGTGTGTGTGTGTGTGTGTGTGTGTGTGTGTGTGTGTGTGTATGTAAAACATTGACTTCTAAAATTCCGGCCTATAGTCTTGTTTGTCTAACAATTTCTGGCAGAGTGTTTTTATTTATTCGAAATAAAAAAAATAAATAAATCTGATCTGCTGCTAATTGACCATCAATTTTACGTCAACCCTCCCCCCACCCCATATTGTGCTAATTAGGAGGCTAACTTTAAAGCTCCTCGAAATAAACCGAAATGCATTCCGGTTGATTTAATTTTGAAAGCAATCAATTTTTCCAACTTTAAACCTGACTCAATAAAATTCATATAAAATTTTACCGCAGTTTCAATAAAATATTTTGTTTCAACTTTTTTACGTTTTGCCGAAACGCGGGTGTTCAAATTAAAATGTTTGAACAAAATTACAGCAAAATTTAAATGTTGAAATCTTGTTTTTATATTGTTAACATTTTTTGGCGCTGAAATTGGATGGGTTAACAAAATTTTCATTACTGGCTCTTAGTTTAAGGACCCCGAGAAAAAAATCGAGAAAGCCACGTCGATAAACAAAAACAGAAAAAAAATGAACTAAAAAAAAAAAACTGAAAAAAAAAAGAGACAAGTGAATAAAAAAAAAATGACTGTCCAAATATTCACAATGAAATCCCTGATTTCTCGCCGTCGGCAAATAAAAAGGGCGGGAATATCAATTAAGGAAAGTCACGTTTGTTATATTTATTCTCTTCGCGCATGCGTGGAAAATTGACCGAATCTTTTCTTCCCGCCAAATGACGACACGAATTCACCTTTTCGCCACACTGTTGTCGTCAAAGCTGACTTTATTTAAATCGAAAAGGACATTGTCTCGAAGAAAATGTCGAATTTAATTCATCAGAATAAGGTTAAATGTGAAAAGAAATGACAGTCGTGATGTTGACTGCCACGTGACGACGCGAAATAAATGTTACATGTAAAAAAATATATATATAAACATTATTATATCCGTTATTTTAAGCCGAGTATAATAGTGTAATGAAAAAATTGCTCCAATGCGGATCACAGTAATCTAGAGGTCAGGTTTCGACTCTCAGCTTCAAAACAATCATGATGTCTGTCCACACCGAAGACTCGTAATGTTGTTAAGCGGGGAGGGGGTGGTAATGGAAGAATATGCTTCATACCTTTTGTCCGGAGGTCGTTTTGTTATGTAACGGGTACATATTTTCGACACCAAGTCGAATATGTTATGTTGCGGGGACTCATAACACAGGAGCTCAGAACAAGCATGATAATGACGTTTATATGCATTACACACCGCCTATTTCTATTTATAACACATAGGAAATGCGAATTCATTATTGAAGGAGGAGAATGTGTAATACAGACGTTTACATTAGATGAGGAAGAGACATTATTGATGATGGAGGAGGAGATAGACAGACAATTAATACTTGAAAGTGGTTATACACAGTTCATTTAAGATATGATAGACAAAATTATTTACTTTTCCGTTGTAATGACGACGACGATGAGACAGTTTACAAATATAAATGATTCTTTATTCATACCAGCTGGATGATTGATGATTGTCAGGGATTCAAGCTTTTACGGCCACATAGTCTCCTCTTCCCCCATTCGGTTCTAAGGGTCATCGGCTTCCAGTCCAAACTTTCTTGCTGTGACTGTGATTTTCTCCTCAAACTTCGAGTCCTGTCTCAATATATTGAGGATCTCATTTCCCGATGACATCAGAGGCAAGCCTTTGCCACGTGAAGTTTATTCAGGTAGATTTTACCTATGTATGTCCAAACACACTTTTGGCAAACAAAGAATGCCCAATTTGAGTTGTTCAATATCTAACCTATTTTTAATCAATATTTCTAAAACTCGTATTGTTTATTCTTTTAACTAACATATTTAATATGCAGTTATTTCTAAAAGAACTAAGAATCGACTGCATTCATTTATTAAATATCTATCTCTGACATAAATAATATTTAGCTTTTTGCACGAACAATGACAATCGTTCTGCATTCCTAGGATTTCAATATCTATTATCGTTTAACACTTGCTTACTGGGTTCGATTCTAGCCTTTTCCTAATATCATTTTCAAACTTATTTAGTTTTGCTTTCTTACTCACTGGGGTCTTTTTTTTTTTTTTACAAAGGCATCACCACATTATCAAGGCCCAGAGGCCACTCAAGGATAAGGGTTAAAGAGTGTACAGTAGAAATTGGTCAATATAGTAATCATTAGTAATGAAAATTTGGTAAATTTGATAACTTATATGGAACGGCTCATCAAGAACTTATTTACTTTAGACTTGAACACAACCATATTGTAGTCAGCCGGAAAGCAGGAAAACGGAAGACAATTCCACAGGCGTGCAGTTCTAAGAAAGAAGCTTTGTTCATGGAATCTACGTTTAGGTTTAGGCACAGATAAAGAGTGGGGGAAATTATTGATAGTGTTTACAGCTAGACGAGTGTTTCTTGTGAAAGTTTGGCGAGGGGGGACCATAGATTGAAGCTCAGTTGAACACTTTCCATGAAAATAACGATACATCAGAGACAAACTCGCAACATCTCTTCTGTGAGATAGAGGTTGCAAGGAGGAGAAAAGGACATCTCCTACGAGGCTACGAAGTCTATTTTGAACTCTATCAAGGCAGGACAAGTCCTTTCTAGCAGCTCCTGCCCAGATGTGGCAACAGTATTCCATCCTTGGACGTACCTGGCTCTTATATAGATAGAGAATAGCATCAGCAGTGAGATATCTACCGGATCGATAGAAAGATCCCACCATTTTTCCAGCGGCCTTGGCAACAGATTTGATATACGTGTTCCATTTAAGATCAGGAGTAATGGTCAAGCCCAGAAGCTTGTCAAAACTTGAGGCCTCCTGAAGACGAGAGCCATTCATTTCAATTGATGACAGATGTGGATTAGAATATTGATGATGTAAAGAGGGAAGCTTGGTTTTAGATGCATTAAAAGTAACCAGCCACTCCTTTCCCCATTGTACTACGTACTCAAGATCAGAGGAGAGAGAATTGGAGAGAACTTGGTCGTTTACTGTCTGTCCCTTTTCCTAACACTTGATCTTCCTATTAATGGCCGCTGCGATGAATGTCCATTGGCACAATAAGACGATTGAGAAATACCTGATTTTTCTTCTTTGTGAACCACAAACAACGACTTTTTATTTGATAAATCTACATTTATTTTGAATCAGTGTCTCACATGAGTTTTCTACGTCTACATGTTTGTGTCCGTATAGCCCCGCTCCCCGGCTTTCATGAGTACGTCCGCACATCTTGGTGACAAAATCCAAACTCCGTGCTCTAATCTTGTTGACCTGTCAGTTCCGGTGACGTAGCCGATTAAAGGACACATCTCCTTAACATGACCTCCGGTCACCTTTCTAAATGTGGCGGGACCAATGTCACTTCTCAATTATTGTTTTAGATTTCTAAATTCTTATGTCTATAGCTAACTACGGCTAAATCTATAAACATATCAATTAACTATTTACATAATTAACTTCCGGCTAAAATTATTTTACCAAAACTATATTTCTCTTAGAAAGCCTAAGCAAGGTCACTGATGTTGTGTACTTATAACTAGATAGATAGATAGATAGATAGATAGATAGATAGATAGATATTAGCTAATTAGCACTTTTAACCCAGCTAGTATCTAATAGTAACACAGTGAAACAGCTAATTGTCCATACTTACACATACACATACACATACACAATACAGATTGAGTTAAAACCAAGATTCTATCTTTACATCAACGCTCTGATCTCCATCTGGCATTAATTGAAATGGGTTGCGCTCGTCTTGAGGGGGCGTCATGTTTTTACAAGCTTCTGGCTTGACCTTTACTCCTGATTTGAAATAGAACAAGTACATCAAATCTGTTGCCAATGTCGCTGGAAAAATGGTGGGATTCTTCTACTGCTCCAGTAGATATCTCACTGCTGATGAAATTCTCTATCTATAGAAAAGCCAAATACGTCCAGGGATTGAGTATTGTTACCACATCTGGGCCGGAGCTGTTGGATGCAGCTTATTTTGCATTGACAGAGTTCAAAATAGACTTCGTAGCTTAATGGGGAATGGCCCTTTCTCTTCCCTGCAACCTCTTTCCCACAGAAGAGACGTTGCGAGCCTGTCTTTGTTTTATTGTTATTTTCATTGCAAGTGCTCGTCTAAGCTCCAATCTCTGGTCCTCTCTCGCCAATCTTTCACGAAAAACACCCGTCTAGCTGAAAGCACTGTCAATAATTTTCCCCACTCCTTATGCGTTCCTAAAGCAAAACGTAGATTCCATGAACAAAGCTTCTTTCTTAGAAGTGCACGCCTATGGAACTCGCATCCATTTGCCTGCTTCCCAGATGACTACAACTTGGTTGTCTTCAAGTCCAACATAAACAAATTCTTTACGAATCTCTCCTTTAAGTAATTCAGTTTACTAAATTTTCATTACTAACGATTACTACAATATTATCCCATTGACTACTGTACACTCTATAACCCTTATCCTCGAGTGGCCTCCGAGCCTTGATAAGTGGTGACTCCTATGGAAAAAAATTAAGTCATTCATATTTTGGATCACTAAAATAGAGATTGATGTGGATAGATCTCGGTGTAAATTGTTTTACAAGTGAAATACATTTGTAACGTGGTCGTTTCATTTCAACAAGAACCCGACATTACTGTATGAGAGTCTTGCAAAGCAAACAAAGAAAATAAATTCGACGATTTTTTTTTCAGTTGAAAGAAAAGGCATTTATTCATGGTAGTTTCCGCACCAAACCGTATAACCTATTTTTCAAGCCAACTTCTTGTTAAGCAATAAAAACGCATTCCTGCTTTTCCCCCTCGGGATCAATTAACAGTTTTTAGTTTGCAGCAATAATCAGCAGTAAGGTCTTTAATTTATTGAAATGTATAAGGTCGACCAAAAATCTTGTAAAGGTTTGGAGAATAAATGAGTCTAGCATCTTATTAAAATTTGTTAATTTAAGTGGATTTTCGTTTCCACGATAATTTAATTAATTTAATTAAAACTTTTCTATCTTTTCTTTCTTCTTTTATTTTTGGAGATAACGGTAACTTAGTGGCTAACGATACGAACTGAACAGCTGGTTGTGAAACATTCGAATCCTGTTCGTTCTAGAGAAACAATTTCATCCAACCCATGCGTGACCTTGTGCCTAACCTCCTGGACAGTATTTTTTTTTATCCTTCTTCCCCTGTTTCTTTCTTGTCCCCTCTTTCCCTGATTTCATTTTTCTTATTCTTTCCTTGATACTTCTTTTAGTTTCCAATCCTCTTAAGGTAACAGAGCCGTTAGCACTGCTAGCAGAAGCAGCTACATAACAAAAGCAAGGGACAGAGCTAGTGCGTAATGTGACGTCTCAGCGGAGGACGGAAAGGGGAATAAAAAGAAAAACTTGCATTACGTGGCGAGGCCCGGAGAAGAAATTACGTGCCAGGAATGACGAGAGACTTTTGACTACATGTCAGACGACATAAAATAAGAGACTTTTAAAACGAGAAGTAATGCGTTATTTTTGTCGAGCCATGAATTAATGCATTTAATTTCAACTAAAAAGGCTGAGTCGAGTTTGCTTTTTTTTGCTTTTTTTGTCCATTTGCGACTGTCTTAGACACAACGTATGGGTCCGAGTATTAAACTGTAACGACACCGTTGAAGAAGAATAACGACTGCGTTACATTAACACCTTTCGTATTTTTCCAACTTTAATTAAACTCCCTTTAAAAAAAAAGTAATTTGCTTGAAGCATTGCTAATAAATTAATATGTAACTGTATAAGAAAGTTGTATGGTATTATCGTTTTTATTGCTAAACAAGAAGTTGACTAGAAATATTAAATCTTAAATAAATTAATCTAATATATAAAACGCTATATGTCAGTCCGTCTGTCTCCATATTCTCAAACTCTATCTCCTCCGAAACTAAAAGTCGCAGGGCGGCGCTAGGGACTCAAATTATTGGATTTTTACAGACTGTTCTTTTATGGATCTTTAGCCGGTTAAAATATTTTTAAGGGATCAAAAATGGATCAAAATTGAAAAAATCGTTATACATTTTGTACATCCATCTTAGTTTATTTTTAATTTTTATTTTTAATCAGTCCATACACGTTTCATGTTGGTACAGTGGTAACGTCACCAGATCTGAATGCTTCAGTTTTGCTTGGTTTCGATTCTAACTGACGGCACCCAAATACTTTTTTTTAATTTTTGAAATCACGACTCCATAATAATATATACGAAATCTGGACAACTTTAAGCGTATTTTACGCCTGGGCAAAGCACCCCCTGCCCCGCAAGTTTATAATATTTACTTTATTTTAGATAATAATTTCTAGCAAATATTATTTTATGTATCACTATTTTTTTAATTCAGTGTAAAAAATAAAATTTGATAAAATAAAAGAAATTGTAAAATTAAGTGAGAAGTTTGCCTTTAAATCTAGTACCGAAACTAAAACAACATTAAATTAAATACTCAGATACGTCAGAAACGAAATATTAAAAATCATTTTTATTTTTAATAGAAAACTAGCGGGGGGTACCCGGCGTAGCCCGGGTATTTGTAGGTGTGTGTATTAAGAGGGTGATCAAAACAACCCTGTTTTAAAAAAACGTTGGCCGGGTGTTTGGAGGTGTAAAAGAAAAACAAAAGTTTTAGTAGGAAAGAACCCCGAACCTTTGACGTGGAGGTGGAAAACCCCCTGGTATCTAACCATCTCGGCCACGAGTGAAGAGGAATGAAAAGCATCTTAATTTAATCTTTATAAAACGAAATTGACAGGTGCGAGAAACTTAAGTCGCGTGATGTTTGACCTTGAAACATGACGCGGCTGCAAGCCAATTTTCGCTTGTTTTATACTGAAAGCGAAAGAAACGCGCGGCGATCGAAATATCTGGAAAAATAGCGCGTGAAAGTCGGGCAAATTAAATACACACGCGACCCCCGTTCTTAAGTCGTAGATATTATCATTTAGACGTGATATAAAAAGTTTTAAGAAGAAGCGAGCCCAGCGAGAAGGCCGACGAAAAAGCCTTTTGCAGACATACACAAAAAGCGAACATACATACATACATACATACATACATACATACACACATTTTCGCTTTTATATATATAGATGACAGTTTGGAAGATCTTGGACCTTAACAAGTGTGTCAGGTCAATCAAGTTCACCTGTTGCCAGGGGCCTTGGGAACAGTAAATAAAAATATGGTTGCCTAAAGCAATAATCACGGCGCTAGCCATTGGCTGGTTAAGTCTGACCAATCAGTGCAAAGCCAGAAAATGAGTGTTTACCTCATTGATCTTTCACAGATTGACCAATAACTTGTAATTCAGGAGGAGGGGCGTTTCCTCTTGACCCTCTTCCGTTGTCGTGTCGTTAAGACATTAGCTGGCGAATCAAAAACTGATTAATCAAGATTTTGGGCCAATACATTGGGAAAATAAAATTAAAAATCGATTTAGTTTATTGTTCGAGAACCACTCCATCCAACTTTTTCCATCATTAGATTCACCATCTTCTGTTGATTATCTTTAACGGACGTTTTAATACACAAAGTCGAGTACAAAAAGAAATCCCGCTAGTATGAATGATTTCTAAAAATAAATAGATATACGAAGATTTATCAAATCAACAAGACATTTGTTTGTTTGTTTTTGTTTCACGTCACTTCAATATTCTGGTACAATAATAGCTTGAGATACGAATGTAATTCGTTTCGTGACCACCGACGAATCTCGAAAAAATATTCTCATTTTAATTGGAAGAAACAGAATTAATCCGTCGCAAGTGTAAGAAACTTACCCAAAACAAACTCAAATTACACCCAACAAAAGATAGATAAATATAACAGCAACTGCACGGAAATTGATATAAGAATAATAATGTTAATAAAAACAATAAAAATAGCTGTACTCGCCACCTAGGTGAGTGCTAGCGTATGAGATGCATGAAATGAAGCAATGCTATCACGCGTACACACACACACACACACACACGGCGCATGTACACACACGATATGGTAACTCAAAAGGGGCACGATTAAACACAATTAAAAACGTTAACCGAACTCCCTAATACTTAATATTTAAGTCTTAATGTAACAGAAACAGTAAATAAAAATAAAATATTAAATCGTAACCAGCTTACCATATAGACAAGGAGGAGCGGCTAACGAAAGTGAGTTAGAAAAAAGAAGGTACTGGGCAGAGTTAAGACAGGCTAGCCTACGATACATATACACACACAAACACACAGTTTTATTTGTTTTGCGTTTTCTAGTTTATAGCTTTTCGGGGTTTTTTTAATTTTTTGTGTTGTGCGATTTTTGAAATCGTATACCAAAACATACTCGTATTTTAGGCCGTAAATATAGATACAATGTATCGTGGTATTTCAAAATATTGGTATGTTAGTGTATTCGTATCTTAATGTGTTACTTTATTTTACCTTTCTACAAACTTCTGCCTTCTTATCTATTTGTATATTAGATTCCCTTTATTTCTTACAGAAATTGAGAAACCTCGGAGTCGACATTATCATTCATTTGAACAACGCTTTTAAGCCTTCTATTTTCTCCCTCCCCATCTTCCTTCCTTTCCTCTTTCTTAAATTTTATCTCTTTTCCGTTTCTTCCCCTTTTCGCCTCCATCTTTCCCCCCTTTTCCAAACTTTAATTAGCCTTACTTTATTTCAATTCAACTTTTTTCTTTTCATCGTTTTTTATAAAATTTAGATTCATAAAAAAAAAACTGTTATTGTGATTCCCATGCGCGCCGTGAATGAAGCAATTTATTCAAAACTATTTTCTCAATTTCTCTTTTCCCAATTTGTTGTCTTCTAGTCATAACGAAAACCGCCGATTTTAATTGATTTTTTCTTATAAACGCCATTTTAATTCCGTTCCCGCCAAAAATCATGAATAAATTCTTAACGAACACCTTCAGCGGTTCGCACTTTTTTCCGCGCCGAAACAAGCGCGTGCGCCGATATGCACTAAGGTGCAGTGAAATGCGCGCATTGTTTCGCGTTTGTAGTTCCTCAATTTTTCACAACGTGGACACACGCACGCGCATAGATTTGAAAAGCGATAAGTTCTGCGCATTCAACTGGTTCACCGTGCGCATGCTTGACACAATGTGGCCATAAAATACATTTTTTGCTCGGCTTTTTTTGTGTGGAGGGGGAAAAATCTTTGTGATATATTTCTTTTCGTTTTCTTGTTGTCTTTTTTCTCCAATTATTGCTCCCTTTCATTTTCTGTTATCTTATTTTTTATTTCCTTCCTTTTCTTTTTTCATTCCTTCCTCGATTTGATATGATTTCTGTTTAATATTAAATTTAGGAGAGCCCTAATAAATGCCGTTAGAAACTGTGTTAAAAAAATTATCACATAAAACCTTTATATTCAATATTTATTTAGAAAAAGATGCGTGTGTTATAATCCAATAATTGTGTTATATATTTAACACAATCAATAACGAAACTTTAAAATAGAGCATCGTCGGAAGATGGCCGCAAGCAATGCAGATATTCTCGACAGATTTATGTTGAAATCGATCGCATGCAGATGAGTGGAGTGATAGGCCCTGCCAGGCACAATATGCTCAACATTCTTGGTCTGTTAATAATGCGCCACATCAGGTGGCATCATGAATTTACTTTTTTTACATGGGAGCCACCACTTATCAAAGCCCAAAGCCACTCAAGGATAATGGTGAATGAGAGTACGGTTGCCACTGAGACAATAGCGTAGTAATAGTTAGTGGTAGAAATAGTATAGAAATAGCTTAACAACACGGAACTTGAAGACGACCATATTGCAGTCAGCAGGGCAGCAGAACAGCAGATCAGACTTTCACTGGTAGGCAGTTCTTAGAAATAAACTTTGTTCATGGAATTTCCGTTCAGATTTAGGTATACACAGAGAGTGGGGGAAACTGTTAATAGTTGTTGCAGCTAGACGAGTGATTTTTATGCCAATCTGGCAAGGGGGGGGGGCATAAAGTGACGCCTAGATGAACACTTGCCATGAAAATAACAATAGAGCAGAGACAGGCTCGCAACGTCACCTCTTTGGGAACAAGGCCGCGGGGAAGAAAAAAGCTATCATTCACTAGACCTTAAAGTCGGGTTTGAACTTTGTCAAGAAAAGATAGGTGCTCCAAGAAGCTTCTGCCTAGATATGGCAACAGCACTCCATTTTAGAATGCATCTGATTCTTATACGGGTAAATGATTGCATCGGGAGTTATATACCTTCGGGAGCGGTAAAACGACGCGAACATTTTCCCGGCGATCTTGGCAACATATGTGATGTAAGTCCACCATTTTATGTCAGGAGTAAAGATTAAACCTTGTAGTTTGTCAAAAAAAAGGGAACCGCGTTTAAACGAGCGCCATTTATATCAATTGGGGTCAAGTAGAGATCGGGGTGTTTATGATGAAAAGATAAAGGTTTGGTTTTTGATGCGTTAAAAGTAACTTTTCACTGCTTTGCATCACATGCTCAAGGTGTGAAGAAAGAGAGTCGTTGTTAACCTTTGCAATGTTGCCATAGTGTAACGTTATGCTGTAGTTCTATTGCTTTTACCGAGTCGTTTATTTACTTCATAAATCGTGAGCTAAAATACACGGCGAATATATATAACAGACACTGATTTTGGGCATATAAAAAAAACTTGCCCGGCCTTGTCCGAGTGTTTAGAGAAGTGTGTTGAACAAATAAAAAAAAAATTATAGTTAGCAGGGAGGCTTGAACCCGTGACGCGAAGCGGAAAAGAAAGTGGAGGTGTGTAAATGTGTTGGTTGAATAAAAAAAAAAGGAAAATTACGAGTGCAAAAAGAAAGTGGTAGTAGGCGGGAAGGCTCATACCCGTACCGCGAAGGAGGAAAAGAACGTGAAAAAAGCCTGATGTGCTTGCTGTTGCGCCCATCGCCAAACCGAAAATGATGTAGGTTTAAATTAAGGCTAGATAATCGAAAAGACGCAATGAAAAAAAAAAGCGACCCCTCCCTCTAGAAAAGTGCCGAGTTAAGGGTGAAGCAATTAATGTTTTTGGCTAATTTGTCGATATTTATCGTCCAAAAGGTCGGGCTTCAAAATGATATCAATCACGTGAAAACCCGTTGCCTCTGTGGAAAGTTTTAGGCAAACATACAAAGATACATACATACAAACATACATGCATACATTTAAACAGACAGGTGAGATTTATATTATAGATGACAATTTATTCTATCCAAAATACTTTCACAGTGTGCTATAGAGGGAGAGAGACAGATGTTCAGTGGCCAGTGGCTTGTTGATGACTGTTGACCCGGCCAGCTTCCTCCGTTGCCTTTTTCCGTCTCTGTCCGTTTAACCAGCATCATTTGTTTATATCGACACGTCTTCACAATTGTCAAATCAAAGCCACATTCCAAGTGTTTGTTTTACATTTTTGATAACTTGGTCAGGTGAAGAATGTTGAATTCCAAATTTTTTGTACATTCCTTCTATTGTTATGATTTCTGATGACAATTCTTGTTTTGAAAACTTGTCAACAATATTTGCGTGTGTGCACCCCGCTCCATATGCGTTTGTGTACAATCTGCAATAATTCCGGCTTTGCCCAGAATACTATTCAACAATATACCGTAGTGTTATCTGCGTATATGTCGATGAATGAACTTCGAATGTGATTTGGGAGATCATTGATGAAGATAAGAAAGAGAGATGGGCTTTTACATACGCCTCTCCACCGCTACTATTCGAGCAAAACGCCTTGAGCCTACTCTCAGCCTGCAAAGCAATAACCAATTCTAAGTGACAGTCTTCTAGAGGTTGATGGTTTAATCCTCAATGCGAGCGATACTAAAAATACAATTTTACTCCTCTTTTTTAGGGGATGGCGTGGTTTTATTTTTTCATTTTTGTTTATTGTATTTTATTATTGTTTCATTTTATTTGGGTGGGGAGGGGCATTTCATATCTCTGTCAATTTTTTCTATTTATTTCTGCTCATATTTTATCTAATTTCTTTTAATATTAAATTTAGAAAAACAATAATAAATGCCGTTAGAAACTATGTAAAAAATATCAGATAAAACCATAATATTCTGTATTTTGTTTAATTAATTTTACAAACATACATACTTTAATATTTTCAGATTTAAAACAAAATAATCATAATCACCTATGTTTACAGTATCGCAAAGTTTATATTTTTCAACGAGTAAAAAGTTTTTCAGTCGTTTTTTTATAATTCAATTTAAAACTGCCAACATTATTATTCGTGACTCAAATTTCAATATTATTAGGTAATTATATTTTACCGACATCTAAGTTTTATATCTTTTGTAATAGAACTTGCAGAGCTTCTGTGAAATTACTTTGTTTTGTTTGGGCTGAACCTTCCCCGACTTCGCATGCAACCCCTGAGAAATATTGTTGTTGGGATCGAATGAAAAAAAACTGCAATCCTACAAGTTAACGAATAGCTATAACCAATGATGAGGACTCTATGCAGATCACGCAATCCGAGGGCAAATTCTTTCCAATCTCTATATAGACGTCCGACTCGCTTGACAAACAAAAACAGTAATAACAAAAAATATGTCTTCCCTATTGAAACATAGTAACCGTTATTATATTTCTGATTTTCCGAGAAGAGGATTGATAATTTGTATTATTTGTAATATTTGGACTACTGTTATTATTTTGAGCTTTATTCAAATAATGTTTTGATCGATCTAACCTCCGACCTTCATCAGGTCTATCTTATCAAACTTAGGAATCATTCTGTCGAAATCATGAATCTACACGGAATTTTGAATGAAACCTCTTATTTACTCCACACGGGTATTTTTCGTTCTATTAGCCATGAATGGGTAAATGTCTGAAGTAAGTAGGTATTGAACTTTTAGTCTCGCTTGCAATGAGGACTGAGGGTTAAACTCCAAAAAGAGTGTCACTTAGAATTGAATTCTACTTGTTACGTCCTGGGTGGTATAGTACGTACGTGTATATAAAGTGTGATAGGTATATGATGAGTTGTGTATATAGTAACGATTATTCGTGTCGTCTAATGTGCATAAATCCTTGTGGATGTGGATGTGTGGCATGGCTTACAGGACATTTCCAATACGGATAACACAAAGAGGACAGAATACAGTTCTGGGTGGTTGTGCATCTGTCAATAAAGAAATCACACCTTTGTTCATTCGGATCTTGGTTGATGAATCTGCCAAAAGCTTAAATGAACATTTCTTCCAAAGAAACGGCCAAGTGTATTCTGTTATATTTTAGATAGCTTTTATTTCACCATGTTTCTTGGTTGGAATATTACACGCTTGTCTTCGACTCGGCTTCACCTCCGTACAGGGCCATTATGGCCTTGTCTCCAACTCTCTTCGTCCGCCTAGCCATCTCTCTAGTTCTATCTTTCCTTTAACTCCTAACTCTCTTATATATATATATGAAACTATTTCTTTGTGCTTATGTCACTCGACCACACGAATACTCAGCACGTGACCTTCGGTCACGTTTTCTGGCCAAATTTATTGTTTTTATTCCTAGTTTTGAAAACCCACTCTGCTTATGTCCATCACATACTTTCCTTGTTATTGTTTCTAAGTTAAATAAAATATTTTACTAAACATTCCTTTGTTTACATAGCATTCTTTCTGCATACCCTTTTATACGTAACAATTACTAAACAATAATAACGTCCATTATCTAACATTTTACTTTTTAAATAATAATAGTCAATATTGTAAATCGACTGTTAGCAAGGCCACCTTATGTTGCCCCAGCATAACATAACAAACCTAGCATAAGTCAGTGAAAAATGTGTTGCCGATTTGAAATGTCATCTTGAATATGAAATATTGTTTCTGAAAATCTTTATTCATAACAATAACGAACTTTCCTCACTTGATTTCATATGTCCACGAGCTTATAAATGCCTTGCTTTTCAGATTCTTTAAATTTTAATGTGAATATGAATCTAACTCATATCCAGTTTCCATCTTGTGATTTTAACCTAAGGTCATCTAAATGGTTTTGCAATTCTTGAAATAAGTGATAATTCCAGGGAGCTAGAACAAGACAAACCATCTCCAACTTCTATACTGACGGCATCGCTCTTGTAAATGAATGTACGCTTAAACTTCAAGACTTTTTACAATGTATTAGCAAAGAATGCAAAGGAGATAGAAGTAGAAATAAACCTAAAGACAACAGCATGTGTATCTACAGCTTAATCACAGTTCTATTTAAACATGGCTATTCACTGTAAACCCATCAAACAGATCATCTAATTTATTTATTTAGGGCATAAACTGACTTTCTTCCGTGATCACAGGACGACATTGAAACACAGAATCAGGCTGGGTTAGGCGGTTTTCCAAAAACGCAGCATCATTCTAAAATCAAAAAAGTGCCGATAACTGTTAAAGTAAGTTGAATAAGTTTGTCCTCCCAGTAGTTTTATATGGGCTTGATTGTATCACATGGACTAAAAAAACTAGCCAATCGCCTTGAGGTGGTTAAACATTACGGGACATCACCTGATCGAAAAAAAAAAAATATCCACCCTTCGTCAAACTACTTCCCTACTCCTTCTATTTTATAAAATCAAAAGTAAAACTCAAGCTTTTTAACCATGACAAACGATCAACCATTAGCCTGTCAAAGTTATGCTTTGAAGGTATGCGACTAGGAAAAGGAGGCAGAGGAAAGCCAATGAGAAGGTAGAGAGAAAATGTTTTTTGATTGGAAATCTTTTAACATTGGGCCTCCATTTACCAACTTGCCCTGGATCGGAAGGAACGGCAAAAAATAAGTCACGTGGGTTCGCAATCTGCGCCAAGTGAGAGATGCGACTCATGAAGAACAGGAGAATATTAAAGATGGGGAATGTTTCCCAACCAAATTCTTCTAGATCTTTCGTTAGTAGTGCTGTGCGAAAACGTGTATTGTCATGATGGGAGATAACTGTCTTTATGTTGATTAAAGAAAATCTTTTGAGTGAAAATATTACAAAAAATATGAATAATGCGTTAATAATCTGAAAGAAAAGGTTATACATTCATCATAGTGGTGTTTAAATAATAACAATATGCATAAAATAAATCGTTTTAAATTGTAAACGAGCGCGGACGCGCGTAATACGGCAGCAGCTGTATTCAAATGATCGAGCCGTGTGTGATGTGACGTCACAGCTAGGCAGAAAAGAAATAAAAGAACGTGTGCGCAGACTGATGACCACGTTAAAGAGAGGACATAGATAGACGTGTTACACACATGGGCCGAAGGCTGCAGGTTTAAAAAATAGACAAAGCGTTATTATGGAAAATACCTTTAAAAAATGTCTTTTATTTCAACAGAAAAAGTGAGTCGAATTATTCCTTTTCTTGGTTTACTTGCGACTGTCTTCACACAACGAGTGCGTCCCGAGTGTGGACATGTAACGACTACGTTACAAAATAGCTTTTCTACAAACCAGTAAAAGATTTTGCACATGCCTGACACGTTATGCGTTGTAACACAGGTCCACAAAGAAATAAATGATTGCGTACAGACGTCCTTAAAAATCCGACTTGGATAGAAAGATTCATTTTCCCCATCGCTTTTATTTATCCTCTCTTCTTCCGCTGTGACGTCACCTCGCGCACTGGCTTGCTCATTTGTATATTTGAGATGCAGCTATTGATGTACACGCGTCAGCGTCTCTGTTACAAAAATGAAAATAGTAGATCGAATAATCCATTATCAAAATATAAGAATTATCTGAGTCGACTGCGGATCAACTTTCGTTTAAATTTTCGATTTCGATAGAAGATTCACGAGTTCGACAAACTACATCTGAAGAAGGCCAGAGGATACATCGGCTGAAGCATTGTGAGAATAAAACCCCAGATGAGAATAGTATTCCGAATTATCCAAATAATATATGCATTTCGTCTGTGTTTAAGTAAATGACAACAAACTTGTATATGAAAACATAACAATATATCTATATTGTCGGTGACGGTTACGGTTGTTGGTTGTTAGGCGGGGGATGTATGAAAGGGGATTCGACAGTTTATATCTTCTCGGGCCCAAATCATCAACCAACAACGATATCCTTTCGATTATAAATATATAACCATTTGTGAACACCTGAAACGCCTCTTTAGGACGGCATTGTAATTGTAACCTATTGTCATTTCACTGAACTGACTTGACTTTGATTACACCTGTGTAACTTGTTATCGAAAATGACTTTTCAATATTATATATTTAACTTTGTTTTTGATAATTGATCGTTGTTTGTTTTTCTCCATGTAGGCTTTTAATGTCAGGCTAATATTTTTATTTAAATGATTTTTTGGTACATTTAATAATTAGTTTATGGGGTTTTTGTATTGTCGACAGGTGCACGTTTCTGTCGAAATAATTTCTTGGTATACACTGTCTAAATATAAAAAGATGTAATAATTTTGGTGCAACTACAATATAATAGCGAAATTCAGACAAACGAAAAGATCGATGTTAAAAAATTGTATCTACCGACTTTTGTGTCAATGATATCTAATTGGCATGTCAGGAGTACTTGAATATTACAGTATATTTATTTTTTAAAAATACACAAGTTTTACTTAAAGTTTCTAATCCTTATAGTAAAAGCCCTCGCCATAGCGTTTTGAGAACATGTGACGTAATAACAAGGGAAGTGACTCAAGTAGCTCATATTTGTAAACGCGCAATTAATTGTAAAATATTGGCTAGAGTTACATGTCATTTATCTCCCCTTTAACTTTTTTTGCCAAATATTTTATTTTCGCTAATTTTTGTCAAAATGTTTTCAACTTTATCGTTTGTCATCATTTTGGGATATATTCATTACTGTAACATGACAATTAAGTAGACACCATCGGTTTGGCTTAGAATTCAATATTAAAAATTCTGAATTTCGCTATTATAGTGTGGAATCACCTAATTTTTATTCAAATGTGATTATGGTACATTTGAAAACTGTTTTGGTTTTGCATTTATGCACATAGTCTATGTATTAATCAAGATGTCAGGTTCATATGTTTTTATTCAAATTACTTTTTGGTAAATTTGATAATTATTTTGTACTTTCTTGCATTTGGTTAGGTGTACGCTAGTGTCAATATGATTTCTTGATGCATACGACCTATATATTTAACATACATAACCGTTATCTCTAATATAAAACTCACCTGTCTGTTTAAATGTATGTGTGTATATCTGCCTAAAACTTTCGGCAGAGGCAACGAGTTTTCACAAGATTGGTATTATTTTGAAGCACGTCACTTCGGACGACAAATATCGAAAAATTGGCATTAATTTCTACATCCTCAACTGGGCACTTTTCTACAGGGAGGGGTCGCTTTTTCGACGATATTTTCGAAAATCATCCCTTTTTTTCGATTGTCCAGCCTTAATTTAGATTGTCCAGCCTTAATTTAGACCTCCGGTTTGGCGATGGGCGCAACAGCAAATATGTCACTTTTTTCACGTTCTTTTCCTCCTTCGCGATAGCGGTTCGAGCCTGCCTGCCTACTGCCTACTACCACTTTTGTTTTTTTGCTTAATACACACCTCCAAACACCCGGGCAACGCCTGGCACCTAGGCTAGTCATAATATAAGAAATTCTTGATTCGGTTCTGATTCAGTCATTAGCGATTCGTTAAAGTATGTGTAAGACCAATTTGCTGACCGTTCAGACAGAGCAAGAGACGGTTGATTCGCTTAACTGTTCGACAACGTTTGCTTGTTAAGAATTGACTGCTGTCTTGTTTAGGATTTATTGGTGCCTGTCGAAGAGCATCCGGACAATTCAACCTGAGAGATTTGTCTTGCGCCGTTTTATTTCGCTTCTAAGTGCGCCCGAAGATCAATCATCGACTCTATGACCAACTTTACTGATCAATCAAGCTGAAGATCGATACGATTTGTTATAAGGAAGGGGGACAACCTTTGCGCTGCTATGATTAAAAGGTCTTGTAATTAATCCTTGCTCTCGCGCATAATCAGTCATCGGGAACTGATCGAACGGACACCGGACGAAATGATTTGCTTTAGTTAAATTCTACCTTCGAAGATATCCGCCATATTTTATCGGTTGTCCATTTAAACAAGGCAACGTGTCACCAGATGGTCGTTGATGCCACATGGGAGATGGCAGGACAATTACTCCTTAAGGACAAGGAATGTGATAAGTTGCCTCATCTCTCATTTTATTAAATAAAATAAATGTTCACAAATGTTGGAATATACAAGTTCCTTAATCAATAAACATTTACGAATATGGGGATATTTTGCGCAGTATAAAAGGAGTTGTATTTGAAGGCTATTACAATGCAGTCTTGTATAATACACTGTTGTGTATAAGACAAGGTAAATAAATAATTATAATATTGAAATATTTTAATCTGCAATTATATAATATCTATTTACCAGCACTGCGAAGCTGATGATTTCGTTATAAGCACACTTCCACCGAGTAATTGCACTTTTTTCTCCATCTTGAAGATGAAGTATACTTCGAAAATTTGAGAACTAGAAATACAATATTATTTCGGTTCGTCACATTATGTTCGTAAATAAATATTTCTATAACTGAACATTTTTGAAATCTTTCAATATTTTCATTATTTCTGTATTGTTTCGTAGCTAACGGTGTTCTTCTACAATTCTGCATTAACATAGCCTTCAAACACAATAGCATTTCATTTACAAAATATTATTTTGATTTCTCCAAAAGAAATATCTCTATCTCTATCTCTACTATTATGTAAAAGTCACTTTGTCTGTGTGAGTTCCTACGTGATAGGTTCCGAAACAGCTGACCTATCGTTTGCAAATTTCACACAAGCGTAATTTATATGCATGACAGTGTTATTCGATATGTTTCATACATAAATTCATCCGATAAGCAATGAAAAGCGAAAAAAATCTGATCTTAAAAATAGCTTTTCTCTTTTATAGATAAAAAAGTATATTTTTACAAGGGAATATTTTACGTTACACCGACTAAGGGAAATAATAAAATTTCAGTAAAGCATTCCTTCTTTTAAAAAAACAGATTTATTATAATCTGGGGATATAGCTTAGTGGTAGAGCATTCGGATAAAGATTGAATTATACCCTGTTCAAGCCCGAGTGTACCAAACCGTTTTATTTTTTATTATTAATGAGTTCAATTAACGATAAATGAAGAGGTACCAGTAAAAACCGCCGCAAATCATTTCTTCGTTTGCATATGTTAAAACTAAACATTGATCAAAAGTGACTTCCCCAGAGAATTTATCGTCGTCCAAATATCAGCTGACGTGATATTGCAAACAAACACAGACGGAATTTGATGAACGATATTATCATTTTGTTTATTTGTTTTTTTTTTTTTTGTCTTTGCGAATTAGTCCACCGGGCAAATAATTCCACGTAATATATATTAATAAATAGAGGGTTGATTCTATAATAATACATACGCAATCTGCATGAATTAAAATATCATGTTTAAGCGTATTGTACGACTGGGCAACGTCGGATTTCCAGCTAGTAAATTATAACATATTTCTGAATTTTTTAGATGAGGATTAATAATACGTAATTGTTGTGGTGGCACCCACTCATTTACATATGTGGATAATATTACACATAAATAACAAGACTCGGTTAGTCTGAGTATGTGTTAACCAGAAGCCACCGAAGGCCGAGCCGAGAGCAGATATGTTCTCCAGCTAAGACTTTCTTACCTGACAACCATTATGTAAATATACTGTAAATATACTTTTCCTAATACACTTCTTATTGATCTACCTTTGTTTGTTGAGTCTTCATTTGTATTGCCTTATACGTTATTTGCAAACATAACAGTAATATTTGGATTATTTGAATTTAAGCCGACGTTCAGAATTGAATTTTTTACTTTGTACTTGGTTCAAGGCTCTGAAGATTTATGCTAGAATTGTTTGCGTAATTGATGAAGTAATGCGTCAAATTTAATTCTGAATGAAACCATTCTGGATGGTTGACAAAAGAATGTAACTGCGAATTACTTATGATCTCTACCAAATCATGACTAGCGGAACGAAAACATGCAACCTCCGTGGATTGAATAAAGGATCCCGTTCAAAATTCTGGTAGATTCTCGAGTTGAACAGCAAGAAAGATTCCCGAGTTGAACAACAAAGAAAGATTCCCGAGTTTGACCAGATACATTCGAGGAAGGCTGAAGTTTACATCTGCCGAAACATTGTGAGAAAAACATTTACGATGAGAATAGATTCCGAGTAAACCAAAAAGTACAAAATTCCAAAGAAACTTATTGACAACCAAACAATAATTTATTCATATAATTATTAGTTTATAAAAGAACCAAACAAAATATATTTCGTAACGTTTCGTTATTAAACACGTGTGATTATTCTAAACACGTATGAACTTTTATTGATTTTCATAAAGCGGAGAATTTAGTAACATATAATACTACCACGCTTAAAGAGTAATTGATACTTTTAAATAGAAGAATCCCTTTATCTATCTGGTTGGGCTCTTTGCCCCGACTAATGTGATTCTCGCGGAACAGATTTCCCTGTCTTCCATAAGTTGCATCAGATCTTCAGAACCACATTTGGAGTCATGTGCAATTTGCTGGATGTACGTGGATCTAGGTCTTCCTATGCTCGTGTACCTGTGCCGTGGAGACAACAGCAATACACTGCGTATCAAATTATTAACGAGTTTATATTTTTTTGTTAATATTTAAGGAACGAGTGAATAAAAATCAATGAAACTTTGGGAAAGTGCTTCTTGGCCTTCGGGACAAGATCAAAGTGTAGTATCTACTCTTCAGATGCTGCATTCTATTTCTTGTTCTCTTTCGGTGGAGGAGAAATCCTTCACGACTGAGACATTTTTTTATTTTTGTACCTTTTCTCCACGTTAAAAAACGACCCTGGTGTCTAACTCTGTCCCGTGGGGAGGCATAGTAAATAGGTACAATACTATTCATCTACTCCAGTCAGAAAATAAAAGTATTTAAAGCTGTATTTACGAAACTATGGCAGAGGATAGGAATATCTGTTAGTTTCAGTGTGTCAAGTTATTAACGAGGTTGAGAAAAAAATACAATATACCCATAATTTATCCATTGAAATAATTTTCAAACATTAAATGAACTACGAAATATGCATAGAACACAATAACTACATAGCAATTTCTACTTGACATAATTAGTAGGGGATATGCGGCGATCCTTTTTTATGAATGACTTGTAAAGATGTTGGTCCATAGAATTAATAAAATTTTTGATTTCGTCAACAGTAATTCCTCGCGATACCTCTTGGAGAGCATCCCACAACTCATCTTTGCTCTTAAATTTGCGCCCACTTGCATAGAGGCGTCGCTTCATGTTACTCCAAAGGTTCTCAATTGGGGTCAAATCTGGTGAATTCGCAGGCCACTCCATCTTCTGTAGCCCAGAGAACCTCAGTTTTTGCAAATACTCTTTGCTTTTATTTGCTGCATGCGAGGGAGCATTATCCTGCATAAAAATAATGGTTCTTCTGAACGTCAACCTTTGCTTCTTCAGCCATGGTTCAAAGTGCTCCTTCAGAAAAGCTATGTAAGCCTTTGACGTCATTTTTACGCCTTCTGGAACTCTCCATGGGCCAACTAAAGTCCCTCTGATAATCCCAGCCCAAATCATTATCCCACCACCACCTTGTTGACGCCTTAAGCGTTGATGACGATGTCGTCCATCTAGGACCTATCCCTTGCTCCAGCCATCTGAGCCATCAAGAGGGGCATGCACCTCATCCATGGACAAAACTTTGGAAAAATCCGTTTTTGTGGTGTCCTATACTCATTTCAATCGGTTTTATACTTGATGTTGCTTTAACGGAGGCTTTGTCACAGGCTTAACAGACTTTGCCAATTCGTTCAGGTGACATCGAGTACTTTTTGAGACATTATTCAGTCCGGTTTGGTCAAAGACTTCTTGACTTGTCTTCCCGAGGTTCTTAACAACTTCACGTTTAATCTGGGGTAGTGAACGGCGTGAAACAACTCCATATTTACTGTAGGGTTCTTGACAAAGTTCTTCACAGTTTTATGGTACCTTCCTATCATTTTCGATATTTCGAGGGTAGTTTTACCTTTTGCAAGCAGTTCTGTAATGTTACTCTTTTCAGAACTACTCAAACCACCTTTGCGATCAATTTTATTGACAAAACAAACTGCCTTGTTAATAATTTGACACACTTCAAATACCGTGGATTCAGCAATTAAGATGGCAAGTTGTTTACATTGCGCGGAACAGTACGAAAATTTCACAATACGCGACTATCAGCATTGCCAACGTTTCCAAAGCTTTTGATACGAAACTAGCGGTACGTTTCTGAAACATGTAAAAAAATGTTATGTCGTTAATAATTTGACATGCAGTGTATATTTCCCACCAACTCTTGCTTGCTCCTCTGATAGTGACCGGAAATCGTAGACATCACTCCGTGATCGCAGTAGATATGGCAAATAGGTTGTCGTAAAGTTGCTGCTCGTAGGGTGATCTTGCCAAGATATATTTAACACTGTTCGTAGCATACGGGTGTACGTACCGTCTAGCTTCTTTCCCGATCTTTTGGTGTGTGTCCATCTTAAATCCCTTTTTAATGCATCTTCTCTACATCAAGTTTGTTCTGAGAGCTATTTTCTGTTAATATTCCTATATTTTCTAACTTTGCCCAAGTCTGGCACAAGGCCAGGCTATACTGTAATTTTCCCCAGCAACGTAATGTGCAACTACTTTATGTATACTATAATTTATTCCTGAAAACAAGTCTCTTTTCATTATGAATAATCACGTTGACACTCTGGTTCTCAGACTTAAGCAACGTTGAACCTGGCCAGCATCAGATTAGTGACGATTGGGAATACCAGGCGCTGTATGTAGGAGGACCTCGAAATCTCACTGTAGCAGCTACAAAAAAAGCTAATTTAATATTGTTGGCATTACACCCCTTACACCTAGCACGTGCCTCGAAAAAATTATGGTCAATTAATTAGAGTTGAAATAAAATCTTGTAGATATAAGTATGATTCTGTTCTGTCCTAGTACGGCAGCATCCCTTACATCAAGGGGGTCAGTATGACGTCGGCAATAACGAGCTGGCAGGTCTGATCGTCCAGTCTTTTTTTTTTTTGCGTCCTTACAGGCAACATTTCCGTTCTTAGCAGTAAATGACAGAGACCGCTTGTTGAAAATGAACACTGCATAGAATAAGCAAAGAAAGCATCTTTTTTATAAAATGAAAATTATTTTAGTTTAACAGTGGCGGAGCATATTAACTTACTCGACGCAAAGCTGCTGTGCGTCTGTCGCACACGGAATCTAAGCTTCGACTGTTTTAACAATACAATTTTCCCTTTTCAAGAGAGAAAAAGAGAGTGTTGGAAACATAAAGTAGAAAGAAAGAAAGAAAGAAAGAGAGAAAGAGAAATATACATTTTAACGCACGTTTTGTTTTTCAAATTCAGACGTTAGCATTTCACTGCGCATCCAATTACGTAAATAATCTTGGATTGCACACATTACCTATCAAACTGGATTTGGCAGGCCCGACATTTTGAAATATCTGCTCCTGCCTGTACCTGCGCATCTCGCCACTACAAAACTAGCCTGACGCAAGATTGATTAATGTGTGGAGCTGGGACTCCCTCGAAAGGGTCACTCATCCATTGTGCCACACAAGTAGATATGTAACATCACAACAGGAACAAACAAACAAAAGAAAGAAACAAACAAAATTCCGGGTCGGCACTTTTCTCTCCTTTTAAACAAAAGTCACCAATTTTTTTCTCCGTGTCTCGACACTAGCTTACTGTGTCTCACTTCGACTCAACTATACCTGGAACGCGTTTCTTTTTCCTCCAACTGCACGTCGACTACAGCCAACCAGCTCATTCACTTTACACGTCCCTCTCCTTCGGCATCGACAGGTTTTCCCCAACAATGTGGGGTCCTTCTCTTTTTCTTCAGAAGAAAGCCCGATCACACTTGTCAATTTGCATACGCGTTCAAACGCTGCTCCTGCTTCTAATACAATCGCTTGCCATCCATTCTACGGCTGCTGCTTCTGTTATTTTTATACGTGCTCATATGCGCTCTGTTAGAGATAAACATATATATATATACCAATTATCTTATACAGAAAGAGATTAAAAAACGCATATCCATACGTATATTTCATGGAATTTTTCTGGATTCTTCAACCACGCACCTGTTATTCGGTTCGTTCTCAATTTACTTGTCTCGGCGGGTGTCGATTCGCTAAAAGACATTCAAACATAAAACGGGTTTCTAAATAATATAAAACTAATGCAATCAATTTATTATCGCAGGAGGACACCTTATATTAAGTGCACGATCTTTTTTCTGGGATTTACGAGCAATTTCGAATGCAAATTAAAAAGGGTAACGATGATGTGTCTCGCAAATTGCTGTACAAGGCAAATAGCAAAATAATTGGCGTCACAGTGTCGAAAAGGCAAACTTGGTATCATATGAGTCTTAACGTGTAGTTTCTGTGTAACGTTATACACGTTTATATACGTGCCCCAACACGTTGTAGCAGAGTACCTCGCAAAGAACATAGGACAAGTAATAAGTTGAATCCTTATTTTTGTAACAACGGCATTATTTTCTCATTCTCCTGTCACGCGTGACTTCTTGTTGCAGCTGCGACGTCATGCACGTCTGTAACGTGATCTGGAACGTGCTCTCGAACGTGCTCCGCTGTCTGTTGTTCACGTTCTTTTTATAGTCTGTTTCTTTATTCTTGCGGTGACGTCATTTCGCAAGCATTTGCATACGCGCATCCGCGCTGTGTTACAGCCGTACAGTTCAGTATGGAAATATCTTCACTGGACGACATGTAAAAAGTTGAATATCGTATGCAGCAACAAATCCGGAGAACATCTTCTAGAAAAAAAACTGCCCACATGAGCAGGAAGTATGGGTCTCTCAGAAACGGGCCATCAACATTGTGCAGCACGCAGTATCTGATGAGCTTCCAGAATCTAAACCTCATGTTGGTACATTAACATCATGAAATAAGAGTCAACAGAATAACATCCACTACGAAACTAGCCTAACATTTTAGACGAGACTGTCTTACAAATGAGGCAGAATCAGCAAGCAAGTCTGCTACAGAAATAGCCTAAAATGATCGCTAAAAATACACCAAGAATTTCCAATGCAAAAATCAACCGATAAAACAACATCGCGCCAAATATTCTCTGAGTGATATATAAATAAGGAAAGTGCTGTAGATTGGGTAAAAATATTATCGCTTCACTGATCTGGAAAGGATGATAGTGGTTGCCCAAAATCAAGGTTTGATTATCAATGCTGTTAAAAAATGAGTGGTAGCAGCATTGGCGATAAGTGCAAGTTCTGCTACACAGAAGTGTTGGTAACGCACCCCTACTGTCTGGAATAATGAACTATTCCATGTCACTTCTGTCCATGACGTCACTTCCGAATAAGTCAGTCAAAGTCAGTCAAAGCGGAGATGATGGTCGTCACGACTAGTTTAGCAGTTGAGCAATGATATTGCTCAATTTACCTTTTTCATGCATTTTCGTTAATACATATTTATTTTACCGTTACGGTGCCTTCCTCGTTAATTATTTAAATATTAAAATCACAACAATAAGGTAAGCCACCTGACAACAGCTATAAGGATTTGCTGGGAGCTGGCTACTATTCAATGCAACAACATGGAGTGTGTTAATATCTCCACTGGACGATCTGTAAAAAGTTGAATGTCGAATGTAATAGCAAATCCTGGGAACATTTACCAGAAAGAACAGTTGGAAATAAGTCATGCACCGTCCACTATGATTATGCAATCCATACAGCCCCAAACCTAGAAGACTGGGCTATTAAACCTGACAGCGTAATATAGGGCACGAAGGAGAAAGACGAAACCTTGTAAAAGTTAGTGTTTTTTTTATGTTTTTTTTTTTACACGGTGTTCACCACTTATCAAGGCCCGGAAGCCACTCAGTGGATTCAGCTAGACGGGTGTTTTTCGTGAAAGATTGGCGAGGGAGACCAAAGATTGGAGTTCAGACGAGCACCTGTCATGGAAATAACGATAAAACAAGGATAGGCTCGCAACGTCTCTTCTGTGGGAGAGAGGTTGCAGAGTAGAGAAAAGGGCATCCCCCACTAAGCCACGAAGTCTATTTTGTACTCTGTCAAGGCAGGATAGGCTGTTTTTAGCAGCTCCTTCCAGATATGGCAGCAGTATTCCATCCTTGGACGTACTTGGCTTTTATATAGATAGAGAATTGCATCAGTAGTGAGATATCTTCTGAAGCGGTAGAAGGATCCCACCATCTTTCCAGCGACCTTGGCGACAGACTTGATGTACGTGTTCCATTTCAGATCAGGAGTAAAGGACAAATCCAGAAGCTTGTCAAAACACGGGGCTTCTCCCAGACGAAAGCCATCCATTTTAATTGATGCCAGATGGGGATCAGAGCGTACATGATGTAAAGATAGGAGTTTGGTTTTAGATGCATTAAAGGTAACCAGCCACGACTTTCCCCACTGAATCACGCGCTCGAGATCAGAGGAGAGAGAATCAGATAGAAGTTTGTCATTTACAGCCTTTGATGTGTTGCCGTAGATGGTCGTGTCATCAGCATAGATGTCAAAGAATGATTTAAGTATGTGTTTAGGGAAGTCATTGATATAGATCAGGAAGAGACCCTTGAGGGACTTCAGCATTAATACTGCAGACCTCTGATTTTTGTCCATTGACCACTACTCTTATGAGCCTATCGGAGAGAAATGATTTAATGATTGAGAAAACATTTCCAGTTATACCGTAGCTGGAAATCTTGTGTTCTTAAATGGTGTAGAGTTAAACAGAACTGAGAAGTAAAAGATAACAAAATACATATATGTCATATGTACAACATGAAATGAAATTGGAATCTTAGGAAGATTTCCATCATTCTAGTAACTATAAGAGCAGCCGGACTCATGAAAATAAATTTAACAAAAGACCTCGCATATACACCCGATGAACAAAAATGCACCATACAGTTACACTTAAAGGGACATTAACCAGAAAGAACAGTTCGGAGTAAGTCATACACCGTCCTCTGTGACGAAGCAATTCCTACAGCTTTGTAATTTGGAAACGGAGCAATAAAACCTGGCACAGTGATATGGGACAAGAAAGATAAAGAAGCAACCTTAGTAAAAGTCAGTGTCCTCAATGATGCTGGGTTAAGCAAAGCTGAGATACAATAGATAACGAAATACCAATGCCTTGCCTTAGGAAGACCTTTATCATTCCAGTAATTATAGAAGCAACAGAACTCATGAAGAAGAATTTCAAAAACTGCTCGGCAAATATACCCGGCGAACAAAGTGCAAGAGTGATAAAACAATTGCAAGTGAAAGTAGATGGTGCCTTCAATAATTTCCAGACTTCCTGTACAAGCATTTAAACTTGTCGTAGACTATGGAAAATTCGGTATGTTATTGCCATGCATTTTATGGGATAACTGACTAATTTTTATCATTTAAAGTTCAACTTAACAGTTACACCAGGAACTGGAATACCCTTTACTAAAGCCTGATTGCCACAGTTCGTGAATTTCAAAAATGCAATCCGAACGAAAGTACATTTTAGAAAAACGATAAAATTCTGTTTTAAACTTCGGAAAAAATGCCAGAAAAAGGTATGGAATGTTTCAGATAGCTTTTGGATCATCTTGTATGAATAAAGCATCAGTTTTTGAGTGGCATAAAAGATTGAAGGATTCTGTGAGAGATTATAAGAGGTGTGAGAGGAGTAAGGAAGTCCGAACACCAGAGTTGATTGGCCAAATAAAGAATTTTAATGTGTAATACCATCGTGTGTTTATAAAGGCAATAGGTGCAGTTTGATGTCAGTGTTGGAATTGTTCACACAATTATTTGCGAAAAAACGAAGATGCGGAAAATTTGCGCGAAGTTTGTCGTCCACGTCACAGACTATTTGACCAAGATGGGCATCAGTACAGTTTCTGAGCCTCCCTATAGTCCAGATCTTGTTCCATCTGACTTTTGGTTATTTCCTAAGTTCAAAGAAAAGCTTAAAGGCTGTCGTTATGAGATAATTGAGAAATTGAAAGATAAGTTTCGATGACAATAACAATATGAGACTGTGAAACATTCGTTGATCATTATCCAATCCCGGGCAACGTCGGGTCACCCTGCTAGTATAGATATCCAGATAAATAAATATGTGTGTGTGTGCGCTTATGTGTGTGTGTTAAAGTAAAAAATACAGTTCTGGCAAAATATGATACACAGAAGCGCCCGCATTTCATTCCCGCAAAGAATCGTCAGGCTAAGTGTGTGAAGCTTCATGTGCGAATGAGACACTGGCGCGCCTGTGTAGCTTACATGCCATAAATATATTTTCTTACTTCACTACTATCCTCTCTTTTCGTTTTGTAGACATGTTGAAGTAAATACTGAAATTATATACGCAATATATTATATCCTCTTCCGACTTTATCTTTCTTATATAAACATTTTCTCCGTGTGCCCGTCCGTCAGCTACGCCTTTTACATATATAATAAGTAAGAAACTGCATTATTCAAAACTAGCGGGGGTACCCGGCGTAGCCCGAGTGTTTGTTTCCGGACGGAGGGGGGGTTTAAAAAAGGTTATGGTAGGTAAGTAGGAAGGATCAAACCCGGAGTCATGAGTAAAAGTAGGAAAATAAAGTGTGAAAAAAAAAACATCTGCAACGTTAACAGTTCGGCCACCAAGAAAAGTCCATTCCAGTTGTTTAGGAAAAAAAAAAAAACGACTACGGTAGGTCGGCGCGAACGTGAAAATATAATGTGAATTGTCCAGCACGCTAACCACTACGCCACAGAGCACTGCAGCTTAGTTTAGTGATTTTAAATAACTTCACATAAAAGAACTACGAAGCCAAACCGGTGTTCTCTTCTCAACTGTTCCTTGTGAACGATCCCCAAACGGTGTTAAGTGGTGGCAGGGGGAGGAGAAATTTATTAGAGAGAAAATATTTTACCACTTCCATTGATCTTAACCGATTTTGGCCGTGACTTCTCAGCAGAAAAACTATAGAAATCTAAGATTATCGAGGAATTTGAGAAATAATAAGCCTATAACACACCTCAGATATTGTTCTGCCGTTTGTGCATATTATATTTGCATGAAATATCTTGATTTTTAATCCTATTAATGTCAAAATCAGACGGGAAAAAATGAGTTCATTTTATTTATATAGATAGAATAGAAGATAGAAGATAGAAGAAGAGATATCATATTAAAGAGTATTTTACGGCCGGACAATTAATTATAAAAATATTCTATTATAATAAAGGGCTCGGTCGGTGGGGCATTAGAATACAGCGACTGCCCCCCTGCACAGGGTAAAAGTCCCTCAATGGGGGTCCTGGATATGACCTTAAACTATATCCAGTGGTGAGGCCCCAGCTTGCGGGCTTTGGGGAGTGTGGAGCCACCCTTTAATTACCATTGCTCCCAGGTCCACTCTGACCCGGAGTGGTAGTACCTGTTAGGGTTCCAACTATGGGTTAAATAGAAACCGACTTGAAAACAACAAATATATTCTATTAAAAAAAAAAATTCTTCAAAATCTTTGGATTCGGCATTAAATAACCCGAAAAGGGTTGATATGCCGTAAAACAAAAACAACCAACCAACCCTCTTCTCATTGATACTCTTCTTTATTGAACTGACAAAATATTTCCTGCCTATATTTATTTTATTTTGTCTTTTTTTGACAGAGGTTACACACTAGTAAATAAAGAAGAAGAAGAAGAAGAAGAAGAAGAAGAAGAAGAAGAAGAAGAAGAAGAAGAAGAAGAAGAAGCTATGACTGGATAGAATGCCGAATATTCTTTGATCTTAGATGGAAGAAAGCTCGACAATGATTGGTTGAAAAATATTTTATGCAAGTCCAGAACCTAATTTAAAAATAACAAAAATACAGGACAATTTTGACGTTTCTGATTTTTTTCGATGAGGATTTGTTCTCGCATTGAGTGTCATTTACACAACGTTTCAGTCGATGTAACCTCCGACTTTCTTCAGGTGTATCCTGTTGAATGTTTCAGTCGAACTCGAGAATCTGCACGGAATTTCGAACGGAATCCTTTATCTATATCACGGATGTAGGATGCTCTTGTTTCGTCAGTGATGATTGGATAGTTGTCCTCAGTAATTCGCAATTGTATTATTCGGACGCCCACACTGAGAATTGAACTTTTAACCTTCAGGAGAAAATCACGTTTATAATTGTTTTTTCCAAGTAATATAACCACTGCGCGACGGGTTCACAAAACAAGAGCATGCTACCGTCGAGAAGTAAAAAAAAACGCCCCGTTCGAAATTTTGTGCAAATTTCCGTGTCCGACAGAAACATTCCCGAGTTCGACAAAATACACCTGAAGAAAGTCGGAGGTTTCATTGAACGAAACGTTGTGAAAATAACACTCAACATGAGAACAGTAGTCTGGAGAATCCAAATAATACAAATAACCAATCCTCATCTAAAAAAATTTCAGAAGAATGGGTTTTGTCTTCCTGACACAATCTATTTGTTGGTAACTTAATGTTGAAGCCAGATATATAATTCTAATCGATTTCCGACGGACGATTAATTGGACACAAATTGTTATTTTGTTGATGCGAAACAGATAACACGTCTAGATTGGGTGGAGTTTAGGGCGGGGCTTATGGGGGGACTCAATTCAGTCATGTTCGGATAAATACCATCAGTCCCATAATAATTTGATAATAATACATAACCAGCTAAATACACGCACAAACACACACACTTATATATATATATATATATATATATATATATATATATATATATATATATATATATATATACTAGTTTTATTAGCCCGATAAAAGTTATAGTCCGTTGGCTATAAGGAGTATTTTATGGCAATTGTTGTAAGCCATGGTTAAATTTGTGCTCATTTTTGTATTATACAGGATGACTCGATAGAATTGTCGCCCTAGAAAAGACAACATGATTTAATTTCCGTTTGATGAAAACCGGTTTTCTTTTTATGCTGCAGACCATCTACTAGTTTGTCCGTTTGGACTAAAATAATAAATTTATTGTAGCGACTTACCAAAATAAAATAAAATTATATATATATATATATATATATATATATATATATATATATATATGCGTGCGCGCGCGTGTGTGTGTGTGTGTGTGTGTGTGTGTGTGTGTGTGTGTGTGTGTGTGTAAAAAATTTACCTAACGTAACGTAACGTTAAATTCTTTAAAAAAATGAAGTAAAAAAAACGGAAATAAACTGAGGCGTGTGCAAAAGCAGTAAGATGATTGTTCACAATACACTTGAACTTCTGCATGTCAGTACAGCTGGGAAAGCAATACCCCGGAAGAGAGTTCTAGAACGTTTCTTTAAATTATTAAAAGAAATAAGCTAAGTGAAGGCAGCATTGAATGTGACCATCCATTTCTGTCCCCATTCCACTACAGAATAGATGTCTTCCTCTACTCTTTCTGCTATTTCCTTATGTAAGATGAAGAAAAGAAACCCTTAAGTTTATATATATATATATATATATATATATATATTAACTTGAGGGTTTCTTTCCTTCATCTGAAACACTCAAATTAATATATATATATATATATATATATATATATATATATATATATATATATATATATATATATATATATATATATATATATATTCAGTAATGTGATTGATAATTTAAAATTCAAATTAGAATTAAATTAAAAATCCGTTTCACAAGAAGAAACAACAACAAAGTCAATAATTTGTACGATCGTTTCGGAAAACAATGTTTTTATTGTGGTAGACGGATTTTTAATTTAATTCTAATTTGAATTTTAAATTATTAATCACATTACTGAATATTAAATCAGCTCTAGGATATTTACCTATCGTGCTTATTATATATCTAAATTACAACGAGCACTTTTTCTTTTTCTGTATTTTAATTAAATTAGTACTTTTACTATTACATTAAAATACACTCTACTCTTTAGACTATTGTTCTAAGCTCCTTTACATATATATATGTATATATATATATATATATATATATACATATATATATATTAATTTGGGGGTTTCTTTCCTTCATCTGAAACCCTCAAGTTAATATATATATATATATATATATATATATATATATATATATATATATATATATATATATATATATATATGTATATATATATTAACTCGGGGGTTTCTTTCCTTCATCTGACATTGATATTAAAAGTCTACCTTTCTATCTTAAACTAGCAAGGGTGCCTGGCATTGTTCGCTATTAAATGTAACGTTAAATTTATTTTTAAAAATGAACTAAAAAAAAGTAAGCTGAGACATGTGCATGCGAGTAATATGTTTTCCTAAACAGATCACTTTTTGTAAGTAAAAAGAAAGGTTCGAGATGAAATCGAAATCAAAATCTAAAGACAGTGAGTCAAATACGATAAATATTAGGCCAGGATGACACGTTCTTTAATGGGTATTTTCAAATTACTTACCTTTGACATAAGTAATCTGTAACGTGAATTATTCACGCATGCGCATTCCATAAACAGTTAGCAAACATAAAAAAACACATGACTCCTACGTACCAATTTTTCAATTTTTACCTCTTTGCAGCCTTTTTTTTTTCGGATGAAAATGGATTTAAAAGTTTACCACATGCCAGATTACCTACATACTAAATTTCAAGTCTGCAGAAAAGAAATTCGTTGATAATATATGTTGGGAAGTATTTTCACACACACACAGATTCTCACTTTAATAGATGTATAGATTTATTAAAACAAACTTATTAATATACTCAGTCATAGATATGCGAGCGACTACATGAAGGTTAACTAATTTACATATTCCTTTTAAAACGAGCGTTAATTAATAGCTTATTCATTTTGATAGATTCTTATTTGATTGGTTTCATTTAACTATTACGCTGAATCCTTTTTACGCATAGTATTTACATTCTGCATAATTCTCTGCAATTATGCTCCAAATAGTAACCCCTATATCAAAGTGGCAGTGTGTCTTGCCTGGGGTGAAAATACAAATATATATATATAAGTGATCTTGTCGTGTGCAAAAAATCTCTACCAAACTCCTCTCTGATCATTTGGTCTATAAAGTTAAAATTTGAAATATAGTGCATTTAGACATGTAGCATACTTTCGATTTGGTTTTTAGCCAGTAAAATTTCTGTTAAGGTTTAATTTTATTTTAAATAGTGATATTGGCATGGTGTAAATTGAATATACTCAGGGGGGAGGGTTCTGCGCATGCAGTAATTAATAGTTATAGGTTAAACAGTGTTACGTTTTGGGGGGCAGGTGCAGTTTTTGTAAACTGTGTATTTATGTCATGCGCTAATTAATAAAACTGGAGAGCTATATGTTTTAGTTTCACTTCTAGCTCATGTCACATAAATATTTTTTTTTTACTTTTGAAACCACTAATAATAATATTTAATTACTTTTGAAACCACTAATAATAATATTTAATTACTTTTGAAACCACTAATAATAATATTTAATTACTTTTGAAACCACTAATAATAATATTTAATTACTTTTGAAACCACTAATATTTAATCGAACGTTACGACCGAGCAACGCCGGGCGGCTACCTAGTATATGTATAATAGTACAAATATACACGCATGTATTGAATCAATAAAGACGGAATTGCGTAGCTTGCTTGTTCCAATATTTCATCTTCATTTGCTTCCGTTTGTGTTTATCTGTTACATCTCTGCATTGTTATACCTCTTAAAACCTAAATTCATATATACACACATTAAACAATGCTTCAAGCAAACTATATTAACCTCTTATTTAGTTAGTTATTTGAAATTATTTTTAATTAATAATCACGTGGTTTATTTTATCACGATTGTACTTCGGAATATTTTTTCTTTTTTCCAGAGAACTGTTTTCCTCGGGGGCGGGGAGGGGGGGGCTTTTCTTCCCAGAGGTTTTCCTCGACGAATTTATTATTCATGTGAAATGGAGGGGAAGAACTTGTTTTAGAAAAACAAAGGATTAAGTTAAGAAGTTGTCACGACGAAATTAACAAGCTTTTAGCTTCGATAATGGTTTTCCCCAAAACACTAAAAACACAAGCAGTAATACAAGTTACAAAATGAAAAACAAATGTAAATTCCACATCAAAAAAGATTAAAGTTAAACCGACCCGGCAGCCGCCATGCTGATGGCGAAAGTGCTATCCGTGCAATCCCTCTGGGCCATTCGTAAAGTCGTCGTCCTTTTCAAGCACGCTCATCTTTGCTGAGTGTTTTTAGAGGTGGGGATGGCGGCGTGTACACGTGACAATTTAGTCAATTCTTTTTGATCTGTCTTTTAATAGAAGGGTTAAATATTTTAACGAAAAAAAATACAATTCCACAGCCAAAAAACGTCCCAACTCACAAGAGCCGTGACAGCCAACAAACCGAAAGTCCAAAACGCGAGTGTCGCAATTATTCGCGGTTGAACAAGTGACGAATTACTCGCCTTGCATGCAAGAGACTCAGGTTTCGAATCTTGAGTTCGAATGTTTTCAACTAATGAGCAGTCATGGCTCTTGTGAGCTGCGACGTGTTTGCCTGCGGAACACACATCACGGTTCAAGGAATCTTATTCATTGGAATTTTTTAAGAAGCAATCTGAAACAAAATATAGTTACAAATGAATAAGAATGGGATATTATTTTTCTAAATTTTTTCGATTCGTATTATATGTATTATTCAGATTACTGTTCTCGTATTCGATGTTATTTTAACAACGTTTTGGTTGAGGTAACCTTCGACCTTCTTCAAGTGCATCTTGTCGAACTTAGGAAATTTTCAATCAGATTCAGGAATCTGCACAGAATTTCTGACCAGAACCCTCTATTTTATCCACAGGAGCAGCATGTCCTTGATCGGTCAACCATAACTGGGTAGAATTCGCAAATGTATTTTGAATGTCGCCCGCACTGTGGATTGGGTCTCTAACCTCCAGAAGAATGTAGATCACAATTGTACTTTACCAAGTACTTTATCCACTTTGCCCTGGATCATTGCGAACAATATATATATATATATATATATATATATATATAGAGAGAGAGAGAGAGAGAGAGAGAGAGAGAGAAAGAGAAAGAAAGAGAGAGAGATGAAAGAGGTGAAATAAGTTAAAAACTAATTGCAGCTTCTCTTCCAATTTCGGATTTTGTTATTCATTTATTTTCTGTTAAAGTTGATAAGTTCTTTTCTTTTTCTGATGAGTTATGGTTGAAATAAATGTAAAAAAAAATGACATAATGATTATATGAATGATCCTACTCTACGAAACAGGTGCTGTCAGGAATTGTGCATCTCATTGTACTTAAAGAAATATAAGGAAAGATGATCAACATCTTGAAATTTGGAATATAGACTTTTGTCATTTATTTGTATGCACGTATATATATATATATATATATATATATATATATATATAGAGAGAGAGAGAGAGAGAGAGAGAGAGAGAGAGAGAGGAGAGAGAGAAAGAGAGAGTAAACAGAAATTGGAATACATACAGATAGCTGTATAAAATAACGATTGAATACCTCAAAATAATGCTTGTATTGGGATGTTAGCTAGTAAAATATAAAGCTTACAAGCTGAAAACGCTTCCTAAATACCCATAATATATATATATATATATATATATATATATATATGAAATAAAATGGAGGTGGAAGGACCTGGATACTCAACGTTTCGCCCGATTTATGCGGGCTTCTTCAAGAGGGATGGTCATTCTATTATATATTTTATTTCATATCGTCGGATTTAATCCAGCTCAACAATCATATATATATATATGTGTGTGTGTGTGTGTGTGTGTGTGTGTGTGTGTGTGTGTGTGTGTGTGTGTGTGTGTGTGTGTGTGTGCATAATGAGAAAGAGAGAGAGAGAGGAGGAGAGAAAGAGAAAGAGAACGAGAGAGAAATATAAGTAATTAGATAAAGTAACAGTTGACTCCAAATGATGTTTGCATTGGGTATGTCAGCTTGTCAAATATAAAGCCTACAAGCTGAAATGATTTTTAAGCCCATCTGACCTGAACGTCTTGAATGAGAGTCGTTAGTTCCGAGGCTTTGTGCCAGTTTTTGACTGTTTACACTAAACAGCATCGAAACTGATCAGATCTTCGTCGAAGAGAAACCGATAGAATTGGCTGGCCTCCCGCAGCGAGAATGAGACATCTGACTTTTAGCATCTAACCCGGAACAAACAAGTGTCGGGGACTGATTGGAATCTGACACCGGTCAGACATTGCATGTGATTGCTGTCTCTGCTGATCGTTACGCTTGTAATTGAAAGCGATTACAAATCGCAAATGTAAAAATTGTAATGACCTTAGAGGAAGCCTGAGGCCACGCAATACGCATGTCATTACGAAATCCCCATTATTGGTAAATAACCATATATATATATATATATATATATATATATATATATATATATATATATATATATATATATATATAATTACTTCATTTACTCACACAAATTTAATATACAAAAGTATAGATTTATGCGTAAACTTTAAGTATTTACTTCAGAAGTGCTCAATACGTAGGTAGAGCTAGTTAGTAATTTATAAAATATATATGGCGATTAAGCTACACTGAATATTCTGCGTTTCATCCACTGTAGGATTCGTCAGGCTTATGCGCATAAGCCTGACGAATCCTACAGTGGATGAAACGCAGAATATTCAGTGTAGCTTAATCGCCATATATATGTTATAAATTACTATATATATATATATATATATATATATATATATATATATATATATATATATATATATACAATATTTATTATGACACTATATATACATATTTCAAGGTCGTACCATTGGTTTCGATACACCGAAAACAGTAATAATTTACTGCCAGGCACCTTCGTATGAACTTTCTTTAAAATCGGGCCAGCCGTTTTCGAGTATATAGGGAACTAACTTACGCACACACAGACCCACACACAAAGGTCCTTTTATATAATAGTAGAGATAATAATAAACGTTTGATCTATTGTTTGATTACACTGAACCTGTATGTAAAGAAATGAACATGGACTTCATTTTTCGAAGTACAAAGTGGAACAGTACATTTGTCGCTCTACAGAAAACAATAGTACAGCTTTATTTTAAAACTTTTATTTACAAAATCAATCCAGGTTACTTAATTATCTAGCAGAGCTGACATCTATTCAATGTAGCCGTCTTCAGCCTCAATCTCCGCCTCGAGGCAGGTCCGGCACTTAGAGCATGCCTTTTCCACAAGAACCAGCGGGAGCTTGGCGGATGGCAATGATCAGGCTAGTTTTGGTGTTGTGGGAGGTTATGTTGGTGATGTTCTCGACGTATGACCATACGAAGTAGACCAGTGGGTTCAGGTCAAGGTATGGGGGGTAAAAGAAGAGTATAAATCGTAGTACTCCTTAAGCCAGGCCTGGGTCGCTTTGGACTTCTAGGCTGGCGCCGAGAGCTACTGTTACATCCAGGGTCTGCCAGTTGCTACCTGATTGCACCAGGGTATCACGACACTCTTTAGCACATCCAGGTACACTTTGGTGTTGACTTTCAAGCCGATTTCGAAGGTGGGAAGTGGCATGATGTGGTACTCACTTGAAACAACACCAAAGACCATAATCATACTGGGCACGCTCCTGTGATTCGTGGCAATCAAGTGATGCATTTTTAGGGTGCTGGCAATGGCCTTGTTGTCATAAGTTGGATCGGTACAGAGCATGAATTGTACAGCATTGCATATCCGATTCCGCTAGCTGAACATTGCGTCACTTTAAGAAATGATAGAAGGCTCCTATCGCTCTTGGGATTTGTACACAACTGGCCAACTAGTAGATGGTCTGCAACAAAAAAAGAAAACCAGTTTTCATCAAATGGAAATGGAATTAGATTGTCATTTCTAAGGCGACCATTTTTGCGTTCCACCCAGTATATGTAGTATTTGTTAAAAGTCATACTTTTACAAAAAAAAAAAAAAAAAAAAGTGAATTATAGAAGTAAAAGAAATTCTTTTTGTAAATAAATCTGTTTTATTGAATGGAAGAATAGGAGAGGTCACGTGTTAATTATATTTTTGTTTATTTTTCGGCAATTATATTCAATTATACTAGAATAGGGTTGAACCCAGCTAGTGAAAGTGCCGTAAATATAGTCGGACTAAACTCAAGGGAGCGATTCTCTCTTAGCTAGGGAATATATAATGAGTGAAAAATAATATAAAAGCAAAAAAAATAAAATAATAACGGCGATAGTAATAGATGTTTATGTATGATAAAAACCAGGGTTGGATCAAATACTGACTTTTAACAATTGAAATACAAATACAAATACTTTCGTTAAGGTTACCAGAAATACAAATACAAATACAAATACTTTTATTCCTAACTCTAAAAATACAAATACAAATACAAATACTAACGCTAAAAATACAAATACAAATACTTTTATTCCTCAATCTCAAAATACAAATAAAAATACAATAACTGATTTAAACAATCTGAAAATATGCGAAGAAAAGAAGAAAAAAGAAGAAATATTTCCTTCAAAATTTGACATCTACATTACACTCTATATCATGTCCTCATTGCATTTTATCATCATTAGAGCTCTGAAAGTTTCCGGGCCAAGTTTGGCTCGCTCTGGGGTATAAAAATTACCAGCCTTGCTGAAAACTTTTTCAGATGGTGCCGATGTTGCACAGCACCCTAGAATATTTCTGGCGAAAGGCTTCAAAATCTTGAAGCTCTTGTTTTCCCGCCAGTACCTCAGTGGGTTGACATCAAAAGCCAGAACACATTCTTCTAAGTAGGAATCGAGTTCTGCCTTTACCGCTGTAGTGTCGCTTATTGATGGACTTACATTTAGCTTCCCAGCTGGTGGCATGTAGGCAAAAAGACGAGGGCGTTTTGCATTCATGTCAGCCTCGTCTTGATTTGTGTTCACGGTCATGAAAAACTTCCTCTCTTGAACTGTGTCCTTCAAAGACAACTGAGTTGACTGCGAAATAATTAGGTCCACAATCTTCGAAATATTTTTATTTTTCATTTTTTCACCTGACAGCCATGACAGCTTAAACCTGGGGTCCATGACAGCTGCAGCAATGACATCAGTCCTATCAAGAAACGGATGCAATCTCTTTTTGATAGAAGACTGTAGTGCATTAGCCAAGTTTAAGCAGTAGGTTGGTTTACTTTCCATGGATAGTTTGAGGCTGTGTTCAAGGCCAAATACAACTGGTGCAACGCAAGAAAGTGTCACCATGTTTTCTCCTTCCACTTGCGACACTGCCTCTTGGAATGGGTCCAAAATTTGCACCACTTCTTTTAGCATTGCTATTTCCACTACGTTCAATTCTCGTATGTTCTTGCACGATCCTAGGAGACAAATAGCTGAGTTGACGCCATTGACATCTTTGAGAACTGACTTAAGCATAGTCAGTTGAGAGTTCCATCTAGTAGCATTAGCAGCCTGCAGTGAAATCCCAATATTTTCCAAGAACGGTGCTGCCACAGTAGATCGCCGTATTGCAGCTACAATACTACAGCACTTGTGTATCACAGTTGCAATTGCGCTGCATCTGACACTGGGATCATTGAAGGCATCTCGTATGCAGATTTGTTGTGTGTGTGCAAAGCAACTGGACCGATCCGGTGGAAGAAGGGCAAGGACTTCATTCAGATCAAGTTATTCTTCCAAAATATCAAGTTCTTCTTCCAAAATATCAATGTTATCTATGTCTCCATTTCCTTGATACTTTCATTTTTCACTTCATTTCCATATAATCCTGGTAGACATATATCAAATGCTCTCACCATAGACGAAGCATTGTCTGCAACCACTTTCCTCACTTTTCAAAAGATTACTTGTGAACATCTAGAAAAGGAATATTTTATAATTTAAATTAAGTAATTAGTTTCGCATATAAATTATACATAAAATGATCTTTCATTTTCGGGCCATCATAACTTTTTAGGGTAGTTAACTTTTTTCTATCTCTAAGTCTGACTGGCAAAATTGTAAAACCAAATGAAATTGCCTTAAAAAGTAAAAGGCACAGAATTTATCTCCCATAGCCAAAAATATATACCCCAATTTAGAAGAATTTTTCTTTCATCGACCAAGGACAGACTAGATAAAGTTAGATCATCAGAGCAGGTACTACACTTTAATGTAAGCATTGATTGACAACGGGGACAGATTACATAAAAGAGATGTTTATAAATGTTTTTTTTACGATTATGATATTAGTAACCATTTGGAGTTACAATCTATTTAGTATTACACATGAAATCTGAAGAAAACACTTACAATGAGTAAACATGCGAGTATAATCGACATATTTCTAAGATGACAGCATAATTGAAAAGTAGTATGTTATTATCTTAGACTCCACATCTACTTACCATTTTTACTAGTGCCCTTTTTTCCATACCATATTTATTGGTACAATTTGTAAATAAGTTTCTATTTGTCAATCATATTCTTAAAAGAATTATGTCAGTCGTCAGAAGACCAAATTTACTCAGGGGATTGGAGGTATCAACTTAAAATATCTCTAAAATATTGATAAATTTAATTTTAGTCATAACTCTAAAACTAGACTTTGTTTCCAAGAACAATCTATGCGTCATTATTAAGGTAAATGTGTCTATTAATCCAAGATAGTTAGAAAATCTATAATTATTGACTTTTAATTAAACTTTTGGGACTACTCAGGAAAAAGTATATGAATACTTAAAAATATTCATTTTAAATACAACTTTAAATAGCTATAGTTATAAGTTTTCAAATTTCTATAAATTGAAAATAAATTAATTCAATTAATTTCAAAACACTACTTTTAAAGAATTTCAAACGAAAAATACAAGAATTAATTATTTCAGAGGAAATATACTCAGTGACCTAATTGGCAGGGACAAGGCGCCAGCACTAAAAAATGTCCCCAAAATGGTTTCATACTCAACTGTGAACTCTTTGAAAGGGTCCATATAGACATTTAGTAAGTAACTGTGAAACCGGATTAAACATTTAGGTGTGAGATTCGCTTAGTGCGAGAGGGTGTAAATCCATGAATGGGAGTGGGAGGTCAAAAGTTTTTTTTTTAAATCTACAAGTTTAGACATCCAAATAACTGTTTAAATTACTTTATTATAACTTTTTCTTTAATAATCCATATTTAATAAATATTTATATAAAATTATCCGAAAAAGGCCAAATTTGAAGCATAAATTTGAAAAAAAACAAACAAAAATTTTGAAAGCCAAACTGCTTCAAAAAAAGCCAAATTCGCGAAATTTGGCCTTAAAAAAGCCAAGC
>NC_136516.1:7640000-7702500 GCF_053919585.1 Euprymna scolopes
ATGAGGAAGAGTTTTTTTTAAAGCATGATAGATTGACTGACAGTGCGTCTTATGGAAATTCGTGGACATATTTCAAACAAATGTCTTCATTACACTTGCGCATTAAGCGATAAAAAATTGTATTTCAAACTGAAAACTCGCAGATAGACAAACAGGTCATAGGAAAGAGAAAATTAACAAAAAATAATGTGTCTATTTACTTATAGAAGTAAATAAATTAATCCACAAACAATCGCAGTTAAGACATAAATTGTCGTAGGGTTGATGTACCGTAAAACCAAATTATCACGTCCATCTATATATCGATCTATCATTATATGTATTAATCTATCAACCAGTTCTACCGAATCTCACCAAAATACAATTAAATCAGTATTTGGATTATTAGTTTACAAATTACAGTTATTTACGTTAAGTTACTGTTAAAAATCTTCAAAAGAATAGATAAATGTGAATTTCGTCTATTCATAAAACATTGCTTTTTGCATTGGAAAAATACGTAATGATTTGATAAGTGCTACGTCGGCAACAACTTTAAATTGGTTATATTCTACGTTTTAATGCGTTCGTACATACAAAAATAATGTTTAATGATAAGATTACTTCAATTCTGTAATTGTCTTGGAGAAAATCAAAACGGTTGCGACGATTAGTGCCAGATTGGCTGGTTATCTAGAGCTTGGAAGTCCGAGCGAATCAGTATATCAGAGCAAGTACCTTGTGTAATTGAGGGCTGACCACTTGAGAATTGTAGGTACTGTTTTGATCCCCAAACGTAATGAGTACTAATGATCTGTAGCGATCGATGAGATCGATGTGCAAGGGGATGCATGAGAGGCCTACGAGATATTGACACGCATGGAAGATAGAAGATCAGAAGAACCATTGGATGAGATGTCGTCAAGTTATGCGGTGGGGCGAAAGGGCCTCTGAATGACTATGAAAAAGAATGGCTGAAGAGACAGCCGACATTTATTGTAGAGTAATAGCATATACATTAAGCAGAAATTTTATGAGGCCGGAAATGGATTCCGGTCTAAATAAAATAAGAGAATAATCAATCGGAAAGGGTTGGGTGAAAATGTATAAAGATTGTTTTGCTTTGTAATAGGAGGAGAGGTGTGCATTTTTTATGTATAAGGACAGAAAGTTTGATATTATGATTCCCAGTCAGCATTAAGCTATCCGAAAGAGCGAGTGAACAAAATTATAACACTGCGATATGTTCAATGTTGTTGAAATATGAAACATTCACATTAGCAGAAAAATATTGTAAGATTAATATTTTAATCAATAAAATATTTAGTGTTCTTTTTAAATAATATAGGACTGAAATTTTATTTGCAAAACAATAATATTTACAAAACCTTAAGATTGGCTGGTTATGTACGTGAGTAACTAACAAAGAAACGAAATTGTGATATATTGACGTAAGCAGATGAAAGAGGGATGAGTCAACGGACGGCGTTCAGTCAAACTACTGAATATATTAGCTTGGAACAGATTTTGTCTCTGACTGTCTCTAGGAGCATCTAGTGGATACAGTTAGAAGATATAGAAACAAAAGAGAGATGTCAGCAAATTCCGAGAGAATATTGAAATAACGTTATATGTAAACTATAAGCTAGTATTTTAATAGGGAGATATATTCTGTTATATGACCGAAACGCCGAGAAACAGCGACTACGAAACAAAGTATGTGTTTCACGGAGACAAAATTTTAAGTGTACTACGAGCATGGATTATCGGTATTATACATACAGAAGAAAACTGTCCATTTTAATGTGTTAAGCACACGCATGCACGCATACACGCACGCATACACGCACGCACGCACACACGCATACATTGATTAATGACAAATAGACACACTAGACCATACGTCTGAGTAACAACAGAACCACTGATATTATACATATATAGTACAAAGAAAAAGCTTTATGTATTTATATAAACCCGCTGTGCAACAGTTACACGCATTTTTACAGACAGTTGCCACACATATACACACGTTTAATGGGTGCTATAAAACAAGTGAACTACTGTTAGTTTAAGCTTCAAAAGCGACCAAAATGCAAACTATCGTCTTCGTAGTTTGTTCGCCGGTTACCTAAAGAAATAGATAACTAGAAATATTATACAGCATTATTAGTGTGTTAAAAGAGGGAGAAGTGTCTAAAATTGCTGCAAATTAAAACAAAAAGGAAATTCCACCAAGACAATGCACCGTGTTAAAAGTCGATCGCAACGATAATGTCAAACTAATTGCTTCTGCATTTATTCTTTTCTCCAGACATGGCCGCCTGCGATTACCGACTCTTTACAAACTTGGAAATAATGCTCCAGGCATTGATCTTCAAAGTAATCAAAAATTTGTCTATATCTATGGTTGTTTTTTGTTGTTGTTTTTTTTTGTTTTGTTTTGTTTATTTTTGTTTTTGTTTTTTTTTTTTCGGGTTTTTTTTTGTTGTTTTTTTCGTGACCGAGCGATATTTCTTCTGGGAATTAATTCCTATTTTAGTCATGTAAATGCTTGCGACGTCGTAGTTGTGTTAGTGTTGCTCACGACGCAACATTGGCTTATGCTTAAAGCAGAGAAAGAAGAAAGACAAAGGTCGGAATTCTTCTTAACTCTCGGTGTTGTACTTAGCTTTATATCTTCTTAAACTCGCTCACTTCTTCCCCAAGCAGCCATTGTATTATTTTCTTTTCCTTCTCTTCGTGCCTGATAACAACTTTACGTGAACGCGATAATGTCACTCCCACAAAACAAAATTATGTCTGCCACGTCGAACCCGCCTAAATTTGCATTTATCTTATTTTCGTATGATTTTTTTTTTGTATCGGACGGGTTCGAGGTTCGAGTGCCAAGGGATCTCTACAGAGGGCACGCGGTTATTGATGTAGCTTTCCACACCGTTATTACAATAATGTTCCAGGACATTAAGACGCCATATTGAAAACGATGCATATTTTAAAAATAAAGACAAAAAATATATTGTTAGAGAAGCGTTGGAATTAGTGTATCAACCGAGAAGAAGGTTATATCCACGAATTAAGTAATTTTATTAATTTTTCCTGAGAATTAGTGAATGATTGCTTATGTGGAAAAATCCTTAGGCGAACTGACATTTCCTTGAGAGGGGTATATTTTGGTTGAAGTAGCTTAGTGGTCTTGGCACGCTGAGTCTCTTTCTACATTTTCCTGTTTTTTCTACTCGTTGCTTCCAACAGGATCGTTCACACGCCCGTTCAGCGAATCATATTATAGTGAGAAAGAACCCGGATGCATTCATATTTGTTACATACGAAACAAACGTTGAATAATTCAGCTTTATTAAAATTGCAGTTGCAAACAAATGAAAGATGGAAATAAAAAATCCATGTCGGCATTTTTTTCTTTTTAACAAAAGAATTTATTATCTTTACTCTCCCGTCTCGATACCATTTAAAAAGTCTCTCGCTGCCACATGTCCATCTAACCTGGTAGCGTTTCTCTTTCTTTCGACCGCACGCTGGCTCAAGTCAGCCCATTCTTGCCTTTCCTTTACACATCCGTCTCCTTCGGAGTCAACTTTTTCTTTCCGACCACGTGGTGTCCTTTTTTCTTCAAACGCAAGCCTGACCACACGTTTCAATTTGCATACGCGTTCAAACATTGTTTCTGTTATCTGTTCTCCAGATACTGCACTTCTATTTCTTGTTCTCTTTCGGTGGAGGAGAAATCCTTCACGACTGAGACAATTTTTATTTGTGTACCTTTTCTCCACGTTAAAAAACGACCCTGGTGTCTAACTCTGTCGCGTGGGGAAGCATAGTAAATAGGTACAATCACTTGCCATCCATCCTTCGGCTAATATTGATATTTTCATCCGCGTTAATATGCGCTCTATTACAAAGTAATAGATATAACAGGCGATCAATGTCTATGTATGACCTACCAATCTTTTAACTGGTGCTACACAGTCTTCTTATTCAACCGTCTATCATAAATAAATCATTCGTCTAATCTATTAAACACTTGTGAAATATACACTATGAAAATATGACCTCACCAGGAAACGCTGAATAGACAGAAAATCTAATGAAATCAAGAATTACTCGCAATTCTGTTCTGATTAGTGGAACACTTGTTATCAGGGGAAATAGATTCCTTTTTCAATCTGTGAAATAAGTTTACAATCACGATAGACAGAATAAATCGATCAGTGAGAAAGCAATTCGATTAGACAATATGTTCGCTGTCATTTGCCGTAGTGCAATCATGAACAAACGTTGTGTATTAGACCGTTTGATAACTATTACGCCAGTCTATTTTCTTCTATTGGCTCCTTGCTATCAGTCTCTTTCTATCTATCTCTACAGGTGCTTTCTATCTATCTGTGTATGCCATATACTTTTATAGATAGATAGATAGATAGATAGATAGATAGATAGATAGATAGCACATACAGAGAGAAATAGAAAATCGGCATAACCATTTTAAAGCACTGGTTTTTGTTAGATAGTCTAAATTAAGCAATGTTGAACTTGGTTAGTACCAGATGGTGACTATTTCGAAATACCAGGCGTTTTAACAAGTGGTTGTTGACTCCTACCTGGAAAAACTACAAATACAACGTCAACATCTCACCTGTCCGGGATATATGTGCGCCTGTGGACCGTTTGTGAGCTTGAGATTCTCATGAAACTTCCTCCTTCGAAGAAAACCAGTTCAACCCGTCTAGGCTGAATGTCGTTGTGTATTTTTATCTTCACAGTTGATGTCCATCCATGCGTGTCTCTATCTATCTATCTATCTATCTATCTATTTATCGAAGTATGACTTACATGTAGCAAATAAACTAATTTTTGGATCCAAGTGTTCATTAAGTCATTTGATAGTTGTCACATTAGATCAGTATTCATTATGTATAAAACGAAAAAAAAAATTAACGAATTGCATATTCTCCCCGTGAGTTTCGCCACATGATTGAGAACAGAACTTCTACCTAGGAAGCTGTTGTCCAGTTGTATCATTGCAAAAATATTGTTTCCTGGGAAGAGTTTCTTGGTTTGTCCGTGTCTTCTGGACGTTTAAAGAACGGTTGTTGCATCCTGTTTCGGCACCAGCTCCCCGGGACAGTTAAACCAATATATCGATAGGCACTTGCCCTTATATGAAGGGGTTGATACGGCGTCGGCTATAATCGGCTATGCGTCTGCTGGTGTGTGTCTGATGTATGTGTCTGATGATGTGGGCAGCATCTTCATTGTCGTTTATGGCAGGTAGGAACTTCTGCAGAAGAAAATTAAACGCTTCACAAAATATATAAATTTATTTATTTTCACAATTAAGGAGCATTTTGGGGCCCGACAGTTGAGACCCGTCCGTGGCCGTCAGAATCCAATCTTCACCTATTTATAATTGCAATAATTAATTCAACTACTTTTCTTTTTAAAAGAAAGAGAATGAAAACAAAGAGAAAGAGGAAGAGAGAGAGACTTGCATACATAAAATGTTTGGTGACGAATGCCTTTGGGTTCGACCTTTCGATATATTCTGACACTTGGAAAGTCAAACAGCACTTGCATGACGTGCGTGCTTCTCCACGAGAGAAAGTTTGGTGAAAGTGCCCAAAATTTGAGTTGCAGAAAATCCTTCGAAAAAAAGGCTCTTACCAATTGTGCCAAAGCAGGCCATACTAAAACACTTGATAAAAGAATCTTTTAACACACACACACACACACACACACACACACACACACATATATATATATATATATATATATATATATATATATATATATATATATATATATAAATTGCTGAAAGGTTTTATCCGCCTCCCACATACAACGACTGGTAGTCACCCATTTGATATCGGCGAGGGTCAACCTCGCTTAACTTCGGTTATTTAACGAAAAACTATGTCTCACCGTGATCATACCATATATTTTATTGCTTTATATAAATATTAAATACATAATGGATAAAGTAGCATCGACCCATCTAAAAGAAGGTAAAAAACTCCAGGATGATTCAACATCAGGATCTGTCGGTTTCTAGTCTTTTCTACTTCTGCATGCGGCAAGCTAGTGCACGATAGGCATCGCATGAATCGCATGAATCCCTGGAGTAAAAATAACAACGATTCTTTTCTGCGTGCGTACTTGTCATTCGTTCGTGTGTTATAGGAAAAACCTTCCCCAACTTCGTATGCAATCGTTAAGTCTTGTTGGCCTGAGTATTGAAGAAACAACAGTAATATTCCATTTGTTACGAATAATTACTTCCAACGTGGAGAACTTCACGCAGATCATACACAATCGCAAACTTTATTAGTATATCTTTTTCTTTAAATATATGAAGAATAAAACAGTCTCAGAACAGGCGGACCTCTGAAATGGGGGGGTCACTTCTTACACACAAAAAAAGGATTATAATTTCAGTCTCTGTACTGCCGAAGCGTGTACTCTCCTGCCCGATCTGGAATTGCCAAGCAATTTTGTAGTTTCCAGCTTCACGCGCACACGAGATTATGCGAGAACGCACGTAATAAAATGCTGGCCGCCATCCTTGTTTTTCCTTTTCTCGGCCTGAACTCACTCGCTGAGCACCCACGGTAAGACTTGTTTTTTCTTAGCTTCTAACCACAATATATTTAAACATTTTTTTATAAGAGCATTGATAATTCGTGTTATATAGATTATTCGGACAACCGTTTTCATCTTGGGAGTTATTTTCACAATGTGTCGAACTCAGGAATCTCCACGAAATTTCGAAAGGACCCTTTATTTAATCTCGGGAGCCTTTAATTAAATAATCCTGTACTTAATCTAGCATGTTCTGATTATAACACGATATGACCCCATATAATATGTCTGGAAGCACCAAATTACCTTGCTTACGGGCTAACTGTTAAGTGTGATAGTAGGATATTTTTCATGAGGTTTAAGAGAGCCCAGATTTCGGTGAATGATAGAATATGTTTATATTGCGATATCGTAGAAAAAAATTAATATCTCAACGAAGTAAAATAGTCATTTCGACTAGGCAGTGTTTGAATAAAGGTACACAAGGTTGTTATAGTCATCTTTGGAATATGGAAAACGGAATTGAAAACAAAAGTTTATTGTATTGATAACGAAAGATTCATAGACGCATATCAAGCAAAAAGAACGACCCCAAAAAGCTAGATTATTGAGTTACTCTGTTAAGTCAAAAAAGAGACAGAAAGGCCTCACAAAGGAAAGAGAAGGGGAAAGAGAATTAAAATGAGATATATATTATGAGAAGAAAAAAAGAAAAGAGATTCAGAAGAAGAAAGAAAAGAGAGGGGAATATATTATAGAAGAGAGAGAAATATTAATTTCAAAACGACAGGGAAAGAAATGCTAATCTAAAAGAGATCTCATAAAACCGTTTGTTAAGTTAGAAAAAAATTCTCCTCTGAATGAGTCAAATTTTTAAAAATTTTGCATCTTGAAACCGTTAGGAACCCGAATAATTTGAGTTTCCTATGCACAAAAGGTACCTCAAATATCTTTTCTATATGAATAAAATAGTACATGTATGTGTGTGTAAATATCTAACATGTTAAACAGGTAAACTCTCAAACTACTGTCACATAACACTAAAATTTTAAAGAAATAATATCCATGCACCAAGCATAGTTTATAGTGAGTAATATCTTTGTTTATATACATGTATATCGCATACAGACATCGGCAAATTTACATGCAAAATGCCCATTCCCACTAGCCGACATTTTTGTTTTATGCGCATGCGCATTTTCGCTTAATTCCTTCAAGTTTAGAAAACAACATAAGGTTTGAACGCTAGATGGTTTGACTTCAATTCTAACTGATGACACCAACTCATTTTTTCGTGTCTTTGTATTAATAAACAAAAAAGGAAATAATACATAAATTTTACTCGCGATTTTAAATTTGTAAATACGACGAAAAATCTTCTTTTATTGTTTATTTATCGATTAAACAAATAAATATTACTTTCAAATAAAAAAATTCTGACGTGTGTTTTTCTATATTTTTATTAAAATAAGCATTCCAAACAATAATTAAAATATACGAAGACATACCGTTTTTATTATTATTATTATTATTATTATTCATTGATCGATTACATTAACAATTATTAATTTCAAATAAATATTCGGTGTTCTTGCAGTGTACTCACTGTGATACATTTCAGAATGTATTTTACAGTTAAATTGAATTTATAAGGTATTTTTCTTTTTTATTAAATTGTTAGGTGAAAGTGCAGAACACTTAAAAAGCCTTCCTCCCAATGGTAAGAACGTCTTTCTAAATGTTAACGTTATGCTTACAGCATAATTCGTACACTGCACAAATACCAAAAATTCTAACGTTCCGAATGCGTATGTTTATTCAGACTTTATATTACATTTACGAAAACATACCTATATATATATATATATATATATATATATATATATATATATATATATATATATATATTCATTTATCGATTAGATAAAAAAATATTAATAACAAACAAAAACTGCAATTTTCTGAATGCGTGCGTTTTTATTACTTTTAAATTTTCTCATAGAGCTTTCTTACACAGGACATTATGACAACACGAAATACAGGTTTTTTATCTGTTAAAAAATTCCTTACAAATTTCTGCATGCGTGTTCGTGGTTCTGTTTTTTGGGGTTTTTTTTGTTTTTCGTTTGTTTGTTTTTGAAAATTTTTCTTGAAACATTTACTGCATTCAAATAATTTTAAGACAAAATAAACCTTTATCTTAATTTTAAGACAAAATAAACCTTTATTTTGATACAAAATAGAATTTTTCGTAACTAATAAATTAAAAATAATCATTAGATTTTCTGTAAAATTCTTTCCTTCACATTTTGCAATTTCCGTAACAAAGTTCAAAATTCAATGTGTAATTCAAAATGTAATGAACGAATGACTGAAAACCATCACGACCGAAAACGAATACAGTTCATACTTTTGAGAAATAGGGGTCAATTTCTCAGTTCTGTGGCCCATTGTTTTTAAAACGACACTTAGGTTATTTTTGTGAATATGGTTTTCATATCAACAACAAAAATAAACATGTATTCACCATTATGAATTTGTTTTGTTTAATCTATTTTATTATAATGTACCATGGAAAAATATTCAAATATATCATATACAACCTGGCAACGCCGGGTACTTCAGCTAGTATACAATAATTATATTTGTTTATAAGAAGGTGATCTCCGAGTTATTGATTATTGAATTGCTTTGATTGGAGAATAAACCAGTTGGTTTCAGATTTACCCTGAACTCGACACAGAGCTCAGCTGTGAGAGGCCCATGTCTGATAATCAGGGCACCTGCCAGACGAGAACTCAACTACTCTGGTGACGAACGGCTAACCAACGAGTTAAAGGTACTGCCACAAAAACTTAGGATCGGACGCGTTTTGTTGCGCTCTAGGCATCAGAGCTGTAGTTTCAGTAAAAAGTAAGTGTCTGGTCACATTTTGAAAGGATCCATCACTAGACGAGGAGTGTAGCCATGGGGACAGGGGTAGCTGTTGTGTTTAGGAATTGGAGACTGCCTGGTTACATTAATTGGTCCCGTAAAGCAGTATTAGGTGAAATTAACTCCCCATCCATGTGGTTATATTTACCTGTTAGCCATGACTGCGTAGAAGTTTCAAGTAATTCACAATTGTAATTTTTTGAGTGTCGCCCGTACCGAGAATTGAACATTCAACAAAGAGTTTTACTTGCAACTGATTTTACCAAGTACTTTATCCACTATGCTTAGGTTCTTACTAACATATCCAGTTGTAAGTTACACTCTTCTTGATGTTGAAGGTTAAATCCCCAGAAACAGAACCAATAGTAATAACGAAAACAACCTGAAAAAAACAAATAAAAACTCAACCACTTTAGCAATATGGATTAAGGAATTAAAGAAAAATAAAACTAAATCTAAATTAAGTTGGTCAATAATTGATAAAGGGGAAAAATATAAACTTAGCAAATCGAAAAGATGCAGCCTATGTATATTAGAATCTTATCATATACTAATATCAAAAGAAAAATTATCAAACAAACGACTAGATGTAATCCACTGGTGTTTGCACAGAAACAGATATTTAATTTAACGCACTAGAGCAGATTAGAGAAAAAAATAAAAAAACGAAAAGTATAATATAAGGAAAGATAAAAGATGCAAGGAAGGTAATCCTAGATATAAAAAAGGATTCCATGAGAGTGACCCCCTTTAAACAGAAGGATCGAGTAATAATACGAATTCAAACAAGCAAAACAGAAATATTAAAATAAACACGCATAAATGTAGAAATAAAATTATATAAAATTATATGATAATTGGTAAAAACAAACAGAAAAAAGGGGGAATTAAAACAAAAATAAATAATTAATAAATAAAAAATACATAATAAATAAAAATGCGAAACTATCGGTTAAAACGGAAAACTATCTTCACATAACACCAAAAGATGGAGGAAGTGAGGCATGCCTTTGGAAATTTTTTTACCCGAATACGATGTTCAGCATGTTAAAAATATACCTTTTGTTGTAAAAATCTAGTGGATAAACATCTGAAGAAATTGGTGGGGACAGGATATTTTTATGGACGCATAAATCGTAAAAGTGCCTACCCATTAATGAAACAGCTGTAATGGAAAAATCCAGGAAATTAACGAAGGTTATGAAAAGAAAACGTGAGTCTTTGAATGTCCAACAAAATTTTACACTATATATATATATGAATAATTGTTTACTATAATAATTATTAAATACCTACAGACACTAGTGTTTTATCCTTTCGGGAATTTTCAGTTCAGGGTGTCACAATTAGTACCAGTCACTAGATTTGAACCCGGCTACATTAACAAGGACCATATCCATCCGGCTACAATTAACCGCTAGAAATGTTGCTGAATTTTAAACATTTATTTCATTAAATGTTTTTAACGCCAGTCAGAGTGATCTAGTCATAATATGACGATCTGCGCGTAGGAGCTAAATTTACAAACTTTTAATTCAAATGAAAGTGCTCAACGATAAAAAATGAGGTTCTTACAGGGGCTGGCATAATTATTTACTATTATAATTATTAAATACCTAGAGACACTAGTGTTTCATCCCTTCGAGAATCTTCAGTGCGGGGTGTTACGATTAACACCAATCGATATATTTGAACTCGCCGACAGAAGGTTCCTATTAACTGGGTAGAGCTTATTTATCCAGATAGGCTGGGCTTATTGAAAATTTACTTTTCAGCTTAATTTCATTACTATATATAATACATGACCTTACAGTAGTACTTTTAGCTCTTCACATCAAGTGACTCCATGCCTTGTCTGGACCGATTTCCATCAAGATAAAGTGTGCATTGAATAGGTGCATCCCCGAAATACCGAATCGTGTTGTTTAATAAAGAAATAAAATGAATAACTCTTAAGACGCACATCGGATTACTTTCAACGTTCGGACTAATCATTTTAGCCAGGAGGCGAGACTTGAAAAGCGAACATGAAAACCATTTTGGAATTTTCATTTTACCAAATTAACAGACAGTATCTCGAGCTCGGAAAGCAACGGAAAGTTGAGAAGAATGTAATTTGAAACATAAAAGCTAAAAAAATAAAATTTCAAAAAGGAGAAGAAAAAGCAAACCAAAATCTATTATGATGGCGGCAGAGGTAATTTCGAGACGCGTCTTGAAATTCATTGAAACATATTAGATACTAACTTCTGTGTCGGTGACAAACTTTATTGCTATTTATTATTTGTATACGTTTAACTTTGCATGTAACAGTTGCAATAATTCAGTATTCCTACCTACGTATATATATATAATGTGTTTGTTTTTGATGTGTATTTATATTCATATTCAGAACCTTTTCTGTATTTATAAGTTTTGTATATCATTTTAACATAAGCTGATCATCATTTCCAGATCGTTGTAACGTTTTAGGGTTTTTCATTAATTATTTCTGTCACTCTATTTATATCCGATTGGCAATGCTATAAAACTATGTGTAATTGTTCAAAAAAAAGTATAATCACTCGATACACAAGCATATAAAAGTACAAAATTTATCTCCCAGACAAAAATAACAATGTTTGGTTAACTGCTCTAAAATGCTTCAATGTCTCGAAAATGGAAGCTCATTTTAAATTAATATGCCAAACTGATCCCCCATTCTAAATTCTTGTAGAAGACAAGGGAACACTTTTTCAATAGATTTTAATATTTTTACTGATTCTGAAGAAGCTTTAGGTGCTGATTTCAAATCTAAAATTTGTTTTTCTGTATAAGTTTTTATGCAATTTGAGGTTGATGAAAGTGTACATATGTGAACTTGTGTCAACCATGTATAAGAATTTTAACATCCATTTATATATATATACTAGCAGGGGTGCCCGGCGTTGCTCGGGTGTTTGGAGGTGTATGCTGTGCAAAAAAAGCAAAAAAACAAAAAAATGGTTATTTTTTTAAAACTTTGACCCCTATTATGACCCCTTAAAATTTATAGTTTCGGGCTCAAATCACTTTATTAAGTTAGATCCAGGTTCAAGGAACCTATATCTAAAATTTCAAGTGTCTAGACCCAAAATTGTCGGAGGAGTTTGGTAGAGTTCTTAAAGGTCAAATCGTTGAAATTTGACCCCTTAACAGCCAAATTTCTAGCTGACACCCGTCACATCGATTTTCCCAAATCTCAGTACCCAGTATTTCAAATTTCGAGTCTATAGACTAAAAATTGACAGAGTTATTGCGTAGGGAAATGTAGACAGACAGACACACAGACAGACAGACAGACACACAGACAGACACGTTCACTTTTATATATATATATATATATATATATATATATATATATATATATATATATATATATACTCCAATAATATCTTCGTTTTCACGTGTTGATATTCATATTCAAAACCTGTTCTGTATTTATTTTTTTAATACATCTTTGTTATGTATGGGTCGCGGAATTGCATTCATCTGCAAAAGATCTAGCTAATTTTCATATTCTTTTAAATATTCACTTTATTTTTTATTAGTTTTTGGGGGGAGGTTACTTATGGGGATGATCATCTTTAGTTAACAATTATTGTTATCATATTCATGCAGATAGTCTACATGATTTATACTTGCGTAATATTTTCGCAAAAAGGTTGTAATAAACACAAACCTCTTTCTATATACATTTATGCATGCGTATATATATTTGTTTATAAATGTTGCCTACCAAACTCCCCTGTTAATTTTTTGTCTACAACTATAAAACTTAATATATAGGGTATTCGAACCCATGCGAAACTTTATATTTGAGTTTTAGTAGAATTATGGACAAAGAAGAACGGTGGAGAGTAAGACGAATCAAATAAGCAGCACATATGTTGGGGAATAGCCAATCACTAAGTAGACCTAGTATAGAATTTAATACGATATGAGAACCATTAATTATACTATACACATACATATATATATATATATATATATATATATATATATATATATACGTTAATACATAGTAATAATATATATATACGGTAAACATAGTAATAATTAGTAATACATACTGATATTAGCAACTAGTAATAAAATACGTTTAGGCTCCTAAAATTCGTAAGAGAATTGTCCGCAAGGTTCATGGTTAGAGTAGCTGAAAAAATCAATTATAATATGTGATATTATCCTGAAGATTGAAAATCACTAACAAGATGAGAACAGTAGTCCGAATAATCCAAATAATACGATATAATAGCATATTCTAATCTATTTCATAGTTATATCTGATTATAACTAATGTTTTAATTGCAGTTATTCTATTATTACATTTGTTTTATTTATCTAATCCAATAATTTCTTTTTTAATTAATTAAATGAGTATTTAAATTAATCTTTAAGAATTTTATTTTAAATATAAACATAAGAATTTGCGGTTTTTTAAAGAATATAAGTGCTGACTTTCTTTTTGACGCCAGATACATACACACACACACACACATATATATATATATATATATATATATATATATATATATGTGTGTGTGTGTGTGTGTGTGTGTGTGTGTGTGTGTGTGTGTGTACAGGCTTCCATACCAGTTGATTGTTAGATAATTTTATTCTGAAGTGTATATCTATATATATATATATATATATATATATATATATATATATATATATATATCCGAAACAGTGTTTCATGGTAAACAACTGATGAGCCCTTAAATTTCATTGGCACTATATTGAATTCGAGAGAGCAAGTTGATGCAGTGATTGCAGGTTATTAAATGACTAAATAGTTTTCTAACGAATGATAAAATAATTTTTTTTGTATAGTTTAAAAGGTTAAAACTTCCCAGACTATATATATATATATATATATATATATGTTGAGATATTTGTCGCACTGACATTGATATTAAAAGACTACTTATCCCCTTCACCTCCTCCACATACCACTCCTACATTATAAAGCTGAAGCAGGCCGAAGAGTACATGTTTCTCATAAAATTAAAAGTTTCGCGTTTGTGAAAACAAACTTGTAATTATGGTCTCCAGCTTCCGATGGTTAAACTTTAAATTTTTGACGAAAGTCGATCGGTCAATGTAAGTAATACTTATATCGATTTTAAGTCATCACAATTCGTTGATTAGTTGTATGATTAACTGATGAGGAGAAGGAGGAGAAGGAATAGGAGAGGAAGGAATAGGAAAAGAAGGAGGATGGGGTGCTAAAACTATTTAATTGGCGGGAAAATGTTTAACTAAATATTTAATTGGCCGCCATTGGAATATCCTGCATTCTCAAAAGCTCAATGACGTTTGGGATATTTTCGATGATTTCCGTTAATTAGCTCAGTTTCTGTTGAGAGTCGCTCCTTATATACGAAGGAAAGAGCGAGGAAAGCAGTTGGTATAGGAAGAAAGAGATTTGAAGCATTTCCGACCAACTGACATTATAACGGTCTTTTGTATGATTTAAGATTGAACTAAGTTGTGTATGTATGTATAAGCACTAGAAGTATATGTAAATCACTATTTAATATATATGTGCTTGTATACATGAATATATATAGATATACTTATATTAAGTTTATTTTTCAATATTAACTTCAGAAACTACTCAGTGCTTAAGTAAAGATTAGTAATAATATACAATACGTATGTATAGTAAGCTACATATGTATAACCACTCATATATATATATATATATATATATATATATATATATATATATATATATATATGCTAGCAGGTCTACTCGGCGTTAACCGGTCGTAAAATACGCATAAATATATTCTAATTCTTTCCCGATTTCAAATTCCCTATTGATTATTATCTTCTATAATATAAATCTCACCTATCTTTTTAAATGTATGCATGTATGTATGTTTTTGTGTCTCGCAAAAACTTTCGACACGAGATTTTTTTTTTTTTACAAGGTAGTCACCACTTATCAAAGCCCGGAAGCCACTCGGGGATAAGGGTTATTGTGTGTACAGTACGTTAGTGTTGGAGATTTGATAAAGTGTCTCACTTAAGGACGCGGTTCATCAGGAATTTGTTTACATTGGACTTGAAGATATCCGGGTTGTAGTAAGGTTGGAAACAGGCAACCAGAACAGAGTTCCACAGGCGTGCACTTCTAAGAAAGAAGTTTTGTTCATGGAATGTACGTTTTGATTTTGGCACTGATAAGGAGTGGCGAAAATTTTTGACAGTGGTTTCAGCTAGGCGGGTGTTTATCGTGAAAGATTGGTGAGGGGGGACCAGAGATTGGAGTTCAGACGAACACCTGCCATGGTAGTAACGATGAAATAGATCTGTATTGTTTTGAAGCTCGCCCCTTTGAGCGACAAATTTCGAAAAATTGGCTAAAAACATTAATTCCTTCACCCTCAACTGGGCACTTTTTTACAAGGAGGGGTCGCTTCTTTCGCAGATATTTTCAAAAGTCATCCCCTCTTTTCGATTGACTAGCCTTAATTTAAACCTTCGCCACTTCCGGTTTGGCGATGGACGTAACAGCAAAGATGGCAAAGATGTCACGTTTTTTATGTTTTTTTCACGTTCTTTTTCTTCCTTCGCGATATGGGATCGAGCCTGTCTGCCTACCACCACTTTTTTTCTCAGCCCACACCTACAACACACCCGGGAAACGCCGGGTACTCAGACTAGTCTAATATATAGTAATTTCAAAACTTGGGTACTATTCTCTTAAATCGAAACCAGGACGTTTAACGCTTGAGTCTTGGTCGTTATTAATCTATCCAGTCTTGTTACTGTCTTAGCTATTGACAGATGAACACGAAAGGTTAAAAATGAAACTTTGACTTTAAGCGTTTGAATTATTTTCCGCTTATGGCTGTCCGGTGCGAATGGGGTTCACATCATATTAATGTAAATCAGTAACCGAGGAGAAAAAAGAAGCAATATAAAATTAGAATGTCTTTTAATAATAAATCACTATTTATAAAGACTAAAAGCAACTTGAGGGTGGAAGTCAATGGATACAAGGATTGTCAATTGAGGGATGAGAATCTTTATGATAGGAATTAGAATAGCTGATAGATTTTATGGCAAGAATCTGTTGTCATTACATTTGAAGACGACCATGTTGCTATGAATGGCATCGATTTCTAAAGACACCGGTCGGATATCCTCGTTCGTTGTATAGGAGAAAGATGCGATTTTACCAGGGATGGGCATTATTTTTATGTGGCCACTACTATGAAGGAGCTCTGGCATTTCCAGGAATACGTAATTACCGTCCCAGGTAGAGTTCCACAATAAGTCGTGAGTTTTTTTATGCCGTGTTACATGTCAATTTACACTGTCAACATTTAAATAAATGTGTAAAATTGTATTTTGCTGAATTCGCCCTTCTTCATGTTCAGCAAGATTACGTTATGTGGATATATATATATATATATATATATATATATATATATATATATATATATTCCTACCATGAACTCTATCAGCTATTCTAATTCCTATCATGAACATACTCATCCCTCAATTGACAATCCTTGTATCCCATTGATATATATATATGTATATATATATATATATATTTATATATGGAATTATACTTTATTTTCTTATAATATATACCAATCCTTATTTAAGAAGCTCAACTCAATGTAATTACAGAGCAATATAGTGAATGAATGACAAAAGTCTATATTCCAAAGTTCATGATGTTGACCATCTTACAATTTATACCTTTAATTCGATTGACATTTACAATTCTTGACAGTATCTGTTTCGTAGCACAAAATCAATCATTTGATTATTATATCAATTAATGAATCTATTTTGTTCTTAACTCATCAAAAGAAATAGCAACAATCAATTCATCCAAAGGAAATAAAGTGCGTTTTGACATGATTAAAATCCGAAAATTGAAAGAGAAGCTGTAAATACCTTATAATATGTTTAAATTACGCCAGTTTGAATATGTATATATTTATTGGAAATATATATATATATATATATATATATATATCCACACATACACACACACATATATGCATGCATATATATATATATATGCGTGTGTATGTGTGAATATATATATATATATATATAGTAATTAGTAATTTATAAAATATATATGGCGATTAAGTTACACTGAATATTCCGCGTAGCTTAATCGTCATATATATTTTATAAATTACTAACTGGCTCTACCGACGTATTGCGCACTTTTAAAGTAAATACTCAAAGTTTACGCATAAATTTATACTTTTGTATATAAATTTTATGTGAGTATATGAAGTAGTTATATATATATATATATATATATATATATATATATATGTGTGTGTGTGTGTGTGTGTGTGTGTGTGTAGTAAGTTTTGAAAATATATATTGCAATTAAGCTACGCAGAATTATTTTTCGCATTTCATATTGGGTTTGCTAGTAAACCAATCACATTCTTAGTTATTCACACACCAATGAATGCACGCACCTGTTTGTTTGTTGTTTTAGAGAGTATTTTTGCGTGAATGGAGATGACCTACTTTTAATTTGAATGTTTATTTACATTTCATGAGATGACCTACTTTTAATTTGAATGTTTATTTACATTTCATGTACTAGAGTAGATTTTTATGCATTTGTTTATTAATTATTATCATAATTATGATTATAATACTTATTATTATTGTTGTTATTATTATTATTAGTAATAGTAGTTAATAATTTTTTCTGTTATCCTCGACGTAAATACTCCCTACCAACCCGACAAACAGCAAAAGCTACACCTATAACGGTAGAGATCCTTCGATGCCGGAAAACCTCCAACCCTAATAGCTTCTTTCATTGAACTGTTTGACTTTCGAATTCAATCCCTTTTTATGAATGTGCAGAAATTTAGATATAACATGATATGATAACATATTATCTCTTACGTCGTATTCCTTACGTTTAAGTGGCAGTACTTCTTGTTTGGGATAAATAAGAGTAAGGAACATATTTTTGTTTGCGTGCATTCTTTCACTAAAAGAAAAACGACAAATATTTTTTTTAATTAATCGAAAACTCATAATATTGCCAAAATATATTTGAATCCAAATAACACCTTCTGAACTAGATTCCAAACTTGACCTAGATTAAGTTCAGCGCACTTATCACTCGCAGACGCAATCTCGTTAAGCAACGTTAGTTAACTGTTTACAATAACGAAAATATTATTCGCCGTAGTGATACATTTGGAAATACAGGTAGTCTCGGGAAAAAAGATAACTCTTATCCGGAATCAAATTAACCTGGAGAGATGAGAATCGCAACCGGGTTTTCCGATGCCTAATACAAGAAATCCATGATTACTTCATCTTCGGTGGCCAACGGCTATTCGTTGCGTGCAGAGGAACAATGACCATTAATTCCAACATGGCAACCTCATCCGTACAAGTGCAACTATTTTCCCTGATTTAATGATCTGCGAATCAATGTGAAGGAGTTCGTTTACAATGAGATAATTTGCTTTTCCACTTTGTAAGGCCATTCAACGAGACAAAGGGTCGGTGAATATTACATCTGTTCAATAGGATTGGATATTAATTAATTTTCCGCTCATTTCCAACGCTACTAATTTCCATTGTATTTTATGTTCATACGTAATGTGGCCATTTCATTTTTTATTGATTGTATTTGTTTATAAATTCTATGTTATATTTCTCTTAGTCTGTCTGTATGTATGTATGTATGTCTATCTGTCTGCTGTCTGTCTGTATGTATGTATTTATGTATGTTAATATTTACTCGAAAACTACTGAATTGATCTAGAAGAATTTAGTATGAACCTAGGTGCAACTGTGGTCCATAGAAAAGGCTCTCTTTTGGGGAGTTTGGGCTTCTGCATAATGGGACTTTTTTTACCAGTATTTACGTGTCCTGTACTAATGGGAGAGGTGAGCAGTTGCATGCAGAGATAAGCACACATCTGAGTGCACATTTTAATGGTTGGCGCTGTCAACATGGGAGATTGACAGGTGTTTTGTGAGGTCTGGTGCAATAAGTTGGAAAAGTTTGTTGTTTTTTTACAAAGAAGCACCACTTATCAAGGCCCAGAGTCCACTCGAGGGTAAGGGCAAAAGACTGTACAGTAGTTAATGTGACAATATAGTAATCGTACTTAGTGTAAATTTGGTAAATTGGATTACTACAAGAACTTTTTTATGTTGGACTTGAAGTCAGTCGGAAATAGATTAGGTAATTGTATTCATTTTTAGTTCGTGAGAGGGGAATCTATTACCATACTTTCCCTTAAACACGTCCGTTGGACTTTTATTAAGTATAATACTTAATAGTTTTTTATTTTCTATTTTTTTATTTTTTAATGCAGAGTAGAATACGCATTGTGGATGCGTTATCGGCAGCTCCCGTTACTCTCGCTTCTCCTTATTTGTCTCTCAGTCCTCATTTTTTTAATGAGTGATTTTTCTGACAAAGGGAGAAGAAAAAGCTATTTTCTATGTTGGCAGTATTTTGCGCGAACAGTTGATAGAGATGGCGGAAATTTTCTGTCTCTATGTCTATCCTTGTAGCCATGTCACTAGTAAGGGTGCTGGAGGTAAACCTTTTATCTGGGCTGACGTTATCCGCCTGATAGTCAGGGACCCGAACCTTGGATTAACCACTAAGGAGGCTGTCCTATCAGCAGGTGCAAAGTACTGAGGCTGCTGTATTGCCATTTGGTGAATGGATTCTGGACCATGCAGTAACTTCTGGTGGGGTCTCTCGATGCCATATTAGTGGATAATTGTTACGGATTTACCTTATCATGTTCTACAAAAAAAAATTCCTCGTTTCTTTTTCTCTCTTAGCTTCCCCTCTCTGTCCTGCTCTAAGTAAATCTGACGACCTAGTCCACAAATTCCAAAATTCCATCATGACAAGTTTCAAGAAAAAATACACGATTCAATCCGGTTCTCCAACTTCCAACGTAGACCCCTATTACCATGTATCCTTCTTCAACATCAGGGGTTTACGTTCTAACCTTCCAGAGGTTGAACCCCAATTACAGGAGACTAAACCAGATCTTTTATTTTTAAGCGAAACTGGCATTGGAAGGTTTTTTCCCTAAAAGAGTTCGCAATTAAAGATTACTCTAACTTAACTTATAACTCTGACCCCCAAGATCGCCATGAGCATGGAATATGTGCCTATATTAAAGATGGCTTTCCATGTGGTAGAGACATCTCCAGAGAAGATCCTAACTTACCCTATATGTGCTTCCGGGTTGCATTAGCTCACACTACTGCATTTATTTATTTACTCTCTATCGCCCCCACAATAACGGAGTTACTATCTTTAAAGGCATATCTGAGAAAATTGACCAAGTCCTATCTGCTTATCCTTCAGCTAACATTCACGTATGTGGAGACTTCAATGTTCACAACGTCGAATGGTTGACCCACTCAAACAGGACCGATGATGAGGGGAGGTTCTGTCATGATTTCTCCATTGCTTATGACCTCACTCAGATTGTTCACGAACCCACCCGTGTGCCCGACAATGACAGCCACTATGCGAGTCTACTAGAGCTTTTTCTCACAACTTGCCTTGAACTATGTTCAGTTTCTGTTCTGTCTCCTCTTGGATCTTCCGACCACTCTGTTGTATCAATTAAGATAAAAATGAAATGTAATAAGTCCCCAGACGTACATCTCCATCGTAATGTATATCGATACACAAAGGCTGACTGGGATAGCTTCCGTAAATTTATATCGGATCTACCTCTGCGTTCCATGTTTAAAAAGGGTGTGTGCTCTATAGTATCAGACCTGACGGAATGGTTAATTGTAGGTATAGACCGTTTCATACCCTCGAAAAAGGTCCAGCAAAAACCTAACAGCCAGCCATGGTTCTCTCCAGAATGTGCTGCTGCCATTGCGCACAGAAATCACTTTTTCCACTGCTTCCAACGTAATAGATGTATGGAAACTAAAGGCGCTTTCAGGACTGCCAGCAACCATTGTAAGAAAGTAATAAGGAACGCAAGAGAGTTGTATGCTCAATCCGTCAAGTCCAAAGTAGCTGAGCAGCGGCTTGGTTCCCACCAGTTTTGACAAATAGCAAACAGAATCCTGAACAGAAGCGTGTGCTCTATCCCAACTATCATCAATGGACCTGAGGTAATCCTGTCAGTATCAGACAAAGCCATACTCTTTGCCAAGAACTTTGCAGCTAATTCTACCCTTTGCGACCAAGGCCGCCAACCCCCAATATTTCCTCCTGTATCAGAAAACTCGCTATGTGATATACATATATCTGTACGTGATGTTGCCAAGCTAATCAAAAACCTTGATTCCAGTAAAGCAACTGGCTCTGACGGTATGCCAATTATAGTACTCAAAAAACTGCAACCAGAACTAGCGCCCATACTTACAAAACTGTTTAAACGTTGTCTTAAGGAGAATAGCTTCCCATCACCCTGGAAAATCTCATCAGTAGTCCCTTTATTTAAGAATTCAGGTGATCGCTCATCCCCTCTCAGTACAGGCCAATAAGTCTCCTGTGCGTCATGCGTAAGTTACTGGAATCTGTGTTAAATACAGAAGTAATCAACCATCTCAACAAAAATAACATTCTTAGTGACACTCAATATGGTTTCCGTTCTGCTAGATCTACAGCAGATGTGCTTACCGTTATATCTCATAGGATTAGCAAATCTCTCGACGGTGGCAATCTTTCTAGGGCAATTGCTCTTGACATATCTAAGGCCTTTGATAGAGTATGGCATAAAGATTTACTTCACAAGATCTCTAGCTATGGTATAGCTGGAAATGTCTTCTCAATTATTAAATCATTTCCTTCTGATAGGTTCATAAGAGTAGCAGTTGAGAGGTAAAAATCAGAATCTCACAATATCAATGCTGGTGTCCCTCAGGGGTCCATCCTGGGTCCAACTCTTTTCCTGATCTACATTAATGATCTTCCAAATCACATCCTTTCATCATTTGTAGACATTTATGCTGATGACACTACCATTTATGGTAGCACATTTAAGACAGTAAACGACCAAGTTGTCTCTGATTCACTCTCCTCTGATCTTGAGCACGTGGTACAATGGGGAAAGGAGTGGCTGGTTACTTTTATTCCATCTAACACCAAGCTTCTCTCTTTACATCATCAACATTCTGATCCACATCTGGCATCAATTGAAATAAATGGCTCTCGTCTTCAGGGGGCCTCAAGTTTTGGCAAGCTTCTGGGCTTGACAATTACTCCTGATTTTAAATGGAACACGTACAACAAATCCGTAGCCAGGGCCGCTGGAAAAATGGTGGGATCTTTCTATCGATCCAGTAGATATCACACTGCTGATGCAATTCTCTATCTATATAAAGCCAGGTATGTCCAGGGATGGAATACTGTTGCCACATCTGGGCAGGAGCTGCTAGAAATGACTTGTCCTGCCTTGATACAGTTCAAAATAGACTTCGTAGCCTCGTAGATGTTCTTTTCTCTTTCCTGCAACCTCTTTCTCACAGAAGAGATATTGCGAGTAAGTATCTGATGTATCGTTATATTCATGGAAAGTGTTCAATTGAGCTTCAGTCTATGCCCCCTCTCGTCAAACTTTCACAAGAAACACTCGTCTAGCTGAAAACACTATCAATAATCCCCCCACCCTTTATCTGTGCCTAAACCTAAACGTAGATTCCATGAACAAAGCTTCTTTCTAAGAACTGCACGCCTGTGGAATCGTCTTCCGTTTTCCTGCTTTCCGGCTGACTACAATATGGTTGTCTTCAAGTCTAATGTAAATATGTTCTTGATGAGCCGTTCCATATAAGTTATCAAATTTACCGAATTTTCATTACTAATGATTACTATATTTTCCAATTTCTACTGTACACTCTTTAACCCTTATCCTCGAGTGGCCTCTTGGCCTTGATAATGTGGTGATGCCTGTGTAAAAAAATAAATAAAAATAAAAATCTGAGAGAGAGAAATTAAAGATGGCAGCCATGGATTTATAAGGTGTAGTCTCGTGGAATCTCACGAGATCTCATCCTCCACTGCACACGTATGCAAATGGAATGGGGTCAATTTTTTAATAAAATGCCTGCTGGCAGAGGTGGTTGGGAGAACACGTGCTGGAAGTTGAGAGAGAGAGAGAGAGTTGACAGTGACAAATTCTAGGTGAACTTTTTCTTATTGTATTTATTTTATTTTGTTTTGCTGTTTACCAGCCCATTTAACTGCAGTGAGTTCCTTCCTCATAGGTTTCGAAACGGGTGAGCCTATCTTTTGCAAATTTTACACAAAGGTAATTCATATGTCTGGCAGTGTTCTTAGATATATTTTGTGCATAAATTCATCCGATAAGTTTCGAAAATCAGAAAAATCCGATCTTAAAATATCTTTCTCTTTTATAGATAAAACAAAAAAGAATTTTATACCAGAGAATATTTTACGTTACACCGGCAAAGGGAAATAATCATCAATAGAAAATCAAGTTAAAAATAATTAAAAGAATCGTTTGTGATATAGGAAAATAAGCACAAATTATACCGATTCCGATACCTATTCTGATACCAAAAAGTTCGGATTTTTTTTTTCAATTCTCGATTCCGATTCCGATTCGGATTCGGATTAATCGCCCAAATTCCACTACAGTAGATATTTCACTGCTGATGCAATTCTCTATATGTATAAGAGACAAGTACGTCCAAGAATAGGATACTGCTGAACGCACTTTATCCTGCCTTGACAGAGTTCAAAATAGACTTTGTAGCCTAGTAGGGGATATCCTTTTCTCTTCCTTGCAACCTCTTTCCAACAGAAAAGGCGTTGCGAGCTTGTGTCTGCTTTATCGTCATTTTCATAGTAAGTGTTCGTCTGAGCTCTAATCAGTGGTCTCTCCTTGCCAAACTTCCATAAAAACCATTCGCTTACCTGAAATTATTATCAATAATTTCCCTCACTTATCTGTGTCTTAACCTAAACGTAGATTCCATGAACAAAGTTTCTTTCTTAGAACTGCACCCCTGTGAAACTCTCTACCGTTTCCCTGTCTCCAGCTGACTACAATATGGTTGTCTTCAAGTCCAACTTAAACAAGTTCTTGACGAGCCGTCCCCTTAATTAATCCAAATTACCAAATTTCCACTACTAACGATTTCTACGATTGACAATCGTACACTCGTTAACCCTTATTTTCGAGTGGCCTCCGGGCTTTGATAAGTGGTGACTATTTTCTAAAAAAGGAAATAGTAATTCGTTGTCAATTTGAAAAAAAAAATGAAAAATAAAATAACTCAAGTAAATAATATGTAAGACATTATTTCTGGATGATTAATTTCTTTTTATTAAATCATTTTATTTTAAAAGAAAAAAATATGACGAAGGTAATGCCGTAGTTTAGGTTGCAGACACATTTTTTTCTGAAATTTCAATATTTTTTAAAGTGAGAATTCAACGTCAATTGACATGTGATGTAAGAAGAAGTGCTGTATCGAGAGGTATGGGATTGGCACCAAAACAATTTTCTGACAAAATCAGGGTTAAGAGGATTATATATTTTGTTCTCCAAACGGCACCAGCTTATAAACGTATATAAATTGTATGTATTGTTGTTAAGCCAGTAAATTGTATCAGAGAGTTATCACACTGGTATATATTACAATTCATATTTACGTAAAGGTATCAGTTTTTTATTAGAAGAATAGTATATGCTTCATACATTTCTTTCTTAAAGAGTTCTTCTATCTTTACTGATGAGCTCCGTGATGAAACATGAAATGACCAACGCCATAACCTATTGAGACCTCTGTCCTTTCTTCTTTTGTGAAACCACAGAACAACACTTTATATATTTATAATATAAATTTATTTCAGTTGTCTCAAATGGTCTCACTAAGTCTGCATTTAGTGTCTACATGCTTGTTCTTCACAGCCTCGCTTCCTGGCTTGAAACACGTCTATTCAATTCCGTGAAAAACTCAAATTCTTCGACTCTAAATTTACCGATCTCTTGACCTCATTTCCGTTACGTCATCATTAAAAAGCACACGTCTCTCGACGTGCGACCTTTCCACGACTGCCTGCTCAAGATCATTTTATTTATTTAACCTAGCAAATGTATGTAAACATTCTCAGCTAAATCCCATTGCTATATTTTATTCTATAAACAATAAATAACTCCCAATATAAACTATTTTAAGAATATCATTGAATTGATAGATAAATAGATAGATAGATAGACAGACATTTTCTCTACCGCTCTCCCTCGGCCCAGGACTGCACCATAATAAACAAAGTCTCTGACAGCGTAGACACAGCACTCTCCCTCGACACTAGCCCACAAGTACATGTATTTGATGACTTTAATGTCCATCATAAAAACTAGCTTGGTTTCTCTAGTTACACAGATGCAGCGGGCAGCACAATACATAGCTTCTATATATCTCACTCCCTATCACAAATGGTTACGTTCCAACACGTTTACCTGACCAGCAAGTACAACACGCGTCACTCTTAGATCTGTTTCTGACCACAGTTACCGTTGATTGTATAACAAATGCTGAACGCCTACTCGGGAACGCTGATCATGCAGTGATAATGGTCGAAATCGCCCTAAACTCTAGACCTAAAACTGAAGAGCCAGTGCTCAAAACAACGAGATATTATAAAAAGGCTGACTGGGAAGCCATCAGAGATCTTATCAGAGATGCTCCATCGGGAAATATATTTTCTCTTCCTGCTGAACAGTGCGCAAATGAGGCCACTGAATGGTTCAAAACGGCAATTGAAGCACATGTTCCCATACGGAAATTTTATAGCAAGCCCCACTCTCCCCAATTGTTTACTTCTACTTGCGCAACTGCCATTGCTCAAAGGCAGCATGCATACCACAGATTTACCCGACATAAGTCCAGTTCAAACAGACAGAAGTATATAGAAGCTAGAAGTAACGTTAAGAAAGAAATAGCGACAGCTAAGAGAGAATTTACTGAAACCACTAAAGAACGCATCAAAGCACAAAAATCGGGACTTCTGGAAAATCTACAAACGTGTAGTAAATAATGGCAATCAATAATTCCCCCACTAACCAACAATCACGACGTTGTTTGCTCCGCAACCGACAAGGCTAACATGCTTGCCAATCGGTTTGCCTCAAACTCCACACTGGACCCTTCCAACCACCCCCTACCTGACTTTCCTTTGCTGACAGACGCCACGCTGGACGATCTAAAAATCACCCCTGCTTAGGTGCATGCTATCATAAAACACCTTGACACTTCAAAAGCATGTGGACCTGATCTCATCCCAGCTGTGCTATTAAAAAAGTGCTCAGTCGAAGTAGCTCCAGTTCTCTCCAAACTCTACAACAAATCCCTTTATGAATCTTGCTTTCTAGGCTGTTGAAAAACTGCTTTTGTGGTACCAGTATTCAAGAATTCTGGCGAAAGAACTGACCCATCAAATTGTCGCCCCATTAGCCTCCTCCCACTTTTCGCCAAAATATTTGAGACCATAATTAACCATTACCTTACAGATGCTAAACTTCTGACTGACAAACAATATGGATTTAGACAAGCCCGTTCCACAGCAGACATCCTCACTGTAATCTCTGAACGTATATACCATTCACTGGACAAAGCAGGGGAGGGCAGAGCAGTAGCTCTAGATATATCTAAGGCTTTTGACAGGGTATGGCATGAAGGGCTTCTCAGGAAAATTAGATCATACGATATCACTGGTAGAATACTTAACATAATTAAATCCTTCCTAGATGAGAGAAAAAGCCAGGTTGTCCTCGACGGTCGTACATCTAAACAATATTATATAAATTCGGGAGTGCCCCAAGGGTCTATCCTTGGACCTCTATTGTTCCTAATATTCATAAATGACCTCCCCGACAAAATTGCCTCTGAGATGGGTATATATGCTAATGACACCACACTCTATAACAGGCACGACAGGAAAACAAACGAACACATCTAAAGAAATGGCAAAAACACTAGAGGATGACCTCCAATCTGTAGTGGAATGGGGACAAAAATGGAAGGTCACATTCAATGCTGCTAAGACTAAACTAGTTTCATTCAATAATTACAAGAAACCTTCTCTGCCACCAATAGCAATGGCCAGTGACTCTTTATCTGAGAGTACATCTTTCAAACTGTTTGGCCTAACGTTCATAGGAAACATGAATTGGAACAATTACATTGAAAGCATTGCCAGGGCCGCTGCGAAGAAGATAGGTTCTCTCTACCGTGCTAGAAAACTACTAACACCCGAAAGTATCCTGTACCTCTATAAGGCCACCATTCGCCTATGTATGGAGTATTGCTGTCACATTTGGGCTGGTGCATCTGCTATTAGTCTCTCGCTCCTAGACAACGTTCAAAAGAGAGTCGCCAATCTGATAGGCTCTGAACTGTGATCTAAGCTTCAGCCTTTGTCCCATCGACGAAACGTTGCATCCCTCTGCCTGTTCTACAAGTATTTTAGTGGTGAATACTGCAGACACTTGTGCCCCCCACGATGTAGACACCCTCAACAAACCCGTCAGGCAGCTAAATCCCACCTCCACATAGTAGAGATCCCTAGATGTAAAAGATCTTTCTACTCCAGTAGTTTCTTCCCCAGAACCGCTAGACTTTGGAATTCCATTCCAGGTCCCTGCTTCCCCAACTGTACTGACGTGCAGAAGTTCAAGTATAAGTGAACCGACATCTTGCTGCCCAAATCCCTACATAGTACCCCAGTAGTTGTTGCCCCTGATAGTAGCTCCCTACACCAAAGTGGCAATATGCCTTGTTTGGGGTGAAAATGTAATAATAATAAAAAAAAAAGATGGATCGATAATAAGTCATTAACTTTGAACAATGTAATAATCTAACAGAAGAAGAAGAAGAAGAAGAAGAAGAAGAAGAAGAAGAAGAAGAAGAAGAAGAAGAAGAAGAATGAAAGAAGGAGTAGTGATAAAAAGAGTTTGGGAAAAAGAATTGAGAGATAAAAAATGTAAGGAAAAAAATAACAAGGTGGGAGAAATGTAATATAATACTATATTAACAGAAGTAATAGTATAGTTTCGGCTTCAGATACCAAATTCACAATAGTAATAGATATCAGCTTCCGGTTGTAATTTAAAAAGTAAAAGTTAAAATAATTAAACTAAATGGATAAATAATATGTAAGATATTATTGCTGGATAATTAATTACTTTTATTAAACTATTTTAATCTAGAAGAAAAAATTGTGACGTAGGCAATGCCGTTACTTGAGTTGCAGACAGACACACAATATCTATTATAATCCGATGTTTGGTTGTTGTATTATTACAAATGTATACTGTTTTTGTACTTTATCTTTCGTTTCATCGGTGGTCCTATTATTCTTACAAGGAATTTGCTTTCCCGTTTTATTTTTTTTGTTGTTTGTTTTTTTTTGTTTGTTTTTTTTTGTTTTTTTTTCTTGTTTGCGCGTTTCGTTCGCCATTTCTTGGAGTGGATAGAATCAACAATTAATAAACCATAAGTCACGCGCGTTTCAACCAACGAAATGGAAATTAGAGATCGACATTTTGGGAGCTGAGGCGGAAGGAGGTGGGCGTCTTCCGGTGTTTTTATTTTGATTTTATTGTTTTTTTGTTTTTGTTTTTTCTCTGAAATTTCAATATTTTTTTTGGGGGGGGAGGAATTCGACGTCAAATGACATGTGATGTAAAAAGAAGAAAAGAAGAAGAAGAAGAAGAAGAAGAACAACAACAACAACAACAAGGAGGAGGAGAAGGAGGAATGGTGAACGGAAAGAAAGCGGACGTGTGATAAGAATTTTAGAAAAAGAATGGGGAGAAGAAGAACAACAAGCCAGGTTAGCTGGAGAAGATGAAGAATAAAATTAGAAATAAAAAAAAAGATCAAAAAACAAAGAAAATGGAAAATCCAAAATAGTAAAAAAAAAAAAATCATCCAAGGGGCGCAACTTCGTTACGGAAAAAGTTTAAAGGTTTCTTCGTTTCTTTATCTGTTGCTTCACGGAATTAACAGTTCTTTGATTTTTTTTTTTTTTCCTTGCTTTATTTTGGTTTGTTTGTTCTTGTTTTTTAGGGTTTTTTTTTTTTTTTTTTTTTTGTTTCCTTGCTTTATTTTGGTTTGTTTGTTCTTGTTTTTTAGGGTTTTTTTTTTTTTTTTTTTTTTTGCCATCTTTCGACCGAATGTCAGCACACCACTTTTACCGGAAGTGAATAGAATTTAATAGCTGGCATGTCATATGGGAAGAGGGGTGGAGTAGTAGATGGGGGGGGAGTGGGCATTGCTGTCAGGGTCACAGTGACAACGCCCATCGGAGCATCAGTTGCAAATAACCGAACGTATACGATCGCAACGAATGAAAATGACAAAACGCTTTTTGATTCGCAGGAATGACACTTTTATATATTTTTGACTGGTTTCTACGAAGATGAAAACCTCTTCCAAAAAGAACCAAAGAATCGCTTCGAAAACATGTGTCATGCGTGGCCATTACTCTGCTATTGATGTTATAGATTTCAAAGAATTCTTGCAAGAATCACGAAGGAAAACAAGAATTACGAATCCAAATGAAAACCATTCAAATGACAGAATCTATTGGGTTGAGAAGAAAGTTCTTGCGGAATTTTTGATTTGGATTTCAAATGATGTATTTGTAAATAAGTTTTCGTTATAATACCTTTAATTTATTTATCAATTTAAAGAGCGTTTTTTTTTTCGCTCTAAACATTTAAATTATAATCGTTTCAAAACAATTAAGTCTTCTTTTCAGAATGTTAAATACAAGATAGAAAAAAAGGCAATTCGCACAATTTTTATTTCAGTTCAAGCTAGGCCGAATAACTTCTTAAACAGCTCACGATATCCAAAAAGCGTTTGGCCCAGAAACCACTAGTGAACGTACAGCAATAGTGGTTTAAGAAATTTCGTGGCGGCGACGAGAGTCTTGAACATGGTGAGGGGAGTGATCAGGCATCGGATGTTGACAACAATCAAGTAAGACCCTTGGTGGAAGCCAATCCACGCATAACTGTTCAAGAACTTCTGAATTAGATTGATGTACACGACGATTTCCAACCATTTGAGTGAAATTAAAGACAAAAAACTTGATAAATGGTGCCTCACAAATTGAACGACAACCAAAACAAAAAATGCTGGTATGAAGTGTCATCTTCCCTTCTTTTACGCAATAGAAACTACCCGTTTCTCGACCGGGTTGTGTCTTGCGATGAAAAGTGGGTTCTTTACGAGAATCGGCGACGCTCAGCTTAGTGGTTACACGTTAACAAGGCCTCACAACACTTTCCGAAGCCAAAATTGCATCTCAAAAGGTTATGCTGACTGTTTGGTGGTCTACGACCGGTCTCATCAATTACAGTTTTTTAAGGCCGGCGAAAAAATGACGTCGGTGAAGTACTGTCAACAAATAGATGAAATATATGAGAAACTTCGACAACACCCAGCATAAGTCAACAGAAAAAGCCCAATTCTCTTCCACGACAGTGCTCAACCGCACGTTGCTAAACCTACCCTACAGAAATTATATAGATTAAGCTACAAAACTCTGCCTCATCCGCCATACTCTCTAGACCTCATACCTACCGATTACCACTTTTTCAAACATCTCGACAACTTTCCACGTGAGAAATGCTTCAAAGACCTAAGCAATATAAAAAAACGCATTCAGCGACTTCATCGCCACTAGAACGCAAGATTTTTACGATACTGGCATAAATGCAGTTGTTTTGCGTTGTTAAAAACTGTGTTTATTCTGATTATGTTTAGTTAGATCAAAAAAATTTTGTTTGAGCCGAAATATATTAATCTAAATTTAAAAGTTAAAACCGAAAGAACTTTCTTGTCAACCTGATATGATAAAAAAGTGTGAATTTCTGTTCAACGTGGGTGGCTTTAAAGCATGATGCAACGATAGTAGTATAGGAGGAGAAACATGTGTGGCTGGAAAGGAATGCTAACAACTGTGGTGTTTAGGTTTAAGTCTATGCGACTGAAAGTTTAACATTTTCAGCCAACGTTTCTAATATTCGCCTAAAATCTATTCCATAACTATTATGATCTCCCTCCGGATCTAGTACTGACTTTTGTGCCAGGCTTGCGTAGACGGTACTTGTGCAGATTTGGAACCGAACGTATCTTAGCATCCTCCCGGAACATGACGTCAACCGCTGTTGCCTGTAATCTGACATACTCTCTCTCTTCTGATCTTGAGAACGTGATGCAATGTGGAAAAAGGTGTTTGATTAATTTTAATACATGAAAAACTAAGCTTCGCCCTTTTCATCATACTTGCTCTGATACCCACCAGACCCCAGTTGAAATGACTGGCTCTTGCCTCGCGTAAGCCCGATGTCTTGACAAGCTTCTGGGATTTGTCTTCACTCCTGATCTGAAATGGAACATATACATCGAATACGGTGTCTGGAACATTGGTTGGATCACTCTACCGCTCCAGTAAGTATTTTACTGACGATACAATCATCTATTTGTATGAGAGCCAGGTTCGCCTTAAAACGGAGTACTGTTACCAGATCTAGGCAAGAGCTACTCAGCACGACCGATCCTGCTTGAAAGAGTTCAAAGCTTACTTCTAAACCTAGTAGGTGATACCCTTTTCTTTTTCCTGTAATCTCTTTCCAACGGAAGAGATACTGCGAGAAATCTGCCTCTGCTCTATCGCTATTTTTATGGCAAGTGCTCGACTGAACTTCAATCTATGGTTCCCCCTTGCCACACTTTCACAAAAAGCATTCGACTCGCTACAACCATTATATATGACTCCCCCCACTCTCTAACTGTGCCTAAATCTAAACGCAGATTTCATGAAATAAAACTTATTTCCCAGAACTGCTCGCCTTTTGAGCACTATTCCGCTTTCAAATCCAATGTAAACAAGTTCTTGTTGAGTCATCCACATAAACAATCAAATTCTAACCAGTGTACATCATTAACGATTGCTGTACTACCATCTTACATTCATTAACCCTTATGCTCGAGTAGCTTTCGGGCCTTGATACTTTGTTACTTTAGAGTCACCATTTGATAAGTGGTGATTCTAAAGTAAAAAAAAAGACGTCGATCACAATGCGTGACAATGAGCAAACGACTTTTGGATAAATATTGGAAGAGAAAAAAGAAACTAGATGTTACATGGAAAACATGTGGACGAACAACACTAAATTTATTAATGTTAGACAAATAACTGCAGACGCCCGGAGAAGTAGGTTTTGTTGTTTGTTTGTTTGTTTGTTTGTTTGTTTATTTTTATTTTTGTTTTTCTTTTTCGAAATGAGAAATTGAACGGATCCACAAAAGAACTGCATTACTTGTGGCGTTCGATGCGTAATTATAAAAAGAGGCTCCATAAGCGACGCATGTGACTGGAGGTGCATAAACGATTTCTTATAATTCTTTTCTTTTTTTTTACAATAAAGGGTTAGACAAAACAATTGAACATTTTTTAAAACTTTTTCTTGCAATTTTCTTAGAAAAAAAAAATTTTTGAACAAAACAAGCAAAAAATACTTGAAAATAAAAATTGCTTTTTTGAAACTTTTTAAAACTTTGAAAGACCAACAAGTAAAATACATCATTTTTTTTTTTTTTTTTTTGCTAAACATTATCAAAATGAAAACAAAAAATACAAAAAATGGTTATATTAAAGTCCCCCTCTTTCTGAATAAAAGTGTATTTGCTATAACGCATTAAATGAATAAGCAAACAAAATTATGTTTGATCGTTGTTTGTTTGTTTATTTGTTTTGTCGGGGTTTTTTTTGTTTTGTTTTGTTTTTGTTTTATTTTTGTTTTCTACGAATTCCATTACCATTGTTACGATTTGAACATGACGCTCGGTATAATCCGGCAATAGACGTCATCTTCCGGGCAAAACCGAGCGGATGCTAAGATATGCCCGGTTCAAAATCTGCACAAGTACAGTGGAGACATTACAAAAGGGTGTTTTATCGTCAATGATGCAGCAATTAAAGCGGAACTGGAAATCTATCATCTTTCTATTCATGTTTTTATTCTTTTGCAAAATTTGTTAAATTAAATTGAATGTCAAACAGTAACGATTTTATACATAAATAGTCAATATAACCTCATCATGATCACTAAGCTGGCCCTGAATGATTATGGTGGCGGTCGTGTTTCGGTTTGAAACTATAAAAACAAGTAGACGCCTTTCTGTCCTTATATACAATGCAGGCATTTGTGAAGTAAGGTTTAGGCTTTGGAGTGTTCATAGCGTACGTTTGAAAGAAAAGTACTTTTTAAGCGTATGCTATGAAGCACTCCAAAGCGCACATCCTCTCCTTCTCCACAAATCCTTGTACAGACTGGATCTACAAAATTATCGTCCTAGAAAAGATGACATGATTTCATTTCCGGTTGATGAAAACTAGTTTTCTTTTTTTTTCTTTCTTTTTTTTGCAAACAATCTACTAGTTGTCCAGTTGTGTACAAATCCAAAGAGCGATAGGACCACATCATGCTATCTTTGAAGTCGGCGTGAAAGTCAACACCAAAGTGTATGTGGGTGTTCTAAAGAGTGTGGTGATCCCCAGGAGCAATCAGGTGGCCTCTAGTATACCCTGGGTGTGTCAGCAGGACTCAGCGCCGGGCCAGAGGTTCAAAAAGATGAGTTTGTATTCTTCTCTAATGGCCTACTCCGCCCCCGATCCGAACCCGCTGGATCATACATCGGGAAGATAACCAACATGACCTCTCACAACACCAAAGTCAGCCTGATCGCCACCCTCCGCTGAGTAATTGCCGAGTTCTCCTCGGTGCTTGTGAAAAAGGCATCCTCCCAGTTCCGGACCCGTATCGAGGCGGTGATTGAGGCTACATTGAGAATAGCCGTCAACTCTACTACATAATAAAATTACCTGAATTGATTTTTTCAATAAAAGTTTAAAAAAGCTGTACTCTTATTTTCTATAGGGTGACAAATTATCGTTCCACTCTGTACTATATACAAAGGAAAAGAGATCCTATGTGCAACCACATGCTATCCCATTCGACAAAAAAAGAAGCCGTGATCGTAGTCTCCTTTATCTTGTAACACAAAAACTTGTGCATCCGGGGAGTTTACTTGGTTTGTCGTGTGAACGTTTCTAGAATTGTTGTTATGTCCGAGCACGGAAACCAGCATCCCGGGGAAATCAACGATAAAGCGATGTCGTGAACCCGGAGAGAGTTACTTGGTTGAGAAAGGTGGGCTCCCTCTACCGTGCTAGAAAGCTACTTATGCCTGAAAGTATCCTGTACCTCTACAAGGCCAGCATTCGCCCATGTATGAAGAACTGTTGTCACATTTGGACTAGTGCATCTGTTTCTAGTCTCTAACTCCTGGACAGAATTCAAAAGAGAGTCGCCAACCTGATAGGTCCTGAACTGTCATCTAGACTGCAGCCTCTGTCCCATCGATGCAATGTTGCATCCCTCTGCCTGTTATACAAGTATTTTAATGGTGAATGTTCTGACGAACTACAAGCACTTGTACCCTCTCGACGTAAATACCCCCAACAAACCCGACAAGCAGCTAAATCCTACTTATACACAGTAGAGATCCCTAGGTATAAGAAAGCCTTCTACTCCAATACTTTATTCCCAGAACTGCTAGACTTTGGAACTCCCTTTTGGGATCCTGCTTTCCCAACTGTACTGACATGCAGAAGTTTAAGTGTAATGTGAACAAACATCTTGCTACTCATCTCCCTTCATAATATCCCTGCAACTTATGTCCCAGATAGTAGCCCCCTACTTCAAAGTGGTCTGCGCCTTGTTTGGCGTGAAAATTGAATTTAAAAAAAAAAACGGCAATCAGCTCCTCGGGTGTTAGACACGCTCAAACGATAGGCACATCCCTTATATCAAAGGAAGTCGATATGGCATCAGCTATAACTGGCTAGCATGGGTCTGGTCATCGAATCCTAGCTGTGTTGTTACCGGCAGATATAAGGTACCTTTGCTACAAAGAATGTTGTTGCTGCAAATAGAACGGTTCTATAAACAGCGGACATGGGCATTTTTTATAACAAATATAATTCTTTTATTTAACATTTAACACTAGTGGAGCATATTAACTAACTCAATGCTAGTCGACAACGGCCGGCGCAAACTGGTATACGTCTGCTTTCGACGGAGTCCAAGGCTTCGACTATTTAAACAATAAAATTGAATTCTCCTCTCTTTCTTCATTGAAAGAGGGAGAAAGAGCGTGGAAGAAAGAAAAAAAGGAGAAAGAAAGAAAAAAGGAGAGAGGCGAATAGAATTCGACACAAGCTTAAAACAAAACGTTATTTTGTTTTCTGAACTGTCGTCAGCCAGCAGGCGTGACCTTTTCCACCTTTCTGCTTGTCAATCTCCCAGGTTGACAGCGCCAATGTTTAAAACGTGCACTTACTAAAATATGCGCTTGCCTCTGCCGATATCTGCTTATCTTTCCCATCAGTAAAAGACAAGTAAATACTAGTAAATAGCTTGTATATGTAGTGGACACAAGAGCTCTCCCGAAAGGGTTTCTCGTCGATTGCACTAGGGTTTTGTGTTCGGGCCGTGTCGTCGTTTCTCACATTGGCGGCGTCCGAGAGGATGTAAGGAGTTTCACAAGTATACAAATAAAATAAAACAAAACACAAAAAACACAAACTTTGCCGCATTCTGAAAATATTAGTTTAACTCTGTGTGTGTGTGTGTGTGTGTGTGTGTGTGTGTGTGTGTGTGTGTGTGTGCCACTATAGACCCTCTAAACGTTAACATCTGTATTATAGTCATCTGCCGATTTTATGTTTGTCACTTAGTTGACCAACTGATTTCCTCTGTTTGCTTTGAGCCACAATTTAGTTTCGACTGTGTCCATTTGGAAACAGTAATCCACACCAAATTGTCCTTAAGTGTGATAAACCCAAGACTATACGTAAACTCGTCTCAATTGCCGTAAACTGTCGCAAAACCGATTGTCATTTCTAAAACTACTCGTAAACTAAATCTAAACATGTTGACCTCCTTTCTCCCAATCACTGTCACACCTTGATTAACAATATTTCTATCGGATGTATTTTTGTGCTGTGAATAACTTTCTATACGTTTGTTTTGTTATTAAAGATATTTTCTCTTTTTTGTTACATTTTTTCTCTTTTTTACTTCCTAACATTTGAGAGACGTCAATAGTATCGCACTTAGACGACTGGAGAAGATAAGTAATATGCAGCACTTGTTTGCTGGCTCTATCATTGGATCGTTATGCTCTTTCAACCTGTCGGCTGATCATTGCGTAGTATTTGTGTTAACTGTGGCAAGCAGGGCCAAGGGTCAAAACATTATTATTATTATTATTATTATTATTATTATTATTATTATTATTATTATTATTATTATTTGATTCGAGCGACGGCTGGTCACTGGACCAATTATTATGATTAGAAAAATGAACAATTAAATTGGGAAAAAATGACATATAATAATAATATAATAAATATCGCAAAAAGAATGTGAAAATAGAAAATAGATGTAAACATGATTTTTGGGTTTGCATAAACAAATAACTGGATTGGTGTTACATCAGCTGTTGGTTTTTGAGATACGTAATGAAACACGTGATGAAATGATGATTTGGGGAAATTCTAGTAGTTGTTAGTTAAACATCAGAGAGAGAACGGACGACTCAAAAAGGTTCTCTTCATGACACAGGGGGCAGCGTCATTTCAGGCAGCCAAGATGTAAAACGTGTTATCTCTGAAAATTCCGGCCGGATTATGAAAATAAATGTTCGTAAATAATGCAGGTGTGTGCTGTGTTATTTACATCTATTAAAAAGAACTATCTCGCTCGTTAAACATTGTGTCATTTTCAAACATGATAAAAGGCTCCTATCCTATTGGGATTTTTATATAACTGGCTAACTAGTAGTTGGTTTGCAACAAAAAAAACAGTTTTCATCAAACGGAAATTAAATCATGTTGTCTTTTCTAGGGCGACAACTTTATCAATCCCGTCTGTACAATGATTTGTGGAGAAGGCTCTTTGGAGTGCTTCATAACATACGCTTAAAAAGTACTTTTCTTTCAAACGTACGCTATGAACACTCCAGAACCCAAACCTTGCTTTACAAGTGCCTGTATTATATACAAGGACAGAAAGACGTCTGTTTGTTTTTATAGTTTTGAGCCGAAACACGACCGCCACCATAATTGTCTCACTTTCAGATGTGATAGAAAGCTTCTATCACTCTTTGGATTTGTATACAACTGGCCAACTAATAGATAACCTGCAACAACAACAACAAAAGAAAACCGGTTTTCATCAAACAGAAACGGAATCATGTCGTCTTTTCTAGGGCGACAATTTTATCGTTCCAGCCTGTGTTTATTACTTTTTTTCTCCTTTCAAATATGACTTTACCTGACTGCTGCATTCCATTCCTTTTTTACTTCTCTTTGTTTCCTTTACACGTTGTCACACCTCAACATTAATTCCTCCTTATATTACTCTCTCCTACACTCTCACTACTTCTCTTGAACCAATCATTTTAACACACCCAACCTATTACTTAGTGTCAATTCTAACTTGACTGCTTCAGACAAGGAATAAAGCCAATTAAAGTAATTAGTTAACAAGAACGATAGATGACCACTGCAAAGTTAGGAGATGCCAGCAGGTCTTAGTCTTGAAAAGTCCAAGAGTACAAGTAAGAAGAAAATCAGCAGCAGCAAGAGAGCGCTTCCTGGAAAGAAAATACTGTAAAAGGAACGAGGAACCACAACGAGGTATCAAAACAGGTGAAAACACATGGACGAAAACTGGACGAAATAATCTACATCATGAAAATTAAATTAAACTGAATTTTTTTTAGATGAGGATAGGTTATTCATATTATTTGTATTCATCGGACTACTGTTCTCATCTTTAGTGTCATTTTCGGTCGATGTAACCTCCGACCTTCTTCAGGTGTATCTTGTCGAACTAGTGAATGTTTCTGTCGAGCTCGGTAATTTGGACAGAATTTCTAACGGAACCATTTATTTATTTTATACGGGTAGCATGCTCTTGTTCTGTCAGTCATAACTGGATATAGGCCCTTAATAATTCGTAATTGTATTTTTCGGTTGCCTACATTGAGAATTTAACTTTCAATCTTCAGAAGAATATCACTTTTACAATTGATTTTTCCGAGTACTCTAACCCTTATGGCTGACGGAACAAGAGCATACTACCCCGGTGAAGTAAATAAACGGCCCCGTTCGAAATTCCGTCCAAATTCCTGAGTTTGAGAGAAACATTCCCGAGTTCGACAATATACATTTGAAGATCGGGGGTTACATCGACTGCAATGTTATGAAAATGACACTCGAGATAAGAACAGAAGTCCGATAAATCCAAATGATACGAATAACCCATCCTCATCTCAAAAATTCAGAAACGAAAAATCATTATTAATTGAATATTCATGATTTTCATACAGTAAATTAAAAAAAAGTTAGATAACTGCCTTATTACTGGAATTATCGCCCTTACATTTGAAATTATTTCTATATCCTTATACAGGATGATCCACTTAAAAGTAGCCCAGAAAATGTCCTAGAGGGGAGGGACATTCTTTTACTGTTTGATTACCTGTAACATTGTTTAATTTACCCGCAGTGTTATAAAAGATGCTGGACGTGCTACCCGTTGCCATGGGCACGTTTAACAATGTGTGCAGATACTGTCTAAATATCTTCTCTGGTGATTCTCCTGATAGCGTTGGTAATGTTCTCTTTTAGTTGGCCTAGATTGTGAGGATTAGTTGCATAAACTTTTTGTTTTAAAGTCCCCCAAAGATTAAAAAATATTACAAGACAAGCCCCGGGATCGTGGTGGTCATAACCCTTTTCTTATTGTTCTCTCTTCCCTAAATATGTCATGAACTCGTGTCAGTGATCTGTGAGATGTGAGGAATGTAGCACCAATCTTGTTGGAAAAAGAGTTGCATTTTGTCTTGTGGTGTGAGTTGGTCGGTAAGAGAAAGATTAGATAGATATCGGGCTACATTAAAGAGGGCCGCTTAAGCTGAAAAAAAAATTGATTAGAGAAAGATTAGAGGAAGATTGGGCTAGTTATAAGTAGGCTATCCAGTATAAGAAATATAAACTAACTGGTTTAAAAATTTGAAATTTTTTTTTTTTTACATTCTTGTATCCATACCTTTCGATTAAATGTAAAATCACATCTCTAATTCAGTAGGATAAATTAATATATATTCCAAATAAGGTAAAGAATAATTATAACTGCCTAAAAGTTTCACCATAATAATCTTCTTCTAACACAAAAAATTGCTTTATCTTCTCTTTTCTTCTATTCTATATGAATAAAATGAACTCATTTTTCCCGTCTGATTTTGACATTAATAGGATTAAAAATCAAGATATTTCATGCAAATATAATATGCACAAACGGCAGAACAATATCTGAGGTGTGTTATAGGCTTATTATTTCTCAAATTCTTCGATAACCTTAGATTTCTATACTTTTTCTTCTGAGAAGTCACTGCCAAAATCGGTTAGGATCAATGGAAGTGGTAAAATATTTTCTCTCTAATAAATTCCTCCTCCCCCTGCCACCACTTAACACCGTTTTGGGATCGTTCACAAGGAACAGTTGAGAAGAGAACACCGGTTTGGCTTCGTAGTTCTTTCATGTGAAATTATTTAAAATCACTAAACTAAGCTGCTGTGCTCTGTGGCGTAGTGGTTAGCGTGCTGGACAATTCACATTATATTTTCACGTTCGCGCCGACCTACAGCAGTCGTTTTTTTTTTTTTACCTAAACAACTGGAATGGACTTTTCTTGGTGGCCGAACTGTTACCGTTGCAGATGTTTTTTTTTTGTTTTCTTTCACACTTTATTTTCCTACTGTTACTCATGACTCCGGGTTTGATCCTTCCTACTTACCTACCATAACATTTTTTAAAACTCCCCCCGTCCCGGAAACAAACACTCGGGCAACGCCGGGTACCCCCGCTAGTAAAGAATATAATGAATTACTCTTAATATTTAGGTTTATTTCTAATAAATTTTTATTTCTAATTTTTTTATATTATTTCGTCATTTTATGGTGGTAACTGCAGAAAATAAATTCTGGGGCACGTTTTCATGATATTACTCTAGTTTTTGTAGCTCTTCTTTTTTTAGTTAAAAAATGAGAGGTTTTACTTTTGGAACGGTTCTCGTATTTGACTCCTAATTTTAAAACACGACCGCCATTATTGTATTTATTAAATATAATACTGAGTATCGCATTCGGTTAGGATAAATTAGGACGGATTCTTTGTTTCAATTAGGGCTATTCATTTAGTTTTAAAAAGCAAAGAATTTTATCCCTGAGTGTAGAAGAATGAATGAACAAAAGTATAAAAACGAGAGTAGGTGCACTTAAGTTGCGTCCATTAAATTTGCAATGAAGAGTTGCGTCCATTCAATTTGCGATAAAAATGCGATTTCTAATTGAAGTTTAATAGACTAACCAACCAACAGACTTACCTAAAAACTAAAAGAAGGAAACAGCTGACAAGATAAAAAAAAACAAAAACAAAAGGAAAATAAATGAAAAAAAGAAGGAAATCAATTGCAGAAATAACTCCATCAATGACGTCATAATGAATTATAAGTCGAAACTTTGGCAATGACTCGAATCAAAGAATTTCTTGTTAAAAAGTTCAGGTAGTTGGAGTCGAAGAAGAATCGAAAATAATAAAATATTTTTTATAAAAAAAACTAAAAACAAAATGGAAAATACGTTTTTGACAAGAGAGAAACTTCTTTGTTGTCTTCGGTTCGATTTTAGAATTCTCTTGTGGAAATATTTCCAAGGAAACTTCAGAATTTGGTTTTATTTCTTTTATTTTTTTTGTCCGTATTTTTAACCCCGTCGTACATTTCTTCACTGACGTTGCGTTCTTTGAATGTGTCTGCGTTTCTCATTTTCGAAAAGAAGAATTGTTTCGTCGTGAAACGTCTTCCCTTTAAGAAACAGTTGCTAAAATTAAGGATTTCAATATGTTCTAGGAAGGCGCTCAAAACCGAAGGCCTTGTACTAATAAAAGAATTAATATCAGATTAACATCTAAAAGAGTGCAGGGCTATAAAAGACACACAATGCACGAATGGGCAACGAAAAGAGTCGAATTTTAAATAAAGACATCCGGTCACAATTTCTAAAACAGGGAATGAATAAAAAGTTATCACAGTTCTGATTTTTTTACGAGATGGGGCTGATTTTTAGTGTTATTCTTTCGATCGGACTATTGAATACGAAACCATCTACGGAGCCAGTAACTTTTTTTCCTTTCTTTCCCAAGATGACGTCTAACATGCCTGACGAAGGTCGGAGGTTATGCCGACCGAAACCTTACACAAATAACACTCAATACGAGATCAATACAAGTAATACTAAAAAAATATATCACTTTTTCTCCTCGATGTATGAACGCCATAAACCAACCCCTTCTTCACAGTGATATAGGCAGTAGAAACGATGTAGTGTAAGAGTTGTTTGGTTAACAAGGTTTAAGTTCAGCAGACGACATTAGGATCCGTCGTGCTCTGGTCTTTTCTGTATATGACAAGCAAAGTATTGTCAAGTGATACACCGCAAATAAACTGCATTTTTTGTTGTCAATTTCTCTACTTCCAGACGTCCTCCAAATAGATTTGCTCCAGAAGATATCTCACTACTGATGCAATTCTCTATCTATATAAAAGCCAAGTACGTCCAAGGATGGAATACTGTTGCCATATCTGGGCAGGAGCTGCCAAAAACAGCCTATCATGCCTTGACAGAGTACAAAATAGACTTCGTGGTTTAGTGGGGGATGCCATTTTCTCTACCCTGCAACCCCTCTCCCACAGAAGAGACGTTGCGAGCCTATCCTTGTTTTATCGTTATTTTCATGGCAGGTGCTCGTCTGAACTCAAATCCCTGGTCCCCCCCCGCCAATCTTTCACGAAAAACACCCGTCTAGCTGAATCCACTGTGAAAAATTTTCCCCACTCTATATCTGTGCCTAAATCAAAACGCGGATTCCATGAACAAAGCTTCTTTCTTAGAACTGCACGCCTGTGGAACTCTGTTCCGTCTGCCTGCTTCCCTCCGGACTACAACTTGGATGTCTTCAAGTCCAATGTTAACAAATTCCTAATGAACCGCCCCCTTAAGTAAACACTTCATCAAATCTCCACACTAACGTAATGTACTTGCAATAACCCTTATCCCTGAGTGGCTTCCGGGCCTTGATAAGTGGTGATCACTGTGTAAAAAAAAAAAAATTATTCGAGCTTTTATATTGTAAACAGTCTTTATGATGTCGCCAACTATTCTTTGAAATCTGCTTTAGTTTGACGAGTACAGTTAGCAAATCACACACATTTTAGCGTTTTGTTTTCTAATTAATAATATTAGTAAACATTTTTGAAAGAGTCAAAACGTACGAACGTAATGATTTCAGCGTTAGGTATGATTATTACATCAATATATACTAAGACTGAAAACAAATTATTTAGAAAAACAACTTTACGGTCATTAGAAATTTTGGTTCTCAAGCCATTATGTACAGTACAACCCAGAGATAAGAGACTTCTTTCTCAGCTTCCTATAGCTCTATATTCTTACATCCGGGGGTTTTATATCCTGGTTACACTGTACATTAACACTGACTCTAATTTGAGACCAGAGAAAATCTCTCTTATATCCATTTCTTTTATATCCGAGTCTCTAATATCCGGGTTTAATTATATATATATATATACATATATATATATAGCGCGTCCAGCATCGCCCGGTCTTAAGTTACGCTTAAATATGATAGTATCATTAATGGAGATTACGTATTGATTGTTATAAAGACATTCTTTATAGATTATTATTTTAAACCTAATGTATGCTAGTTAGACTAAAACTAAAAAAAATATGTATATATGACTTAGGTGCCATCAGCTAGAATTTAAACTAAAACATACAACATTCCTCCCTGACGTCTTAGCTTCTGTGCACCGCCCCCCCCCACACACATATATATATATATATTTTTTTTAAAAGATAGGATTGATCGGCGAAAACAAGATTCAAGCAATCAAGCATTCATATATATATATATATATATATATATATATATATATATAATTGATATGTAGTTTGCTTGAAGCATTGTGTAGAATAGGTATGTAGTAGAGATTTAGAAGCCTATCACAATGCGATGAATGAGATATAGTCGGTGTTGATGAGAGAAGACGAAAAAAAGTGGTGATTTACAAATCAATAAGTACATACATATATGTCTATATATACATATATTTATTCAATTGTATTAAGTATAAATGTCTTACTTGTTGTGTCTGTGACAATATCCATTATATTTCGGGAAAAATCCCCTTTTCAAATGGTGGATGATACAGTTCGATTCAAATTTAATCCATCCCTTTCGTTCCACCCGGCATGTTCTGAATCGAACTATAACATCCACAATTATATATATATATATATATATATATATATATATATATATATATATATATATATATATATATAAAGCTGAATGTGTGTGTGTGTGGTCACGAATAAGCTCCTATATGGTTGACTATTTAAAAAAAAATGATTGCATATAATGATAGAGAATATATCGAGACACAGGAATGGGTATGTTTGATCTGGCAGAATAAGGGGTCATTAAAATTGTGGGGTCAGCGTTCGCGCCTGGTCCACAGAGTATGGAAATAAAAAAAAAATTTAATTAAAAAAAAATCTACTAGAATTGCTAAAACTGTATTAATGCATATAGAAATGCGAAGTGTTAGATTCAACCCTGTCTTTGAAGGAGGTTCGTGGCGGTCGTGATGATTGGAGATGGAAGGGTGAGTTGGTCACGTGATCAGAGCTTGGCTAAATTAGTTCTAAAGCAAACTGAATAATTGAGATTCGAATGTCTCTGTGGGGGATTATAGAATCGGACGTCGACAAAGCAGCGTGTGTGTGTGTGTGTGTGAGTGTGTGTGTGCACGCGTGTGTGTATGTGTAAAAATTGGATATGAACAGAAAGAAGGAAACATTGAAAAGACGTCTCTCGTCCTCCCGTCCTCTATTGCATTCTACCTCCCCTCTCTCTCTCTCTCTCTCTCTCTCTCTCTCTCTCTCTCTCTCTCTCTCTTTCTCTCTCTCTCTCTCTCTCTCTCTCTCTCTCTATTTATCTATCTCTTTCTTACTTTTTACTTATTTTTATTTTTCCTTCAACCAGCCTTTTCAAATCAATTCTCTCCGGGAAGCCGTACGGACAAAGCATTGTCAAATGATGTAGACTAATCTAGGCTAATTGTTGCCGAGGTCCCTGTCCGTCTACGTCTCTTATTTCTCAAGGTAGAAAACAAAGTCAAGTTGGAAATAATTATTAGTTACTATCTGTCCACCCGACGTTGCCAGTACATAAAATGCGATTAAAGATGCTATTTTAGTTTTATAATTATTATTGAGCCAGTTTTCTATTGATTATTATATATTATATTGTATCCAATATATAGTAGTTATTTCAAACGTAATATATATATATATATATATATATATATATATATATATATATATAATATAAAGCTGGTTGTGTGTGTATGTGTGTCTGTGTGTGTGTGTGTGTGTGTGTGTGTGTGTGTGTGTGTGTGTGTGTGTGTGGTCACGAATAGGCTCCTATATTGTTGACATTTTAAAAAACTGATAACATATAATAATAGATGTATCGAGACACAGGAATGGGTATGTTTGTATCTGGCAGAACGGTGGTTCATTAAAATTGTGGGGTCTGCGTTCACGCCTGGTCCACAAAGTATGGAAATAAAAAATGTAAAAATTAAAAAAAAAAACGTTTACAAGTGTTTTTGATATAGATGTACATAAGAATACTTTGATAAGTATGTTTTTACTTAAATAGGTATGGTATAATAAAATTGTGGGGTCTGCGTTCGCGCCTGGCCTCCATAGAATGAAAATAGGCACCAACTTCAATAAAGACTTTTCATATCTATCTGCGTAAGTATACTTTGATAACTATGTTCCAGTTTGAAGAAGTATTGTATAATAAAATTATGGAGTGTTCGTTCGCACCTGGCCTCCATAGAATGGAAATATGTCACAAAGTTTAACAAGGTTTTTTAATATAGATCCACAGAATATTGTGATAAGTGTCTCAGTGTGAACAGGTATGGTATAATAAATTATGAGGTTTATCTATTTTATTTTTACTTTCATCATATTTTTCTTTGGTTTTTATACCCCCAAATTCGAAGCTATCTCTTTACAACCCTTCCTTTTCATAACCTATCATGCTTTCATAAATCAGAGTCCTTTTTCTGTAAGATGTTTTTTAACCCAGTCAACGACAGGTACTTTTGCTAGTATATATATAAGAAAAAGAAAATTAAAACTGTGAATTAAACTATAAAATCTAAATTTATTGTTCGACTGAATACTCCAAAAAAATTTATAAAGTCCTTATTCCGCGGAGTTTCAAAGAATGCTATTCTTGTTGTTCTTCTCATCAGAGGACATAAAGAAATCAACAAATAATATTTGTAGCAATGCTAGAATTTGCTAGTCATTACATTAAGTGAAACTGCAATTTATTGTAGTTATAAATTACGAAGCAAAGAAGTGAAAAAATGTTTGATATGTATAAATAAAATATAAAAACAAACCGCGCATGAAAATTCTCTCAAGTTTATCCGAAGTTTACAATTGCGTATATCAGGTAAACACTACATCCCTTTCATTTCATTAATATATATATATATATATATATATATATATATATATATATATATATATATATATATATATATATATATATATATATATATATATATATATAATTATGAAACTCAAATCAACTTGCTTGAGCGTTTCAACCGTCCACTCGGTTTCTGGTTCCAGTTTCAAACAATTCGTTCGCTTACCTATTTAATGACCTGTCTTCAGTCCGATATTAAACGCCACTGCTACTATTCTAGGAGAACAATATTTTTTTGTTTTAACTTATTTTAACGTGTTTCCCTTACAAATAAATGTAATTAAACCTCGTTGAGTTAAAAAAAAATGATTTAAATATAAATATACAATATATAACTATAATCATATTTATAACCATATTTACTACTTTTAAGCAGCGCTCATGCGGATTCTGACAATTTATTTATTTTTAGACCTTAAAAAATATCTTCTTTTCAAGGGGGGGGGAGAAACATGCTTTTAGTTGTGATATAATAGGGTCTCTTAATTTTAATTAGTCTTTGTTGTTCTGGAGGTTTCTTGAGTTTTATTTTTTCACTCATCACTTAAAAAATGTTTTCTCAAGGCAATAAAAGACAATCGAATCTCTAAATCATATTTTTATTTTACCATTTAAGGGTCAACGTGTAGACTAGAATATATATATATATATATATATATATATATATATATATATATATATATATATATATATATATATATATGAGTCTTTGTGGATCGATCAGCGTTTTAACATGTTCATGTTTCGTTAGGACTCCAAGTGAATATCTGAGTCAGAAAATAAAAGAGTCAAAAAATTCTTGAAGGTTATCGAAAAAATGGAAAGGACGACGATTTTCTTCTCATATCTACTTTAGAATTTATGCATCTCCGTCAGTTGTATGGATGTTATAATATTTATAATTTTTAATTCATATCAAAGCTCTACTCTCATATTCAGCACTTCTGAAGACGTCGTTAAGAAATTTCATTCCCCTGAGGAGTGGTCAGATCTCACGAGAATAAAACGCAGACAATTCTGTGAAACTTAATATGCATATATGTTAGTAGTAGTAGTAGTAGTAGTAGTAGTAGTGGTGGTGGTTGTTGTTGTTGTTGTTGTTGTTGTTGTTGTTGTTGTTGTTGTTGTTGTTGTTGTTTTAGCCGTGGTGAGGTGATTGTAGTATTAGTAGTAATATAGTGCAGTTAGATTTATTGTTCTTATATGAAATATGGCAAATAGGATTTCTGACGGGAAGGATTGCCCCGGGGTAGGAGTTAGCGGCGCAAGCATGTTATAAATGGGTTTCGGTGAGGGATTGGTAAGGTATTTGGGGTTTTCTGATACTTGACCAGCGCTACCACCATCTCTCCAACAGCCGCCGTGCTTTTGACGATCGGAGAATCTGACTGGCGATTGATTTCGACCAAAGGTATTAACGCCACCGCTCGCCTTTTGATGCTGATTGACATGTTTGAACATGGAATGAAATTGGTCAGAGGCGGCGGGCACTCTAACCCCCGTGATTCAGGCACAAGTTCTGGATTATAAAAAAAAAAAAAGTGATGGGTGAGGAGAATGAGTTTCACAACTCTCATTCATATTAGATCAGCTGTTTCAGTTTCGAATCTTGATGCGAATATCCTTGCTACGTCCAGTCAAACTGATGAGTCGTAGATTTAAAAAAAAAAACAGGCTAAAATCTATAAAATACATATCGTCGTCGTTGGCAGCCTCCACAAAGATGAAACAAGCTGAGTCTCTTTGTCTGTGTGTGTCTATATGTCTGTACATCTATAGGACGATGTAATAAAGCTCAACATCTGTGTATCTGTCTACCTATACATTTATAAGACGAAAATGGAATATAAGATAGAAAAAGTATGTAGTATATATATATATATATATATATATATATATATATAACTTCATAACCTTTGACATCCAAAATTATTATCAACCAATTTCTCCGATCCTTTTAAATAAGGCTCTTATCTTTGCTAAAAGAAATTCTGGCTTAACTTATTTAGAAATAAAATTAATTCTCCTAGCGAGAAAGTCCCTTATACAATTTAACAATAAGCTTTGGACTAGAAAGGATACCCCTGATAATTTTGACATCTTGATGGGTGCTTCTGACTCTGAAAAAGTTACCGATTTAGTGGGACTCTTCTTACTGAAAGAAGTTAAATACCACTTTAAACATATCCAGCCTTTGTAGAGACTATGACCTTTTTACTACAACAGCCAGGCCAAGAGAGTACAACAAAACAATTAAAAAATTACATAACTTCTTCAATAACTTTGACCTTTCTATAATTATCGAACCAAACAAAAAACTTCAAATTTTCTAGATGTTACACTTAATCTTAACACCGAAACTCATAGCCCCTATCATAAACCTAATCTTACGCTTTTATACGTCCATAAATCTTCTAACCACCCCAACTCAATTATAAAATCTATAGTACCATCCGTCTCTAGAAAAATTTCTGCTCTTTTTGTTGATAAAAAACTTTTAATGAAAATGCTACGTTCTTCAATAATGCCTTATGGAACTCAGGACACAAGGAAAAGATTAAATACAACAATTATGCTCATCCTGCAGGCCGCCTTAAATCTGTAATCACACACAATATGACTCGTAAGAAACCAGTTCAAATAACAAGATCTGTCGCATCAATAACAATGAACCAGTCTACATATATAATCCAAACCAAAATACTAATCGCAATACCTCTAACTCATCCAGTCGCATCAGGAGAAAGAAAAATATTTGGTTTAATCCTCCATTTAGTCTAAATGTCAGAACTAATATACCTAAGGAATTCTTCAACATTGTACAAAACTCTGTCAAATACCCACATAGAAATAGTACTATTTTCAATAAAAATTCAATCAGGATTTCTTATTCAACAATGGCTTATTTAGCACGAAGAATCTTAACATCTAATAACAAAAAAATTAGATCAGCCCAAAAACTCTCTTTCCCAATTAAACCCAAAACTAACTGTAATTGTAATAACAAACATCTCTGCCCACTCAATAATGATTGCATCCATAAAAATGTTATATATTCTTGCACTATTACTGTGCTCCCACGCAATTCTCACATAACAGACACTAATATTTCGTCTTCAAGTTATTCTTCTTCCCATCCTCTATCTGATATAGTTACTAATCCAATACACCACTCGAGCAGCCCCTCCATCTACAATCATACAACTAGTAATAATAATAATAATGATAATAATAATAATAATAATAACAATAATAATGAGAATAATAATATTTCTCCTAACAGCCATCCTAACACTAGCAACACTCATTATCCCCTCCAAAATAGTCCTCATACAGACATTGTCCCACCATTTTTTGAACACTATGAACAAAATTCAAACCATTTAACTAATACAAATCAGCAAATTAATATTAATACCAGACCTCGAGCTTTTAATAAAGTACATAAATATATCGGCGCTACTTCAACATTAATTAAGAAAAGAATATCAAACCACATTTCTTCTTTTAACAACCATATTTCTAATAATAACCAAGGAACTTCTCTAACCACTTTAATTAAAACACTTAACTCTAACAATACCCCCTTCTCAATCAAATGGACTATCATGAAAAAAGTTAAGCCTTATACTCCAGGCTCTAAGTCATGTCGCCTCTGCATAACCGAAGCTATAACTATAATTACTTCCCTTCAAAATAACAATATAATAAATTTTAAAAATGAACTGATCTCTTTCTGTAAACATAAGTCCAAATTTAATATGGCAATTTTTAAATTACATAGTTTTTATTTTTACCTTTTATATAGCTATATAAAAAAATTTTCTTTAACTTTATCGTTTTTTCTACATACTTCTTAATATTTTATAATTTAATAATCCTTTATTTTAATTCTTTATTTCTTCTTTGCATGGCCGGTTTTTTTATCTGCATTGTCTGCTTTATTCTTTAAACTTTCCTATCTATCTAATATATCAATCTACCCACACTTTCATATCTTGTATGTATATTTACTTATATTTTACTATATGCATTTACTTACTTTTTTCTTGCTTTTTCCTGAATTTGCAGATATCGTCCATCCTCTCCCCTTAAATAATTTTTATTTTTTATTTTTATTTTATGTTTTATTTTTTATTTTATTTATTTATTTATTTATTATTTTTTATTTATTTTCTATTTTTTTATTAATTTATTTATTTATTTTCCATTTAGTGTCTTCTAGCAACCCTTGCTGACATTTTTTAAGTGATGACCTGTACATTTCAATTGACCTATATTATTTTCCCTATATATTTTTTAGAGCCTTTAACATTTCCTGTCTGGGTCATTTTGACTTTTGTTTCTCTATTTTATTTTTAGCTCTATCATAATTTAATTTTTTTTATTCTCATCTTTTTCTTCCCTGATCTTTCTTATTTATATTTATGTCTCGGCAGTAGAGTAAAAAGCATATCTTATTTTTCTTTTATTAATATTATTGGAATTTTTTCCTTCCCCCCCCCCCTTCTACACATTTTTGTGAATTATTCCATGGATTTCTGCCTTTGGATTATTTTTGAACATCTTCCAATTACGGAATTTCCTTGGATTTTACTTGTGTTAATGGAAATTCAATTAACTTTCTTGAAGTTATATATTTGGATTTAACCGTCACTGGATTATTTATCTTCCACCAGACTATCCATTCATGTGTAATCACCTTTTTCTTCACCATATTCTCTCTGCTTCACTTTTTGTTATCAAGTAAGATCTTTGACTTACTTGTTGTTTCAAATATTTTTGCATGCAAAATCCGATCCCGCATTTTGCTAATTCCTACTCTCTGATGAGAAGGAAAGTATTTCTTCGAAACTCCGCGGATTAAGGACTATCCACTTATCTAGTGTTTCCTTTTCAGATTAAATAGGTTTTTAACTCATTTCAAAGTGTTTTTAAACATGTTTTATTAACTGTTTGGTCGTATATATATATATATATATATATAATATATGTATATATATATATAATATATGTATGTATATATATATATATATATATATATATATATATATATATATATATATATATATAATGATAATATCGTTCATCAAATTCCGTCTGGGTTTCTCTATATCACGTCATCTGATATTTAGGCTTTACGATGAATGCCCTGGAAAACTCAGATCTGATTAATGTTTTAGTTTTAAAATATACAAACGAGGAAATGATTTGACTTTTATATAATACTACTACTACTACTAATAATAATAATAATAATAATAATAATAGATAGATAGATAGATAGATAGATAGATAGATAGATAGATAGATAGATATGCATAGACTGAGATATATAAATTGAGATAGATAGATAGACAGGTACATAGATAGGATGATATATAAATAAATAAATATGAACAGACTGAAATGGAGAAAGATAGACAAAAACAGATAAATAGAATGATATAGATAGATAGATAGATAGATAGATAGATATTTATACTTGTGTGTGTCAGTGTGTGTTTATTTGTGAAACAACTTAATTAACTGGGTTGAAGTGAAACGCATGTATTTCAGGTGTGCCGTGCATTTGAAAGAGCGATATTATTTAACAGCATGAATATAACGAATAAATTATTGAATGCATATTCTGTCATTCTGGTTTAACCTGAGTCGAAGTGTAAGGAAAAGTGAGAATGATTCGCTTTGTAATGAATATATATTAGGCGGGAACGGGCAACTGCGATTTCAAATCTATTCAATGCCAGATATGGAGACATGGGATTACAGAGGCGGGCAGCAGCGCTCTCTTGTCGGAACACGGCTGGCGAGAAAGCCGCGCTTTTTAGCGATGGATACGCATGACTCTTTCCATCAATCCGCATTAAACGAAATCGAATTAATATCCACATGCAAGGATTGAAAAGGATGAGACGCCTATGACGTCATCGGACACCATTCGCGCAGTCTGTTACTACTTCCGGTGGCTAATTTACCGGAAGTTGAGAGAAATTAATGGAAATATTACAGAAGTTGTCGCTCACATTAATTCTAATATATTTTTCTATATCTCTTTCGTTCGCCTTTATCCTCGCAACCGTCGTGGCGCTCAATTTTCATGATTTTTCTACTGGAAACTTTAAATGTCATTTCCCACATATTTATTTATTTATATATCTTTTTGTAAAGATTTTTTTCATTCCCAGCCAAAAAAGGTATGTTGCCACTATGGACGTAAGGAGCTACTATTTGGGGTCGTGCCTAGCAGGAGACTTTGGGGAGTTGAGCAGTGAATTGTCCGTTCACATTACATTTAAACATCTGCAGGTAAATGTAGTCAGGTAAGCAGGTAAAAAGGAATTAAATTCTAAAATCCAGCAATCCGAGGAAAGAGACTATTAGAATAAAAGGCTTTCTGGCAGGTAAAGACCTCAGCAATGAAGAGGTGAGATTTTGCCACTTGTCGGGTAAGTCGAGAGTATTACATCGCGCGGGCATAAATTATATACATTCACCAGAGCATAGTCTATTAAAGTATTTGTAAAACACGCATAGGGATGCAACATTGCGGTGATGGGACAGAAGTTGAACGTTAGCCGATAGTGCTGGATCTATTCAATGTGTGATTCTTTTTTTGGGGGGTGGGGGCTGTTTAAGAGTGCGAAACTAGTGGTAGAATCCGCAGCCTTGATTTGGTAACAATACTCCATGCATGGACAAATTGGGCCTTTGTAAATATAGGATGCTCTCTAGTGTGAGTAATTTTCTAACCCGGTAGAAGGAGCCCACCTTTTTTGCAACGGCCAGTGTATTTGGTCCAATAATGTTATCTGTGAATATTTAGTTTAGGCATTTAAAGAAGGGTCTCTCAGGTAGATTGTTATTTGCCATGGAAATCGGTGGTTAATTTTTTTTTTTTTTTAGTTGTTAACGGAAAGAAACTTAGTGTTACAGCCCCACTCTCCTTCGGACTGAAAGCCGTTTCTTAGGGTTTCTGTTATTGCCTAAGTGTTGTGTAACTTAATTTTGCTCTTATGTCTATTATAAAGCGTTGTGTCATCAATATATTCATCACAGACACAATTTTATCAGGTGTGTTATTTATGAATACAAGGAATAACAAAGGTTCAAGGATCGACCCCTCCCTCGGACACATCTACATTTTTATCATATTAACTAGCAGGACCCGTTAACTGGCGTTTCCTGGTGGAAGCATGCCCTCCCTCGCGTAAAAAAGTTAAGTACAGTTGTTGTTGGTCATCCCCCAACCTTCCCATGTTAAGAACGGTTTTCGAAAAACCCTCCCAACCTCCCCAAATATAAATGACCTTGTCTTAATAAGTACACTGGATAACTTACAAAACTCGTTATTCTCTAGGTAATTTAGGAGTTAGATTTAATATAAAAAATTCCCCCACCCAACCAAAATAAAAATTTAAAAAAAAACGTTGTAGATGTCGAAAAAAACGTTGTATAAGTTGAAAAAACGTTGTATAAGTTGAAAAAACGTTGTAGAAGTCGAAAAGTGGAAAAAAGCAAAAGAAATATATGCACTCCCCTTCCGAAAAATAGGTTCCCGTAAACTTTACTATGCATTATTTACGCCCCCGTCTCATAAATGGAACCCTTGGCGGACGGTATGGAAACTGAATATCTAAACTGAATATCGTGAAAATTTTGTTCTTCGTTCACGTTCTTCCTTAGTAGTGGTCAATGTGTGTTACTTTCAAAGTATTTAAGGAAACACATTTAATCATTGTTGAGAGAGAAAGAGAGAGGGAAAGAGGGAAAGAGTAGAACAATCGTTTGTTTGTGTTTTGTTATAGCCGGTAGCGAAATTCAACCGCCCCACTGTCCCCAAAATATCAATAAATAAAAAGGCAAAATCTATGGTATAAAAATGAGAAACAATGTTTTTTTTATTATAGCAGCTAGCGCAATGCAATTGCCCCACCCTTTCAAATAAAATAAAAAAGACAAAAAGCGCTAAAAGGAATAATTCGTTAAGTTTCTTTTAAGAAAGAGATAGAGGGGGAACAGTAAATCTTGTTTGTTTCGTGTTACAGCAGCTAGCGAAACTCAAACACCCCACTCTCTCCAAAAAGAAATCAAAGAAAGAAGGGAGAAATCATTTTCTGAATATGCGAATCGAATGTGATGCGAATCGAATGTGAACATTATTTCTATGAATTTATGATTCAATTAATAAGGCTATACAAGTCTACTGTGTGCAATTTTACGCGGTGTAGGGTTGGGGCGGTGAGAGAAGTTGTGAATTAGAGGGGAAAATAGGAACTACTTCCTCTAATGATATTGGCGATAGTGATGATTTCTCTCCTAGGATTAATTGTAGGATTTTATTATAAGGCTTAAATCTGACTATTATGAAGTTGTAAAGTTACATAATGTAGTGGATAATAGTCTAAATACAATAAATTTGTTGGTGCAAACCTACGGTAATTTGATTCAGAGGAGAATTAGACGCATGGCAATCGAGGACAGCCTGGATTTTTCTCTTGTCTAAGAAAGATCTGATTATGTTAAGTATTTGTCCAGAAATATCATAGGATTTAATTTCATGAGGAACCCTCTATGCCAGAACCTATATCAATAGTTACAGCTCTAGTTTCATCTGCCTTATTCAGTGCATAATAGGTGACGGTTAAAATATCTGCAGTCTTATATATATATTATTCCTTATTATATATATTATATATATACCAATCGGTACGGACCCGACTATGGAAGATCAGATAATAAATAAATGTGGATTTATAAGATCAAAGAATCCAACCTTGATCGCCCTTCGGGACCCGTGGCGCAGTTGATAGAGACGTTGAATCTCTACGATTCCAGATGAACATTGTCTGAAGATAGCGGTTTCAATCCCACCCAAAGCGTGCCAGAGGTAATTGGTTAAAAATGTGGTGAGACGACAACAACTACGGATGGCAGTGATGGCTGAGAATGCAGTTAGGAGATTCGAAGTTCCTATCCGTCGCGATTACCACCTGACGAAGGCCAGAGGAAGTTGGCCGAAACGTTGTGCACCAATAAAAAGATAAGATGAGACTAATAGTCCGAAATAAAATAAAATTAACATCTGCAGTCTTGTCTAAATCTATAGTGTCGGTCAGAAAGAAGTTTGGCATTTACAAAGTGGCGGACATTTTTATTGCATTTTCACTCCAAATAAAGCACAGGGCCACTTTGATGTATGAAGGCTACTATCTGGGACATGATTTGCAGGCGTACTATGTAGGGAGTTGAGCAGCAAGATGTTTGTTTGCATTACACTTGAACTTCTGGATGTCAGAAGGGAAGTCCAAAATCTAGCGGTGGCAGGGATGAAACTATGCTTTCTGGCATCTGGGAATCTCTACTGTGTAGAGGTAGAGTTTTGCTGCTTTGTTTGCGGGTTTTTCGAGAGTGTGATATTTACGTCGAGAGGGTACAAAGGCTGGACGGGGCACCTACTATTAAATACTTGTAAAACAGGAAGAGAGATGCAACATTTCGTCGATGGGACAGAAGTTAAAGCCTAGCTTACAATGCGGGTATTAGGTTGGCGACTTTCTTTTGAACCCTGTCTAAGAGTGAGAGACTAGTAGCAAATGCACCAGCACAAAATGTGAAAACAATACTCCATGAATGATGGCCTTGTAGAGGTACAGGATGCTCTCAGGTATAAGTAGCACTAATGCTTGCTTGATTAATAGCTCAGAACTTTCACTGAATATGATGAGAATAATGGGGCGATAATTAGTATTCTTGAATATTTTCCAGAAATTAGGAAAGCAATATTTGGCAAGGCATTTTTTTGTAGCATTTGGCGGGAACGGGCACTAGCTCAGCAGACTATTTCCTTATTAGTATATCAGTGATGACATCAGACCAACACGCGTTGGAGGTTTCTAGGGGTTTATGATATCACGAACTGTCTATGAGAGAGAAACAGGTAGCAAATAGACCAGAATGGGTGCATGGACGAATGCCGGCTTAGTAGAAATATAAGATATTGTCAAGTTCGAGTAGAATTTTATAACCTGCAAATATCGGCTACTAATGACTTCCAAACCGGTGTTTTAAAATAGACACCGAAGATTTCAAAAAAGAGGATAACTGATCAAAGTTAAATACATTTCTTTTATATTAATTCAAGGGAGATAATTCTCAAATCTTAACTTCCTTAGAACCAAACGATGTAGTAATTTTTTAATTAATTAAACGTTTAAGTGTGTTAACTAATTGACTTAGGTTTGTGTTTCATAGAGCAAAGACAGATTTCAATGAAATGAAAATATATTTTCTCAACTCTAGTCCATAGCTAGTCTTTTGGTATCTGATGTCAGTTTGTAAAACATGAGTTGTTTTTTCATACATTTCGGGCTCTTTCTATTGTATATTTCTCCACCATAAATATAAAACAAATAATAAAATATCCGAAATCATAAAAGACTCCAAAAGACGATCGCGACAATCAAAAGCTTTCGTGATGTTTTCCACATGTCTGAATACCCTATATACCAAGTTTCAAGTCTGTAGATTAAAAATTCGTTCAGTGTATCGGCTGAGATTTGTCCTCACGCACACACATATACACATCCTTACTTTTGTAGATATATATGTGTGTGTGTGCGTGTGTGTGTGTGTGTGTGTGTGTGTGCGATTAACTGCTAAGCTAATGAACGAATTATTTTTTAAAAAATATGCAATATTCTAGTAACCAAATGAGTAAAGTGTAGACTCATTAGGTTGTGCCCCTCTGACTTGTTACTCCTCAGATTCATATCCAACTGAGACGCGAAAACTAATTTAGAAAATAAGCCTATCTAGTTTCTTTTACATCCGTGACAGGTTCTCGACTGAGCTTCAATCTATTGCCCCCTTTTCAAAACATTCACAGCAAATACTCGTCTAGCTACAGCAGTTCAACGTAAACAACTCCTTGATCAGCCTTTCTCTGAAATAAATAAACTTCTATCCAAGTTCAATTATTGCAAATCATCACGATATTGTCTCAACTGGCACTAATTAAGTTTTATCCTTGAGTGGCCTCCGAGCTTTGGTAAGAGCTGACTGTTCAGTTTTTAAAAACGCTCAACAATTTCTCTGACTCTTTATCTGTGCCTGAAAGTAAACGAAAATTCTATTAACTAAGTTTCTTTCTTAGAACTGTCAATCTGTGGAAGACAATACCTTAGTGCTGCTTCCAAGCGTACTATGACATGATTGTTTACAAGTCTCATGTGAATAATTCTTGTTTAGCCAATCTCTAAAATAATCAAGCCCTACACAAGTTTCAGCATAATTTATCATCACCGCTTTACCGTTTCATCGTCTATCCGACACTCATAAAACTTTATCTGCAACGTAGTGCATATGAGCGCGTGGAAAAATATCAACAGCAGAAGAAGATGGCTGGCTTGCGAAGAAATTAGCAGCAGCGGTAGCCGAAAAACGTGCATATGCAAATAAGGGGGAAAAAAGTGGTCGGAGAAGCAAAGTGCGCGTGAAGAAAATTGACGTGTAAAGTTGAGGACGAGAATAGGTCAGATGTGGCCGGCATGCGATCGGAGGAAGGAGAAACAACATTCATGCTAGATGGACATGTGGTAGAGAGAGGCATTTTAAGTGGTGTTGAGACGGAAGAGTTACTGTCATAAAAACTTTTATTAAAAAAAGATGTCGACCTGAATTTTTATTTAATTTTTTTCTTTGCAACTGCGACGTTATATATTCTTCAGTAGCTTTGAAGCCTTGATAAGCAGTGATTTTCCTGCTACAAAAAAAAAAAGCGAAACAAAAATACCCGCCGTTTTGCATTAATAACTATTTAGTGCGAAATAATCCGATAAAGGCAGATATCTCTGTGTGTGCGCGCACACGCGCGTGTGTGTGTTCGTCGTGGTGTTATCACGATTACTTAATTCCATGCACAGAACGACTTTTGTCTTGTACAAAGGACAAAACAATGACGACTCCAGCGCGATGAAATGGCACAACGGCCAAACAATGCTTCGTTGTCTTTTCATCGCGAACGCGGCTCTTTCTCCGAGGCGAACACAACTTAATTCCCAGTTTACCATCTACCTTTCAAACGGGGACAAAAGCGCCACTGAATGATTGAGAATAGGGAGCTAGGGTACCGACATGTAATTGGCAAGTCATAAACACATTCCTGACCAATCGCCTCGAGTATTAAACTAACCAATTAAAATCGGCCTGATACGTGACGTCAGTCGTTGGCAGCAAGCCAATAAGAACACAACAGCTGAATCATATTGAAATGTTGCTCCAACTGCCAACTTCGATGAACAATGTTGTTTTAATATATATATATATATATAGTCATCCACATACTGTACTGTTTCGCTGTTTCACAGCTCATCAGTACGGCTAGACAAGCAACTAACTCGAGCCAGGATCAAAACCTGACCGCCCATATGACAGTCGGAGCTTCTAACCATTGCGCTATTCGGCTGCTATGCGAGCAGTGCTATGCAGGCAGTGAATTAACAATGTTTTGACATTGTCCAAATATCTAAGCTCAATTTGTTTACAGAAAGAGCACTGCTTCATACGCTAATGGTAATTTGTATATCACTTCCCAATATGCTCAACCCAAGATAGGGAGCATTGTAGCCATCCACATACAGTACTGTTTTCCTGTTTCACAGCTCATCAGTGCGGCTAGACAAGCAACTACCTCAAGCTATATATATATATGTGTGTGTGTGTGTGTGTGTGTGTGTGTGTGTGTGTGTGTGTGTGTGTGTGTGTGTGTGTGTGTGTGTGTGTGTGTCGTTGCTTAACTTCGGTGATCTAGCGAGAACCAGTGTGTCGACGTGATTGAGCCTGGCCAGTACCAGATAAGTAACCATTTGGGAAGGCTAGGCGCTGTATGTACTGCGTTGAGTCATAGAAATTTCCAGGTTGGTATCTGGAGGCGCATTAATTCACTGGGAGAGATGCACCTAGTCTTCGTTATGATATGCATCTAGGAGAAAGGAAATGCTGATGTAAAAATCTGTGATCTACAGCATGCTATGTCTTATGGCAATCATCTACACCGACAAAGATTAGCAGTAATACCAAAAAGTGTGGTTGGTTCTGCACAAAGCCTTTATATATATATATATATATATATATATATATATATATATATATATATATATATATATATATATATGTATAATTGAATGATATTGCTCATTCATATGCAGGTACACCAGTCTTGTTTAGTGAATCCAAATGGTGAAATGAACATTTCCCTGTTATCAAAACACTACGCCAAAATAAATTTCTTACTATCACTAAACCGGACAAAGGTTCTGGTGTCATTATACTTGACTACCACGATTATATCAATGAAATGATGACAATTCTCAATGACACCTCTAAATTTGAACAGCTAGGTCCGGTAGAGATACATGGCTCTACTGTATCTATTGAATCTAGAGTCCAAAGAGGTCTGGTCAAATGAGTGAAGAGTGGAGCTTTTTCTTCCTCCATTTCTGATTTAATCAGACCAACTGGTTCATTACGTCCCCATCTCTATGGTTTACCTAAAACCCATAAGAGTGGGGCACCTTTAAGACCGATATTAGGTTCCGCCTAACATAGAGTAGCTTACTAATATTTTAGAACCAGTTTTGGAAGAGTATAGTTCTTTCTGCATTAAAGATTCTTTTACTTTTGCTAAATTTATAGAGAATTATACTCAGACTGACAAATTTATGTGTTCTTTTGATATTGAAAGCCTATTTAGAGACTATTGATATATGTGCCGATGCCCTTCATCGCAGTCAGCTCCCAACTCCCCCTATTCCTGAGAATATTTTTGTGGAACTTATGGAATTCGCCACCATGTCGGTCGAATTCAGTTTTAATAACATTATGTACAAGCAGATAGATGGTGTTTCCATGGGTTCTCTTCTGGGACCAGCTCTGGCAAATATTCTCGTAGGTTTCCACGAAAAGAGTCTTTTATCTGGCTTTCAAAAACCAGATATTTATTTTCGTTATGTTGACGACACGTTTTGTCTGTTCAACAAAGAAACGGAAGCAGATACCTTTTTTGCATCCCTTGATAATATTCACCCAGTTCTAAAATTTACTATAGAAAAGGAAAGTAATTATTCCCTTCCTTTTCTAGATGTACTGGTGTGTAAAACACCTTCCGTTTTCTTGACTTCCATCAACCGTAAACCTACGTTCACTGGTCTTTACACATGTTTGGACTCTTTTTACCTCATCAAACAAAAATATAATCTTATCAACACTCTTATCCATAGAGCTTGTATGATATGTTCAGAGAACAAATTAAATGATGAAGTCAAATTCATTACCAAGACTCTTTGCAATAATGGTTTTCCATTGCAAATCGTGGAATCTACAATTAAAAATAAAATTTCTAATTTCAATAAAATTTCAACAGGCATCTGTCGACAAATGCCCTATCCACATACGCCTACCTTGGCTAGGTAATATTAGTGAAAGATTTGCCAAGCAAGTTTCTTCTGTCGTACAACAATGTTACTTTGCATCAAATATCCGTGTTGTTTTTTCTTGTAAACCCATTTTGTCTTCAATTTGTACAGACGTTCTTTCCCCCCCCCACCATAACAATTCTATTATTTATTTATTTAAATGTAGCTGCGGTGTGCGCTACGTCGGCCGAACGTCTCAAAGATTAGATAATAGGGTAAAACAACATGTTCCATCCAAAATTCGAAATGGAAACTACCTACCTTCGGACGTTTTGAACAATACCCATGGCTCATCTATAGGAGAGCACCTTATAAATAATCGTATTTGCGCTTCGAATTTTAGTGTGGACTTTTTTTCCATCCTTAGCAAGTCGCACTCTCTTTACCATCTCAAAATTTTAGAAAGTATATATATTAAGACTCTGAGATCTTCTCTTTGCAATCAAAAATAGAATCTCTTAGGGCTTAATCTAGTTTCTATTTAATAATTAATCCCCCCCCTTTTTTTATACATATATTTCTCCCCTACTTTTTCATCTCCGATTCATTGTTCCCCCACCCTCTTTTTTTTAAAAAACGTAATTAAGCTCGATTTTAGCTCTGTTGAGCGAGCTTCGAAACCGGTCAGCTGACGCATTCATTTTTATTTTTTAATTTCACAATTTAAAATAAATAATGTTTTCGAACAAGTTTAAATTTGGTCTTTACATAGCCATAATAAAATTTTGTACCCCGCAAAAAATATTTATATATACATATATATATATATATATATATATATATATATATATATATATATATATATATATATATATATATATATAATGTGATTCTGTATCTAGTAAATCTCAAGAAGGTGATAAGTTCTTTCTTCAGTTCCAAAGGAATGCTCAAGCGTAGACGTTCATTAAATAATTAAATAAACAATCGACTCACTCAGCGCCGGGTTTTAAATATTTCTATCGCATTCCTTTCTTTTGAAACAATTTCATTCCTTCGTCCATTGGATACATCGTCATTCCTCATTATCGCCTTTTTTGTTTTATCTGTCGTCAAAATATATCGTTCATTTCTTCGCCGTCGTCAGCACCACAAACGCCGTCACCATCGCCAACAATGTCGCTTCCCTGACCCTCCTCCTCGGCTGCTATATCGTAACTGTCTCGCCACCCTGCGCCGCTCCTTTCCCTCTCTCTAATGGTATACCTTTCTCTCTCTCTTTGGCGCCCCCTCTCTCACTGTATGTACCTGCATCTCTCTCGCGTCACTCGCTCAATAACACGCGATGCGGATGCCTGCAGCTTTTCCTCTCTCTAGTTTCATATCTTCTCTCTCCCCCTTTCTCTTTCTTTACAGTTTATAGGTGTCCCTTCGCTGTATTTTCGTATGCTCTCTCTCTCTCTCTCTCTCTCTCTCTCTCTCTCTCTCTCTCTCTCTCTCTCTCTCTCTTTCTTTTTCTGGATGTTTACAAATTCACTGAGAGCAGACGACAATATAAAGCGCGATAAAACAGAATTTTCTCTCTCGACTTTTTTTTATAATATTAAAAGTAATTATTGTCTCAAATTATATATTTTTTTCACATATTTGTAACAATATAATCAGTATTAAGAGACAGTCTCCTGGGATGAAGTAACGTGTTCAATCTTCAGTGTGGATGATATTCGGAAT